>NC_090825.1:73272500-73635000 GCF_028021215.1 Eschrichtius robustus
TAGAAAGGCACTGCTTAGACATGGGTAAAATTAAGAACTTTTCTCCAGGTGAAACTATGAAAATGATCAAATGTTAATTTCTGTTGATAACTGCTTTCATGTATACAATGCTTGCATTTATAGAACTGCAGCTTAAATGCTGACCTGAAGATTTATATTAGTAAATATTTTCAAGTTACATTTTCTCTTAATTTTTTCAGTTATAAATACATTCTTCTCTGACTGTGCCTTAGTCCATGGACTGATGTTCGGTTTTCTTTTTATTCGTTTATTTTTTACATGGTCATTTATTGAGTTTACATGTGCCCATTTATTGAGTTCTATGATAGAACTGTGATAGGTCCTGACTCTCCAATTACAATTTAAGATTAGAAAGAATTGGTTGGTTGGTGTCAAATTCGTAATGGTTTTGTCCAGAGACGGTAGGACTCCTTTGCTCTCTTTTTAGAAAACTCCAAAACGTGCAGCAAACTGGAGACTAAATTAAATGTATCACAAATATGGGTATTACTATACTAAAGAATTCTTTCTCCCATTTAACCAAAATCAGTAATGTAACACAGCTCAAACCTTTGTTTGCATTTCTAGCATTTATCTGTTTACCTATCTACCTATTGCTCAATCTATGTGTTTAAAACTCATTTGCTGTTCTTTTTCCTTGGCTCTATTCAGGAAACATTTGCATCAGTTAATGGAGAAAATATTTTTACCTTTATTCTACTAGATACAGTACTGAGTGCATAGTTTTAACTTAAGAAAGATTATAAGAATCTCCATAGCCTAGAGACTTTGTGCTATATTAAAGTTATTTTGCTTTAAAAGAGAAGGTAATCTCTGTGAGGGTAAAGATATCATGTAATTTCTTTCCTTTTAGTTCCTGTATAGTCATGATTTGGCTTATAATGAGTATTGAAACATTCACTGACTTGCTATATATATTCAGCCTTGCAATACATAAAATTTATAAAAGTCAAATAGGATAATAAGTAGTTATCAGATTATTCTTTCCGAAGAAAGAGTGTTTAGAAAGAGAAATTTAAAAATTATAAAATTTGCAGTTGAACAGTTTTATTAGCATTCAGTCCAGTTCCCAAATTGAAGTTCTCCTTTTTCAGGAACATTTATGAAAATAATAATAATGTTTTTTATCATTATCATCATCATCATACTCATCATCATGTAATAAGTGCCTAAATATACACGTCATTGTACAGAGGATAAATGGTTCTTCTGGAAGGTTTTTCCTTTTTTCATCTAAAGAAATAGCATACAAATGGGTAGACTTACAAAAGAACCTACTGATGGAAATAATGAAAGATGTTTCACAGATAGCATATGAAGGAACACATATATATTTACATTGAAGTCAAGTGGGTTGTTAATTTCTGGTAGTAGAGTAAGTGTTGGCTGTTAAGATATCAGATTTGAGGAGAGTTTGGATTAATGTCTCTTAAATGGTCAAGACTTCTTGGAGGATTAGTGTTTCAGGCAATTTTTGAAGGAAAAAAAGGAAAGTTTTCTAGATCTTGGGGACTTTGTAATGGGAACATAATGAAGTTTTGCTTAAATAAATTCTTTCTTAGAAGTTAGATTATGAGAAAGATGAGATGCAGTCAGTTTGACATATCAAAAAATTTGGAAGCATATATAATTTTTTTAGAATTATGATAAGAGAGAGGGCAATTTACCAAAAGTTGGTATTAAAAAATCATAAATTTGCAGATAAATTCCATGACATGAGCAAAATTTTTGGGAAATACTCATTTCTCCTTCATGTCAATAAACCAATTGATGAATTGAATTGTTGAGTCAAGAGACACATCTCTATACTTAAAAAAAAAAATTCTAGGGGAGAGAATATTACCAAAGTTTAATTTAAAGAAATCATTTTGACTAAGCAAATAATTCCTCCTGCTATCTTCCTAACATCATTCAAATGTACTTTTGTAAATTATACTCTTCCTGGAACTATTAAAATAATCTACTAATTCTGATTCTAGTTACAGCTGTCACTTAATCTATTCCTGATAAATTGTCACACTTGTAACTTTGTTCTTTTTCTCAGTTTAAAATTGCACAATGTTAGTGAAATGTTTAGACAAGTAACCTTATGAAGGAAGAAGTGTAGGTTAAAATAAATGTAACATTATATAATTTTGTGTTGTCTCTGCAAATAGTTTAAAAATAAAAGAGAATAAAATTACTCATTTGACATTTCAAAGCATTGAAATAAGCCTTGATCATACCTATATAGTTATCATGAACTCCCACGATCTACTGTGGAAAAAAATCTTTACTTATATTTGGAATTCATCAGTAACAAGTATAACAGCTGTATTTGTAATTTTTTGAAGCACCTTTTTCTACCTCAGTTTTTTTCCTGTTTGAACACATTTTATGATTCTCATACTTAGTATATAAGTCTACCAAGTTTAGAATATGGGTTGGAGAATATATCATAAAACCATAAGAAGCAGGCTGTGCCCAAATACTAAAATATTCACAGAATAGGGAAAGCCTATTTCTTTTCCCAAATATTTTAAACATTTAGATAATTGGTACCTATGGATTAAAAATTAGAATTTAAGGTTGAATTTTTTAGTCTTTTCCTCCCATCTACATAGACCATAATTTGATCTCTCTTTGGCAGTCCTTTTGATTATAATAGTGATATTTTAACTGTACATATTGCTGTTTCATTTACGACTGAAATATTAGGGATCTTCCTTCTGAATTGCAAGAAGCAAATCAGAAATTTCTGAATATAATATATAATATGCCTTAAAGCCTTCATATGCCTGACACCTTAATGCCTGGCTCTTTTTTTAGGTAGACATCCAACTTAGCAACAATTGCATTTCTGTAGTGTCCCCATACCAGCAGCAGCGCTCTGCAGCTGTACTGTGTGTAGTTTGCATTCAGAGAGAATTGGCCTCTGAGTGTCAGAGAGAATGTATTCAAAAAGGTGCCCCACATATGGCTGTTGGTAGTAATAATAAAATGAGGGCTATAATTAAATGCAGTCGAGGAGTTAAAGCTAGAAATCAAATACATTTTAGTTTTTCTGTGATATGATGCCATCATTATTGCTTCTTAAAAATAGGATTATAATTTAAATTGCTTTCTCATTTGATTTATTATTCTGAATATAGAGAGATTTCTTTGTATATTTTTGAAAATCTGAAGAGAAAAAGTGGAATGGAAACATCTGGATCATGCCACAGATTTTTAGTAGCTAGAAGTGATTCTGTTAGAGAGCCCCAGGAAAGGAGAATAACTAGCCAAGTCAGCAGTCCTTACCCTACTGCTAACTCCTGGTCAAAAGGATGAGCTATAGGAGAGTCACTAATTTGATAGATAAAAACATATCCATTCAGAAATTATCCCCCGCTACTACTTCCTAGGTTGCCCATACTTTCCCAGAGTAGGACTTTCCATTTTGAGATATAGCGTTGAGAAACATGTCATTAAATCCAGTTATGCCTGATGTATTCTGTTCTTTTGCATCACCAAATTGGAGTGGTTGTCATTTTCAATGTGTGAAAGTTAAATCGCATCAGTGGAAAGGAAGCACAACCCTAAAGTAGGCAGAAGGAAAGATTGAAAAAATACAAAGTGATTACATTTTTCAGAAAGCAAAATTATTTTGAAATGAGATATGGGTAATAATTGCATGGAATAAGAGTCCTTTAGCAGTAAAATATGAATTGAGCCTAATAGGTAACAGGAACATTTAGCAAGCTTATCTGAAGGTTCAGCATGACATTCCTGATAGAAGCTGAATTTTTTTTCCTGAGGTTGATCTTAAATACAAATTCATAGCCTGATGAAATATGATCTAAAAATTGAATATTTTTATTTTGACATATTTAAATGGTATTATAAGATATTGTTGATTTGTGTGCAATTTTACTAATGGAAGGTTTCATAAGTTTACTGTAAAATGCCCAACACTAAGAAAACTATTGTAATTGAAGAATGCAGTACAATTATTTTAATATTTCACTTCTGAAAATGATTATTTTGTTATACTTCTATAAAATTCTTTGGGAAAAGGATATTAGAGTTTTAGTTTTATGGAGAAGAATTTTTAAATTAAGTGTTTCTGTTTTATTGTATTTGGTCACATTATGATTTGTATAATATCTCCCAATCTCACATTCTTAAAATAATTGCACAATAACCAAATTGCGCTAAAGACAGAGATTCCAAATTTTCTGCTTTGCTCATACATGGTGCCGTCCTGACGTGAGAATATCCAACCAGAATTCCCATTTATTTTGTCTATGCAATCGATCCATTCTCCCTCAAAGTGTATTCTGAATGTAAAAATGAAAATAGACATTTATATGCAGTCTGAGCTTGAAAAAGTTGCCGATACTAAATATTGTACCATAATATCTTTTTAATCTATCATGCTGCCTTTTGCCCTTTATGTTATGTCATAAAGGAATGTAATGAATGAGTGTGTCTGTGAGTATCAGCTTGAATTTGGTGAAAAGCGAGGCAACATGACATTTCATGTGATTAAGGCAGGTATAGATTCAGGTTTATTAGCTTTCACATGATCAAATGTAAAACAAGTGATGATAAAACCTCAAATATTTTTTAAGAGATGATTTTTTTCCCCCACGATTTAATTTAAAGCTCAGTTTGAATAAAGGTGTTTGATTATATTCAGGAATTAACAGGATTCCCTGACTTTATAATGTTTCCTAGGAAGGTAGCTCACAATAGTAAAACATTAGGATATTCAATATTTTTGGAGAAAAATGAGGAATTTATTAGTAAATCAGAAAAGAATTGGCATAAATCTGACTTGAAACAGCTGTTTAGGGGATTAGCGTAGAGTGTCTTTTCAAGTCCTGAGAATAATTGTTCTTCATTTTTCATATCGGAAGGGGGCACTAGTGGTCCACTTTTAATAACAAGAAAGCTTTTCTTTTGTTATACGACATTTGGTAATACATAAATATCATTTTGTATTTAGCATTGAGGCAATCGTATGAACAATTAAGATTGTAAATATCTATTGCTTGGTTAAAAAGTTAAATAATTAAAAGTTGGTATGCAAATATAGTCTTATGCCTTTCCCTTTTCATCTAAAAATATGGCACAAAATTAAGAAGTTTTGTTGAAGCTGGACTAGAGTACCAATTTTATTGTTTAATACCCATACTAATGACTGGGTGGTGGAATAGATTTTACACACACACACACACACACACACACACACACAATTTTAATCTCTCACCACTCACCAAACTGGAGCCAATACCCACAATAAAAGCACTTTAGTATTTATGTAACTTGTTATATCAGTATTTATTTCCAATGTCAATTGTGACTTAAAATAAATTAACATAGTGTATTATCCTATAATTTCCAGTTTGGTTAAACGAATGGTCCGTGTGCATACTTAATGGGATGATTGCACTTTACATCTCTTCAGATCTCCGTTAAAAGATAAGACGCAAACACAATGGTTAAGCTTATTGGCCGACATCTCTCTGTGTGCAGATCATCTGTTTAGAATAAATGTGGCTGGACAATGTGATATTCTAAGTCCACAAACTGAGTAGCTGAAGAATTTCAGAGACGCAACAAGAGATGGGCTAACTGTCCTCATTCTGGTTTAGAAGGCAAGCAGGCAAATACCCAGAACAAGAACAGATGAAAGCTGGCAGCCTCTTCATTTACAGACAGCACACTTTTCTGAATTTAGCAAGACTCTTCCCCTCCCCCCAGAGCCTTCCATAAGAGTGTTGTTGAGACATGCATTATGTTTTACATTTTTGGTTAAGTTTTGCAGAAAATCATATGGCTAAGTAGTACTTGTATTATAATGGAAAAAGGTGTTAGGAAAAACCCTCCAAAAATGAAATCCACTTGTCAGTTTGAATTTGACATGTTTTATTACATAGTAAAACCTGTCAGCTAAAATTTTAGAGATTTACACCTAAGTTGTGACTGAAAACAGGTAATTGTCCTTTCAAAACAGGTATTTTGAATACATGAATAGAAATTTTGGTAGCTGTGTGCTTGTAGAGTTATTTATTTTGCCTGCAAAGTGAATTTAAAAATTTAAAGAAATGTTTCTGGTATTCAAAAAATACTGAGAATAACCTAAGAGAATGAGAACTTAGGAGACCTGCTTGTAACAACCGTTTACAGATATATGTATATTTGAATTTTGTCTGGTCAGTCAACTCACAATGCCATTAGTACATATTAAAAAGCATTCCTTTCCAAGATTTCATAATGTAATTCTGAGTACTTATTTAATGATGAAAAGGTTTAGGAATACATTTATATTTGATTAATATTGATAAATAAAACTATCGCCAATAATTAAAATGTTTTATAGCTATTAAAATCTTTAATTCAACACAAAATTTTTTTTTCCTATTAGGAGATTTGTTTTTTTCTTTAACAGTGAAGGTGTCGTCCTCAGTTTCTGAAGCTCAGTCTGGAATTATTTTGTAGGAAGAAAATATGACCAGGAGGAGAATTTGCTTGTTATATTGGGATCCCCCAAATTTCTTTTGGCTCTCTGATTTTGAAAGGTTGTCCTTACTTTGCTCTCTCTTGGATCCTAAATAAGAAACACAAAGAGAGGGATAGAGAGGGAGAGAGAAAACAAGAATAGAAGGAAAAAAAAAAAGCAAGAAAGAAAGGATAGAAGGAAAGAAAAATGTGGGAATGTCAGAAGGAAGTAGAAAAGAAAGAAGGAGAAAAAGAAAGAATGTCTTGGAGAGGTGTATGCATTTTGATGAATTGTCACTGGTAGTTTTTCGGTACTAACGAACAGTGTGGTCCTGGCAGCAGCTTTAAGATAGCACAGCTCAACTTTCAGAATAACATGATTTAAAGAAACTGTGTGACTCAGAGGATAGTTTTGGCATTGAGTTTGTGAGAAAGGGAAGTTTTGCTTTTGTATTGCTCTTCAAATATAAGAGAAAATCTGTTTCTGCCAACATAGATAAAAAAAAATCTATCCAATTATTACAACGCCAGCTTTCTCTTTACAAATATCAAGTGTAATTAAAGCAAAAAGCTAAATATTATAGAGAAAATAAGATGGAAAATGTTGGCTGTTGGAAATTGGCTTGGTATGGGCTTTGCGGATGGATGGCATTTACTAAATTGTACCAACTCTGCTGTACGTTTTTAGACAGTGTTAAAGGCTGAATTATTGATTTGCCTGTTCTTCAGATTAGAGGCAGCCAGAAAGGATGGATCCTCTGCTCAAATATTTTTCCTACCTGATAATTTTTTGTCAGCCTCTTCTACAACCAGGCATATTTTGGCTTTGAATAGTCATAGCTTCCCATGTTATGTTAGACTTCTGTGCAGTTTTTTTAAACCATTATTTCTGATAGGCCTGTTCTATATTCTTCTGACCTTTGCCTAAAGGGCTGGGGCTACTTTGTGTGGTTCTTTTACTGGCATTTCACTATTACTACTCAAGTTTCTCTGCTTTCCTTTAATGCCTTCTTAAATATTTTCTCATCTTACCCTTAAGGAAAATATCAAATTATTGGCAGACAAAACATAAAAGGAAGGCAATATCCATTTCAGCGCTTCATCTATCTATTTAGCAGTAATGTGCATCCTTTGGGCCTTCTGTAAATACTGAGCATCCACCTGAAATAGTACATGGTTAGCTGACAACAGCAGATATATAAGGGTGTGTGTGTGTGTGTATGTGTGTATTCAACTTTTTATATGTGTGTATATAACTTTTATGCTGATTAGAGTCTGTGAATATTTTTTCTTTTCTTACACATGTCTAGATGTTGCTCAAGTGGCTGTTAAGAAGGTGGAATTATGCAACCACTAAAAAATGTGGTAAACCTACATATATGTAGTCAAATGAAAAATTGCCTGAGATACGTTGATTAAGTTAAAAGAGAAAGAGTGTCATAGAACAGTATGTGGGATAACATCCTTCCATAGGTTTAAAATATTTAGAGGAAAATATCAAGAAGACACAAAAGAAACTTAACAATGTTTGTCCCAGATGAAGAGAGCTGGAGGAGCCAAGCAGAGCAATTTCAAATGCATCCCTCAGTCAAAATAACAGGGTACTGGCGGTGGGAGGGTTCATCTGGAAGCTGAGTTTTACTCTTTCCATTTTATGTTTATGTGATGGCAAAGAAACTTCAATAGGCTTTAAAATATTTTATGAAGGTATCTTTAGAATCAAGAGCATAGAATTACTTGGAGGATAAGAAGGAACTTATAGAACTGATTTATTATTAGCAAGTAGTTTATATTACTTCATCAACTACAACATAATTCCCTTTCTTCTTTCCATCACTTGGATTTCTTTTCCCTAAACAGGCAGTTGGCCTTCCCAGTGGTGTTTGGAAATTTCTAGTCAGCTACAGGATTGCTGATATTTGTGATGATGAGGGTGGGGGTGGGGGGAGGTGGGTGGGTGGGTTTGGTACCAGGATACTCAATTACAGAATCCCTGGACGACATCAGAAGAGTGGGTCCTTTGGCATTGTTTTTGGAAAAGTGCCACGGTAGAAGAATTTGTGTTTAAGAAAGAGAGATATTAATGGAAAAAAGAGCATGACAGTGACTGAAGTCAGTAGAGACTCTGGGGGTGAGGGGATTTATTCACCTGATCTAAAATAAATCAAGTTTGTACACTAATCAAAGAAAACATTAAAAAAATCACCCTCAAAGCTAGAACTTTTGTAGAATTTAACTTTCCTTTAAATTCAAAGAAAATTTTGTAAATTCAATTTGCTACTCGGAATTTTTTTTCTACCACATCAACAGACAAACATTTTTGATACTGCATGCAAAGTTCAATACCTATCTAATTTGAGAAAGCAGAATCTTTGCCTTCTGCCTCCTGTATTCTGCCTCCTAGATCCCATTTTCTAGATTCCTGTGTCCCCAGAGATGCAGAAAATCCTGGCCCTTGATAATAGGAAATGTATTGGATAACTTGTTTTTCAGAAAGTTCCCCTGGTATCCATAGTTCTAGGGTCCTGGTTAGGCCCATGTCAGTCCCATGAGCTCTGGCCATATCTCCAGTCACCACTGAAGGATAATTCATTTTATTCAGCTTATTCTCCAAAGATTTGTTGGAGAAATTGAACTCCTCTTGCACTGAATAGACCTATCTTATCTCCTGCCTATTCTCAGTCACTGCTTCACTCTTTCGCCAATGATTCTAAATAGAAGTGATCATCAATGGCTATAAACTGAAATTCCTATGGCTGCCTCCTCCAAAAAAATAAAGGAGAAATGCATTTCTCCATATCCAAATTTCCCATAATGTAACACATGGTTGGTGGAGTTGCTGCTTTGATCCTCCTTTCTCTATGTCATTGACTGTAAAGGAGCTATTTATTGTTGCTTCTGCATTTTGGTTTGCAGTATGTCTCTGAGGATGAGGATGTGTTTACGCTGTTGTTCTTCTTGAGTCCAAAAGATGGTCCCAGCAAGATTGTGATATTCAACAGATTAAATACAATAAAATCATTTATTCAAAAACTCATTATATATGCCTTTATTCATGTATGTATAGACCTATAAAATTTTGCTCATTAATATGCTGAATTCCCAAATTTGCTCAGCATTTCTGATAAATATCCTGTAAATACACTCATCTCAAAGCAGATCTAAAGAGTATACTCAAATGCTTGTGGAAATGTAAATAAGATGCAAAAGTGGAACTTTTTCTGTTGACTTAGTTCCACCTGAGACCCCAGTACCAAGAACAGACTAGGTACTGTATCTTCCACATTGGAAGGCAAGGTGCCAGACCTCCATGTTGGACCTTCAGTGAGATTGGGAAATGATTACTGTCAGCAATAGTATGTGCCCAGCTCTATGCTGTATAAAAAGGAGTTGAACAGGGTGATGAAAAGTACTTTAAATCCAGGAGATTTTTTTGGAGAGAGTCGTCAGGGTAGGAATGGGAAGGAGTAGGAATTATAAAGCCTTTTATAAATTAACAAGGAAAAAAGACATTACCTGTTGGAAAAAGTATACAGATATGCAGACAATATCTGTTTCAGAGAAGCAGAAACCCAGATGGTCAATAAAAATTATGAAAAGTTTTCATTTTTTACTACTAACAGGATTAATGCCAATTAAAGCAAAAACAAGGTACAATTTTGACCTTTTCAGATTGAGAAAAAGGGAAAAGTCTGACAAGAACAAATGTTGTCCAGAGGGTGGGACAGTGGTAGCCCTGCTGGTGGGAGCATCAACTGGCACAGTCACTTTGGAGAGCAAAAATCAGTAAACTTTTGTAAATGGATATACCACAGGGCCTAGCAGTTTTCCTTCTGGGCATAGGTTCTAAAGCTCTCCTGTCCACTCTGGTAGCCACTAGTCACATATAGCTATTTGAATTTACATTTAAACAAATTAGAATTTAAAAGAATGAAAAATTCAGTTCGTCAGTCACGTTAGACACATTTCAAGTTGCTCTCTAGCCACGGCACAGAGAATTGCCATCACTGAAAAAAGTTATCTTGGACAGTGCTACCCTTAAGAAAATCCTTCCCATGTACATAAGAGGGAGAAAAGTTGTTCGTTACAATGTTATTTATAATATCAATCTATATGTCCATTAGTGGTGGAATGGAAAAATCAATTAGGATGTATTCATACAATGGATTATTAAATAGCAGTTAAAATAAATGAACCAGATGTAACTTAACATTAATAGCTCTAAAAAATATATAAGTGAAAAAAGCAACTTTCTGAGTGTTATACAGAGTAGAATCTTATTTACACAAATTAAAAGCAATGACAAAAATTACTGAACTCTGTGAGTGTGTGTGTTTGTGAATTGTTCCTCTTTCTCTCTCTCCCTCTCTCAAAACATGAATAGTCTAATTAACACCAATTATATAATAATGATTATTTCTGTGATGGATGGGAGAGAAGAGAATGATATTGGAACTATGACTTTATCTGGAAGTTTATATATTTTAATCTGAAGCATAGATGAAATAAATGGTACCTTTTGTTCTTTTTTGATACGGATTAGATGAATGCTTTTTATATTATCTATTGAAGCTTTCTGTATTTCAGTGTTTTTTCAAAATAATAATAGGGGAAATATTAGATGATAGGACATATCCAAATTATACATAAAGGACTAAAATTATAGCTGCTATTTATTACCGAAATATAATAATAATAATATGGAGAACATAATATTATATAAGGGAAACTAAACTTCTAATTATATCTACTAATAGAAGATTAGCAGATAATTCCCTAAAGTATTATTGAGGCATTGGAATGCATATTTTATTTAGGTTTGCTTACGCTAAAAATAAGATATGTTCATATTGCCTAAAATATGTAACTGATTGACATTTGGAAGATGATGGGAATGTGGATGATGGGGCAAATAAAAATTGGAGTGTACAGATTATAAAGTGGATAATCAAAAATTCACTATGGTTCTTTTGAGTATATTGCTTTTTCTTATGCAACATACTCCCTAAGAAAAAGATTGATTAACCAAAATATTTAGGAGTATAGGCTATAATTTTTGATAAATGTACACATTGTTTTTTGTTTTATGTATATTCTTACTCTTTACTATTAGATTCCCCCGCCCACCCCCCTTTTTCTTTTTGGCTGCATTGGGTCTTCATTGCGGCACGCGGGCTCTTCATTGCAGGCTTCTCTCTAGTTGCGGCGTGTGGGCTTCTCTAGTTGAGGAGCAGGCTCAGTAGTTGCGACGCTCAGGTTTAGTTGCCCCGTGGCATGTGGGACCTTAGTTCCCCGACAAGGGATTGAACCCGCGTCCCTTGCATTGGAAGGCTGGACCATCAGGGAAGTCCCTCCCCCTCTTTTTTATTGAGATATAATTGACATACATTGTATTAGTTTTAGGTGTACAACATAATGATTTGATATATGCATCTATTGTGAATTGATTACCACAATAGGTTTAGTTAACATCCATCAATACACGGAGTTATAATTTTTTTTTTCATGTGATGAAAACTCTTAAAATCTACTCTCTTAGTGACTTTCAAATGCACAAAGCAGTATTGTTAAATTATTAGATTAGAAAAGGTCTTTGAGAAATTTCTGTTCTTTATTGATCTTTATATTAGTCACAGCTCTTAACATGTGTAAGACACTTTTATGATACATTTTTTAAACATCTTTATTGGAGTATAATTGCTTTACAATGGTCGGTTAGTTTCTGCTTTATAACAAAGTGAATCAGCTATACATATACATATACCCCCGTATCTCCTCCCTCTTGTGTCTCCCTCCCACCCTCCCTATCCCACCCCTCTAGGTGGTCACAAAGCACCGAGCTGATCTCCCTGTGCTATGCGGCTGCTTCCCACTAGCTGTTTTACATTTGGTAGTATATATGAGTCCATGCCACTCACTCACTTCGTCCCAGTTTACCCTTCCCCCTCCCCGTGTCCTCAAGTCCATTCTCTACGTCTACGTCTTTGTTCCTGTCCTGCCTCTTGGTTCTGCAGAAACTTTTTTTTTTTTCTTTTTAGATTCCATATATAGGTGTTAGCATATGGTATTTATTTTTCTCTTTCTGACTTACTTCACTCTTTATGACAGTCTCTAGGTCGATCCACCTCACTACAAATAACTCAATTTCGTTTCTTTTTATGGCTGAGTAATAGTCCATTGTATATATGTGCCACATCTTCTTTATCCATTCATCTGTCGATGGACACTTAGGTTGCTTCCATGCCCTGGCTATTGTAAATAGAGCTGCAGTGAACATTGTGTTACATGACTCTTTTTGAATTATGGTTTTCTCAGGGTATATGCCCAGTAGTGGAATTGCTGGGTCGTATGGTAGTTCTATTTTTAATTTTTTAAGGAACCTCCATACTGTTCTCTGTAGTGGCTGTATTAATTTACATTCCCACCAGCAGTGCAAGAGGGTTCCCTTTCTCTACACCCTCTCCAGCATTTATTGTTTGTAGATTTTTTGATGATGGCCATTCTGACCGGTGTGACGCCTCATTGTAGTTTTGAGTTGCATTTCTCTAATGATTAGTGATGTTGAGCATCCTTTCATGTGTTTGTTGGCAATCTGTATATCTTCTTTGGAGAAATGTCTATTTAGGTCTTCTGTCCATTTTTGGATTGGGTTGTTTGTTTTTTTGATATTGAGCTGCATGAGCTGCTTGTAAGTTTTGGAGATTAACCCTTTGTCAGTTGCTTCATTTGCAAACATTTTCTCCCATTCTGAGGGCTGTCTTTTTGTCTTGTTTATGGTTTCCTTTGCTGTGAAAAAGCTTTTAAGTTTCATTAGGTTCCATTTGTTTGTTTTTGTTTTTGTTTCCATTTCTCTAGGAGGTGGGTCAAAAAGGATCTTGCTGTGATTTATGTCATAGAGTGTTCTGCCTATGTTTTCCTCTAAGAGTTTGATAGTGTCTGGCCTTACATTTAGGTCTTTAATCCATTTTGAGTTTATTTTTGTGTATGGTGTTAGGGAGTATTCTAATTGCATTCTTTTACATGTATATGTCCAGTTTTCCCAGCACCACTTATTAAAGAGGCTGTCTCTTCTCCATTGTATATTCTTGCCTCCTTTATCAAAAATAAGTTGACCATATGTGCGTGGGTTTATCTCTGGGCTTTCTATCCTGTTCAGTTTACCTATATGTCTATTTTTGTGCCAGTACCATACTATCTTGATTACTGTAGCTTTGTAGTATAGTCTGAAGTCAGGGAGCCTGATTCCTCCAGTTCCGTTTTTCTTTCTCAAGATTGCTTTGGCTATTCGGGGTCTTTTGTGTTTCCATACAAATTGTGAAATTTTTTGTTCTAGTTCTATGAAAAATGCCATTGGTAGTTTGATAGGGATTGCATTGACTCTGTAGATTGCTTTGGGTAGTATAGTCATTTTCACAATGTTGATTCTTCCAATCCAAGAACATGGTATATATCTCTCCATCTGTTTGTATCATCTTTAATTTCTTTCATCAGTGTCTTATAGTTTTCTGCATACAGGTCTTCTGTCTCCTTAGGTAGGTTTATTTCCAGGTACTTTTTGTTGCAATGGTAAATGGGAGTGTTTCCTTAATTTCACTTTCAGATTTTTCATCATTAGTGTATAGGAATGCAAGGGATTTCTGTGCATTGATTTTGTATCCTGCTAATTTACCAAATTCATTGATTAGCTCTAGCAGTTTTCTGGTGGCATCTTTAGGATTCTCTATGTATAGTATCATGTCATCTGCAAACAGTGACAGCTTTACTTCTTCTTTTCTGATTTGGATTCCTTTTATTTCTTTTTCTTCTCTGATTGCTGTGGCTAAAACTTCCAAAACTATGTTGAATAATATGGTGAGAGTGGATAGCCTTGTCTTGTTCCTGATCTTAGAAGAAATGGTTTCAGTTTTTCACCATTGAGAAAGATTTTGGCTGTGGGTTTGTCATATATGGCCTTTATTATGTTTAGGTAAGTTCCCTGTATGCCTACTTTCTGGAGGGTTTTTATCCTCAGTGGGTGTTGAATTTTGTCAAAAGCTTTTTCTGCATCTATTGAGATGATCATATGGTTTTTCTCCTTCAATTTGTTAATATGGTGTATCACATTGATTTATTTGCATATATTGAAGAATCCTTACATTCCTGGGATAAACCCCACTTGATCATGGTGTATGATCCTTTTAATGTGCTGTTGGATTCTGTTTGCTAGTATTTTGTTGAGGGTTTTTGCATCTATGTTCATCGGTGATACTGGCCTGTAGTTTTCTTTCTTTGTGACATCTTTGTCTAGTTTTGATATCAGGGTGATGGTGGCCTCGTAGAATGAGTTTGGGAGTGTTCCTTCCTCTGCAATTTTTGGGAAGAGTTTGAGAAGGATGGGTGTTAGCTCTTCTCTAAATGTTTGATAGAATTCACCTGTGAAGCCATCTGGTCCTGGGCATGTGTTGGTTGGAAAATTTTTAATCACAGTTTCAATTTCAGTGCTTGTGATTGGTGTGTTTATATTTTCTATTTCTTCCTGTTTCAGTCTCAGAAGGTTGTGCTTTTCTAAGAATTTGTCCATTTCTTCCAGATTGTCCATTTTATTGGCATATAGCTGCTTGTAGTAATCTCTCATGATCCTCTGTATTTCTGCAGTGTCAGTTGTTACTTCTCCTTTTTCATTTCTAATTCTATTGATTTGACTCTTCTCCCTTTTTTTTCTTGATGACTCTGGCTAATGGTTGATCAATTTTGGTTATCTTCTCAAAGAACCAGCTTTTAGTTTTATTGATCTTTGCTATTGTTTCCTTCATTTCATTTTCATTTATTTCTGATCTGATCTTTATGATTTCTCTCCTTCTTCTAACTTTGGGTTTTTTTGTTCTTCTTTCTCTAATTGCTTTAGGTGTATGGTTAGGTTGTTTATTTGAGATGTGTTGTTTCTCCAGGTAGGATTGTATTACTATAAACTTGCCTCTTAGAACTGCTTTTGCTGCATCCCATAGGTTTTGGATTGTTGTGTTTTCATTGTCATTTGTCTGTAGGTATTTTTTGATTTCCTCTTTGATTTCTTCAGTGATCTCTTGGTTATTAAGTAGTGTATTGTTTAGCCTCCATGTGTTTGTATTTTTTATAGATTTTTTCCTGTAATTGATATCTAGTCTCATAGCATTGTGGTCGGAAAAGATATTTGATACAATTTCAATTTTTTAACAATTTACCGAGGCTTGATTTGTGACCCAAGATATGATCTATCTTCGAGAATGTTCCATGAGCTCTTGAGAAGAAAGTGTATTCTGTTGTTTTTGGATGGAATGTCCTATAAATATCAATTGAATCCATCCTGTTTAATGTATCATTTAAAGCTTGTGTGTCCTTATTTATTTTCATTTTGGATGATCTGTCCATTGTTGAAAGTGGGGTGTTAAAATCCCCTACTGTGATTGTGTTACTGTCTATTTCCCCTTTTATGGCTGTTAGCATTTGCCTTATGTATTGAGGTGCTCCTATGTTGGGTACATAAATATTCACAATTGTTATATCTTCTTCTTGGATTTATCCTTTGATCATTATGTAGTGTCCTTCTTTGTCTCTTGTAATAGTCTTTATTTTAAAGTCTATTTTGTGTGATATGATAATTTCTACTACAGCTTTCTTTTGATTTCCATTTGCATGGAAGATCTTCCATCCCCTCCCTTTCAGTCTGTATGTGTCCCTAGGTCTGAAGTGGGTCTCCTGTAGACAGCATATATATGGGTCTTGTTTTTGTATCCATTCAGCCAGCCTGTGTCTTTTGGTGGGAGGGTTTAATCCATTTACATTTAAGGTAATTATCGATATGTATATTTCTATTACCATTTTTTAAATTTTTTTGGGTTTGTTGTTGTAGGTCTTTTTTTTCTCTTGTGTTTCCTGTCTAGAGAAGTTCCTTTAGCATTTGTTGTAAAGCTGGTTTGGTGGTGCTGAATTTTCTTAGCTTTTTCTTGTCTGTAAAGGTTTTAATTTCTCTGTCGAATCTGAATGAGATCCTTGCTGGGTAGGATAATCTGGGTTGTAGGTTTTTCCCTTTCATCTCTTTAAATATGTCTTGCCACTCCCTTCTGGCTTGCAGAGTTTCTGCTGAAAGATCAGCTGTTAACCTTATGGGGATTACCTTGCATTTTATTTGTTGTTTTTCCCTTGCTGCTTTTAATATTTTTTCTCTGTATTTATTTTTGATAGTTTTATTAATATGTGTCTTGGTGTTTTCTCCTTGGATTTATCCTGTATGGGACTCTCTGCACTTCCTGGAGTTGATTGACTATTTCCTTTCCCATATTAGGGAAGTTTTCAATTATAATCACTTCAAATATTTTCTCAGTCCCTTTCTTTTTCTCGCCTTCTTCTGGTATCCCTATAATTTGAATGTTGGTGCTTTTAATGTTGTCCTAGAGGTCTCTAAGACTGTCCTCAATTCTTTTCATTCGTTTTTCTTTACTCTGCTCTGCAGTAGTTATTTCCACTATTTTCTCTTCCAGGTCACTTATCCGTTCTTCTGCTTCAGTTATTCTGCTATTGATTCCTTCTAGAGAATTTTTAATTTCATTTATTGTGTTGTTCATCATTTTTTATTTGCTCTTTAGTTCTTCTAGGTCCTTGTTAAAACGTTTCTTGTATTTTCTCCATTCTATTTGCAAGATTTTGGATCATCTTTACTATCATTACTCTGAATTCTTTTTCAGGTAGACTGCCTATTTCCTCTTCATTTGTTTGGTCTGGTGGGTGTTTACCTTGCTCCTTCATCTGCTGTGTGTTTCTCTGTCTTCTCATTTTGCTTACCTTCTGTGTTTGGGGTCTCCTTTTTGCAGGCTGCAAGTTTGTAGTTACAGTTGTTTTTGGTTTCCGCCCCCACTGGCTAAGGTTGTTCAGTGGGTTTTGTAGGCTTCTTGGTGGAAGGGACTAGTGCCTGTGTTCTGGTGGATGAGGCTGGATATTGTCTTTCTGGTGGGCAGGACTGCATCTGGTGGTGTGGTTTGGGGTGTCTGTGACCTTATTATGATTTTAGGCAGCCTCTCTACTAATGCATGGGGTTGTGTCCCTGTCTTGTTATTTGTTTAGCATGGGGTGTCCAGCACTGGAGCTTGTTGGTTGTTGAGGGGAGCTGGATCTTAGCATTGAGAAGGACATCTGTGGGATAGCTTTAACCGTTTGATATTATGTGGAGCCAGGAGGTCTCTGGTGGACCAATGTCCTGAGCTCGGTTCTTCCACCTCAGAGGCATGGGCCTGACACCCAGCCAGAGCACGAAGACCCTGTCAGCCACATGGCTTAGAAGAAAAGGGAGAAAAAAAGAAAGAAAGAAAGAAAAATAAATAAAAAGCAACAAAGCTTTATTAAAATAAAAAATAATAAAAATTATTAAAAATTAAAAAGTAATTAAAAAAAGAAGAAAGAAAGGAAGAAGAGAGCAACCAAACAAAAAAACAAATCCACCAATGATAACAAGTGCTAAAAACTATATTTAAAATAAAGTAAAAAAAAGGTCAGACAGAACCCTAGGACAAATGGTAAAAGCAAGCTATACACAGAAACTCACACAAAGAATCATACACATACACACTCACAAAAAGAGAAAAAGGAAAAAAATGTATATATCTATATATTAAAAAAAAAAAGGAAGAGAGCAACCAAATCAATAAACAAATCTACCAATGATAATAAACTCTAAATACTAAACTAAGATAAACATAAAACCAGAAACCAGTCAGTCGCATACAGCAAACCCCAAGCCTACAGTTGCTCCCAAAGTCTACTGCCTCAATTTTGGGATGATTCGTTGTCTATTCAGGTATTCCACAGATGCAGGGCACATCAAGTTGATAGTGGAGATTTAATCCATTGCTCCTGAGGCTGCTGGGAGAGATTTCCCTTTCTCTTCTTTGTTTGCACAGCTCCTGGGGTTCAGCTTTGGATTTGGCGCCGCCTCCGCATGTAGGTCGCCTGACGGCATCTGTTTTTTACTCAGACAGGATGGAGTTAAAAAGCAGCTGATTAGGGGGCTCTGGCTCACTCAGGCGGGGGGCAGGGGGAGGGAGGGGTACGTATGCGGGGCGAGCCTGCGGAGACAGAGGCCGGCGGGACGTTGCAGCAGCCTGAGGCGCGCCGTGCGTTCTCCCGGGGAAGTTGTCCCTGGATCACGGGACCGTGGCAGTGGCGGGCTGCACAGGCTCCCAGGAGGGGAGGTGTGGATAGTGACCTGTGCTTGCACACAGGCTTCTTGGTGGCTGCAGCAGCAGCCTTAGCATCTCATGCCCGTCTCTGGGGCCCGCGCTGATAGCCACGGCTCGCGCCCGTCTCTGGAGCTCCTTTAAGTGGCGCTCTGAATCCCCTCTCCTCGCGCACCAGGAAACAAAGAGGCAAGAAAAAGTCTCTTGCCTCTTCAGCAGTTCCAGACCGTTTCCCGGACTCCCTCCCGGCTAGCTGTGGTGCGCTAACCCCTTCAGGCTGTGTTCACGCCGCCAACCCCTGTCCTCTCCCTGGGATCCGACCGAAGCCCGAGCCTCAGCTCCCAGCCCCCGCCCGCCCCGGCGGGTGAGCAGACAAGCCTCTTGGGCTGGTGAGCGCTGCTCGGCGCCGAGCCTCTGTGCGGGAATCTCTCCGCTTTGCCCTCTGCACCCGTGTTGCTGCGCTCTTCTCCATGGCTCCGAAGCTTCCCCCCTCCGCCACCCGCAGTCTCCACGCATGAAGGGGCTTCCTAGTGTGTGGAAACCTTTCCTCCTTCACAGCTCCCTCCCACTGGTGCAGGTCCCGTCCCTATTCTTTTGTCTCTGTTATTTCTTTTTTCTTTTGCCCTACCCAGGTACGTGGGGGTTTCTTGCCTTTTCAGAGGTCTGAGGTCTTCTGCCAGCGTTCAGTAGGTGTTCTGTAGGAGTTGTTCCACATGTAGCTGTATTTCTGATATATTTGTGGGGAGGAAGGTGATCTCCGTGTCTTACTCCTCCGCCATCTTGAAGGTCTCCCAGTATGATACATTTTTGAATCAACTGTATTGAATGATAATTTACATTAAATTGCACTTATTTTTGGTGTACAGTTTGTAAGTTGTGGCAAATATATTCTCCTTGTAACCTATACCAAATATAGGTCTATGGTCCTTGACTTTGACCCTTACTTCATGCCTTATATAAAAATTAGCTCAAAATGAACAAAAAGTAAAAAGCTAAAACTAGAAAACATCCAGAAAAAAAAAATAGAAGAAAATCATTGTGATCTTGTGTTACATAAAGATTTCCTAGGGAGAAACAAGCAATACTGTTAAGGAAGACATTAAAAATTGGACTTAATCAAATTAAAACTTTTGCTCTTCAGAAGTTACCTCTGAGAAAATGAAAAGTTAGAGAAAATATTTGCAATATGTATATCTGAAAAAAGACTCGTATCCAGAATATACAAAGAGCTCTTATAACTCAATAATAGAACAAATAACCTAACTAAAAATGAGCAAAAGATTGAAAAGGACACTTTATAAATGAAGGCACATAATCTGAAGAGATGCTTAACATCATCAGAAATCAGAGAAATGCAAATTAAATCCATAATGGGAGACTATTGCACATCCACTAGATTAGATAAAGTTAAAAAATCTAACCACGGTAAGTGTGGGAGAGGATGTAGAACAACGAAAACTCTCATAGGTGGCTGGTGGAAGTGTAAAATTGTACAGCAACTTTGGAAAAGTTTTGGCATTTCTTAGAAAGTTATATATACTCTTACTATGTGACCCTATGATTTTTCTCCTAGGTGTCAGAAAAGAAAAAGTATATCCACACAAAGACTTGTACACAAATATTCACAGTAACTTTATTGACAGTAGCCAAAAAGTAGAAATGATCCCGATGTTCAATAGAACAGCTTCTGAGTATAAAGTAATCAATAAATAGTACGACTTCCCCTTCTTCATTTCTAATTATTCTGTGGTCATAAAATCAGACAAAATCATGAATTATTCAACTAGATGTTATTTTATTGTCTTTAGGAATTGTATTTTCGATCAGACAGGAAGGGAGAAAAAACCACAATATTCCATCAAATTCAATAGTCTTTAGATTTAGAGTGGGAGATGTTTAAATATCAGATAAGTGAAGTAATGTGATGTAAAATCAATTGATGTAGCAACCGGGGCAAGTTTTGTAGACCTCTGTTATAGATGAACTACAACGTTCAGTGACTGTAAGGGATATGAGCTAAAAAACTTCTTTTTGTTTTTTTAAAAAATAACTTAGCTTCTTTTATGGACTCAGCATGTTTCATCATTTTCAGCAAAAGGAAGGAAATCAGCATACTAGACCAACTCTCTGGGTATGATGCAACCTCAACAATTAAGAAGGTAAGCCTTCAGTTTGTTTGAAATAGCATAATTGTTTCCTTGGTGGGTAAGCATCTGTATCAGTGTACTATTGGCGCTGTGACAAGTTTCTACAAAGTCAGTTGCTGAAAACAACACGAATTTATTATCTTATAGTTTTAGAAGTCAGAAGTTCAAGGTAAGTTTCATTGGGCTAAAAGCAAAGTGTTGATAGGATTAAATTCCTCCTGGAAGTTCCAGGGGAGAATCCCTTTCCTTACCTTTTCCAGCCTCTAGAGGCTGCCAGCACTTCTTGACTTGTGGTCCCCTTCCATGTTCAAAGCCAGTCATCTCATCACTGTAACCTCTGCTTCAGTAATCACGTCTCCTTCTCTGATTCTCCCACTTCTATCTTTCCCTTCTAAGGACCCTTGTGATAAAATTGGGCCCACGTGGTTAATCCAGAATAATCTTCTAGCTCAAAGCCTTAATTTAATCATACCTGCAAAGTTTCTTTGCCATGTAGGGTAATATATTCATAGGGTCCAGAGATTAGGATGTGGCCATCTTTGGAGACCATCATGTAACTTATTACAGCATCTTTTAACCATGGAAAAATTTATATGTAGTTAAGGAGAAAAATGTTCAAGAACATCATATATTATTTATGTTTTTGTGTGTGTTGAGAAATCTAAGCATATTTGGTACTTCAGTTACTTGAAATATTTAACAGATTTTTGCCTTTTAGAGTAGTAAGTCAGTCTTACACATCCAATCTAAAATGTGCTATTGAGTAATTGATTTAAATTTGTGACTTTAAATTGAAATCTCACCAATTTATAAATAGTATCAGAACATTTAGTAGAATATAAGGTAAGCCCTATTGGATTTTAAAGAATTACTTATATACCTGGGAAAATTTATTCAGCCAGAGAATTAAAGTATTTAAAGGGTAATAAGATATATTTATGAATTCAGTTTAAGTGACTAATGAAGTTAAATTAATGAAATTTATAAATGGGAACACATTAATTAAAGCCTTCCTTAAAATGGATCACTAAAATTTGCTACACTTAAATACAATCATGATATTTGTAAGTTAGGCTTACAAGTTTAAGCAAAAATTTGGTTTTAAAATATGTAACTTTAGTAATTAAAACATATTTTTAAAAGGGAAGATTCTTAATAATCCTTGTGTGGTATGTGCATGTGTATGTATACATAAAAGCCATCTGAACATCAAAATGATGTTTTCTCTACCTATAGGCTGACATTTCTCATAATGTTTTACACTCTCTTGCTAAGGATTATTTCCAGAATAATTTTGAGGGTCTTATAGCAAAGTGAGATCCGTATTGTAGAGTCAGGTAATTAGAACCATTAGGTTTCCAAGAAATATTAAAAAGAGACAGGGAAATGAGTTAATCAGGGGTACTCTATTCTTGGTTAAAAATATGTAAACTATTAATTCTTTGAATAAGAAATGAAATCTATGTTCATTATCATTACAATTGGGGATAAGGTAGAGGATCATATCAATGGCACTGTGTAAATTTGCCGGTTTTCATAATACATACTGAAAAACAAAAGAAAATTTCTTAAAACTAACTTCTCCATCTGAAACATTAGGTCAGTGAAGATTTTTTAAAAAGTGGGAATAAAATAATAAAAGTATTTGTTGGAAAAAAATGCCATCCTTTGCAGTTTGTTTAAATGAAATATAATTATTCAGTATGACTTAATTTCCCAAGGTAATTTCATCTGAATTTATGCCACTACAAGTAAATATTTCCTAGTGCCTGAGTACTAATATATAGTCTATAGTGATCCCATAGTAGTTGGTCAAGACATAATTTCCTTTGGGGGTCATATGCTCCTTTGACTTTTTATTCATTCATTCCTTTATTCATTCATTCATTCAATTATTTGTTCACTATTGACCTATTGTGAATTAAATATTTTGATGAATGCTAATGAAACAAAGATAAAAAAGACATGGTCTCTGGTCTCTATGTCCCTGTGTTTTCATCTAAGCACTAGAAAGTAGGAAAAGGAACCAAAATGATACTTGGGAAAATACAGGTGGATAGGATTACTAAAAAAATATAAAAATACGAAGATGACACCAAGTAATAACAACATCTGCATTTATATATATCAATAAGGTCAACAGAGGTAGCAATAGATAGCTTGTTTAGTTTTTGGTGGATAAAAACAAAATGTTTTCTTGAAAATTGTCTTGGCTAACAATTATTTTTTGTTCTTATGCTTTAAAGCCTGAGATATTTGGTTTTTCAAAAGCTCCTTTAAAATTTATTTATGCTGAATGCTTATATTATTGTACCTTCGTCTATTTGCCCTCTAACCTCCCATGTCCCCAGAAGAGCATCAAAAAATAAACCTAGAAAAAGAGCAGGTAGGTAATATCCCTTATCTGGACTTACTTTCGTTTAGGAAATTGTAGTCATTACATTCTGTTTCAGAATTTCTTACAAAGATATATTCATTGTGTAAAATTGTTGCTTCATGATTTTGAACCTAAGACAAAAAGCAGCTTTCAATTCTTGATTATAGCTTCTCAAAATGTACAGTATAATTAATGTTGAAGGAACGATTATATTCCAAGTCCTTGTTTCACATCCATTCAAACTTTCTCTTGGTTTTAACTTTGGGAATTTTGGTCACATTTTTAGAACAAAGGTGAATTTTGTGGGAGACAGTGAGAAATAAAGGGCAGAGGTATTATAATTGCTATTAATGCACCTGAGAATATTTCACACACATTATATTATGTTTGCATTTTGAATGGCTGAAGAGTCTCACTCCTTGATGTTCAACTATTCAGGGAGACATTCTCTGTTTATGTGAATAATTGTTCTCCACCCCAACCCGTCTTTCTGTGTCAGTGCACACAGGTTATTTCCTATCACACATTATTTGTTCTCTTACTTAGTCTGGGTCCTTCTACTTGGAAAATTAGCTCCATGAAGCAGTGGCCTCTTCTGTTCTGACACATAACAAACATTCAAAATATATATGTTGAATGAGTAAATGGATGAACAAATAAACAAATCACTCCATTTCCAAACTAAAAAAAATTAAGGTGGTACAATTTGAGGTATTTGATAATGGTTTAAAAAATTATCAACCATAGGCAGGCCAAATATTTTTCTCATATTTTTGTTTGTTTCTCAAAGATTTTTGGCAAAGGTTCTTTGGGAATAATCTGAAAATTAATGACTAGTTTCCATACTTTATCTGCAGAAGGCTTGCATTTCAAGTCTTGCAAATTGTTTTTTAGTTGCTTTCTCCAGTGTTAAATGGTATATACATGTTTAAACAGGGCATTTGCCCTGACCAACCATGCCACGATAATTTAAGTTCTTTGAGAGCTAGAAGTTGATCTGTTATTCATTGCCATGTTTCAGCTCCACAACAATGTATGGCACATAGTAGGTACTCAATAAATACTTGTTTGAATTACTAAGCAATAGTTATATGGGTGCAATGAGGCAGTCATCATGACATGGAAGCCAGGACTAGATGGTATACTGGAATACTTTTAGGAGAACAGACCCTAGACAGGGAAAATAAGACTTGAGGATTATTTAATTACCAGGTTCAGGAAGAATTGGGATGGCAAAAATCCAGGTAGATAAGTAAAGAGGTGAAGGTTAGACTGACAGTTGTGGTCAAGACAGTAAAATTTGAATTCCAAGAGACAGAGAAATCTGATCTAGGAACCTGCAACTAGAGAACAGTAATATGAACTTGACTCTAAAATATCATCTGTTTTAGTGAGCAACCCTTACATCTTTACATGCTGAGGTCATGGGTATTTAAGTTGACATATCTGTAGATAAAATGAGGGATCTGGTCAAGAGCAGGTGAAAGAGTTATTCTTGAAGCTGGATTTTAACACAGCAACTCTGTGTAAAGATGACCAAAGATTGGCTGGGGCAGATTAGGTTAAAAAAAAAATACTGGGTTGTTTCTGACTTTTACACACTTTTATTAATACCATTTATGATTTTTTGTATGTTGTATTTCCTTGTAGTGAATAATTGTTAAACATGATCATTAAACCACTTAGAATTAACAAAATAATCTCAGGGCAATAAAAATGCATGTTATAATGCCTGAGTAGTTTTCTTGTCCCGCTGAGTTCATCAGAAAAGAGAGAGAGATGGAAAAGATGGATTGCAGCATGAGGGAAGTGGAGACCACAGACAAGAAGAATGACTGGTTGCCCAGCTGAGGTGGACATAGTATCAAGAGAATGGTGGGCTTCCCTGGTGGCGCAGCGGTTGAGAGTCTGCCTGCTAGTGCAGGGGACACGGGTTCGAGCCCTGGTCTGGGAGGATCCCACATGCTGCGGAGCGGCTGGGCCCGTGAGCCACAACTACCGAGCCTGCGCGTCTGGAGCCTGTGCTCCGCAACAGGAGGGGCCGCGATGGTGAGAGGCCCGTGCACTGCGATGAAGAGTGGCCCCCGCTTGCCACAACTAGAGAAAGCCCTCGCGCAGAAACGAAGACCCAACACATCCAACAATAAATCAATAAATAAATTTAAAAAAAAAAAAGAGAATGGTGACTGAGGCTGTCACTGTGGTTTCCTGCTTATACCTCCTCTGTCTACCCAAGAAGTCACCTGCAGACAGTTTCTATACATCCTTAAGGCTTCTGGAATCTTTCTACCTAAAGGCATTTTCTCAGCTAAGGAGCATGCTCAGCCTGGGCATTGAGCAGGAGGGAAGTGCCAGGGAGTTAAGAATGAAGAATAGAAGTTCACAGACAAATATCTCACGTTCTTCTCTCTTCAGTGGGACAGTTCTGTGGCATGTTCTACATTGTTTGTGATGATACGCTGCAGGATTGAGTCTCAGTGTCCCATGGTAACTATTTATCAACACACCCTTTATTGGCCTTCTTCCTTTCCCTGTCTCATTCCCTCACTCTCTAACTGTGCTTCCTGAGATTATATGCCAAATAAACTACTTGCATCCCAACCCTCATCCTAAAGTCTGCTTTGGGGGAACTAAAACTAAATATCAATAGTAATCACTTAATGGGAAAAGCATAACTATGTTGAACTGTCTTCTAGACACTAGCATATTCTCAATCTTCTAATAACTCAGGCTTATTTCTTATTGATTATGAACTATATCTGAGCATCCTTCCAAATGCTGGTGCTATGCCTAAGAGATTACCCATTATAATTATGATCACTGAAGGCTTATCAATCTATCAAGACTTACGTGCCAAATTAGAATGTTCAGTATTAAGGAATACTATTCATTTTAAAAGAGCTAACATTATGCTTTGTGATTTAAATTAGATGAAATTTAGGCATGCAGGATTTAATCAATCTTTTTTTTTTTTTTAAACTAGATTACCAGTTTATTATAAAAGGAAACACCTCAGGAACAGCCAGATGGAAGAGATGCACAGGGCAGGTATGTGGGAAGGGGCGCAGAGCTTCCATGCCTTCTAATCAATCTTTATATACATTTCTAGATAATAAATTGCTTGTAAGAGATTGACATTTGCTTAGATTTTATACAGCCTTGACTTAATTATAAATATGTAACGATTTGTAACCACACAAAATTTAACCTTCCTGTAGTCTTCCTTTACAAACTGGTTCTGAAATAAACATTCACTTAATTAGATTATGAAGCTAGATTAGGTAAATTTTTTAAAAAAACAAAATATTAAAAAAATTTCAAAACATGACTAATGGATTTTCATTTTTCAGTGTGTTTTCCATGATTTTCTTGTAATTTCCCTCAACAGTAATAATACATAAATTTCTTACTTTGTTTCTCTTTTAAAATATAACTGTTTTGCAATAATGGGGACAAAAGTTCCTATCTGTGAAATGGACAAATCAGAAATTATAACAAATGTGAACAAATTTCCAAAATATTTGAAGTCAAGTGTTGTAGATAGTAATTTCTAAAATTTTCAAGTTCAAGGGCTCCTTCCAATTTAAAAGAAAAAAAGCAGTTTTAGTTTTTGATTGATAGAGCAGGTGGTAAAATCTACTATAAATTTAGTAACTTATTTAAAAATATTAAAAATTTTTTGCAAGACATTCATGATTTTAGCCCCTAGAGAATACTTAAAAAAAATTGTACTTGGCAATAACTTCCAGTGGTGTATGGGCCACAGATTGGGAAATGCTACTCTAATCTGCTGGTTCTAAAATGTACAACATATCAGAATTGCTTGGGGAGATTATAAAATGTATAGAGTTTTTGTTCTGCCCTAGACACGTTGAAATTATAGTCTCTGCTTGCGGAGCCCTAATACGTATATATTAACCATTTTAGGTTAACCAGGAGATCTAGCACTGGTATTCAGACTAACAATTTGTACCCACTAGAGAACTTTTTGGCTTTTGCTAATATATAAATACCCTTTCTCTCCATCCTGTTTTTCCCACACGCCAACTTCCTGGTCCTAAACCATTCACAAATTCCCTTGGGATATTATTCCACAATTAAATGGAAAATATCATCCATCACAATTTCCTTTAACCAATTTCACATCACAGTCATGCCCAAGTTGTAATAGTCAGTGGATTCTAGAGCTCCAAGTTTCTGGTTTCAAGTACTGTGATCATACTATTTCACCAGAGCTTAAGGCAGCTAAAGATGTATAGGAGATGTGTTTTAGCCTATTCCTTTGAGGTTTTCTCTGAGAAGAAAGAATTTTGGTTTCTTTGAGAGGTAGCCTGGAGCTCAGGAAAGAAGTCTGGCTACAAATACAGATGGGGGAATCATCAATATCTGGCTCAAACAGTGGATAGGTAAAGTTCACGAAGGATTAAAAGAATAGTGAATCAAGAGCAAAGTACTGAGAAATCTTGGGGGAATTTCAACATTTAAGCAGTGAGCAGAAGTAGAGGATACAGAAAAGTGATTTCTTTATTTCTGAATATTTGGATATTTACTAGTTTTTATTTTTAATTAAAATTTTTTTTGTTTTTAAAAATTTTATACAATTTTTAAAGGTTACTTTCCATTTACAGGTATTACAAAATAGTAGCTCTATTCCCTGTGTTGTGCAATACATCCTTGAGCCTATCTTACACCTGGTAGTTTGTACCTCCCTCTCCCCCACCTCTATGTTGCCCCCCCCCCCACTGATAACTACTAGTTTGTTCTCTATATCTGTGAGTCTGCTTCTTTTTTGTTATATTCCGTAGTTTGTTGTATTTTTTGGATTCCACATATAAGTGATTACGTACAGTATTTGTCTTTCTCTGTCTGGCTTATTTCACTTAGCATAATGGCCTCCGAGCCCATTTGTGTTGTTACAAACGGCAAAATTTCATTCTTTTTTATGGCTCAATAGTATTCCATTGTATGTATGTATACCACATCTTCTTTATCCATTCATCTGTTGATGGACACTTAGGTTGCTTCCATATTTTGGCAAGTATAAATAATGCTGCTGTGAACATTGGGGTGCATGTATCTTTTCAAATTCGTTTTAAAATTAAAAACATATTCTCAGTGATTTTAATACTTTAAAATGAGTCATGTTTTTTGTGCAGCACACAAGTCAATTTTGGTAAATGCTCCATATGATTTGGAAAGAATGTATATTCAGTTGTTTTCTACTGCATGCCAATTAGGTCAAGTTATTAATCTTTTTGTGTTTGTTTGCTGATGAAAAAATTCTCTATTTTGGTCTGAAAATATTGTAATTTTAACTTCTCTGTTGCTGGATATTTTTGTAGTGTATAAAATTTTGGTTAACAGTTATCTTCTGTCAGCATGTTAGAGCCTTTTATTGTTTTCTGGCTTCCATAGTGTCTGTTGGAAAATCAACAGAGCATGTCTCAGATACTCAAATTCTGCCTGCCTTGGTTGATGTCCTGTACCTTTAATCAGCTATGATTTCAATATTTCTCTACAGTTGGGTGGGGGTATTGGCAGGAGATTGGTTGGCTAACTCTAAGCTGCTCTATCATAACTGGAAGTGGGACTATATTTTTGTTATCACCATAGTCAGCAAATTTATAGTATTCCCTTTGTGTACAGGAATTGAAAAGGGAGCTCAGTGTAAGTGGTTTGGGAAGAGAAACATGATGGAGTTGACTGATTTGAAGTCAGTTCTATGCTGTAATTTCCCGAGGCTTTGTTGGCAACTATATACATGCTGGGGAGGGTAGTCTTCAGGAAAATTTGGGTTCCCATGTGAGAAATGATATATTGAGAGTCTGAATAATCTTGAGGATGTGCTAAAGACACATCAATTTTTGTATGAGAAAAGTAATATATCACAATGAAGTATTCTACCTCTGAAATAAAGTTATGGTTCAAAATAGACTAAAATATGGAATGATTTTAATCACTTGGAGGAATGCAAGAACAGAACATTTATTTGTCATTGATGCTAGGAATATTCTTCAAGGTGTCGAGAAACCTGATATTTCACACATAGAGAAGAATTATAATGTTCACATACCATGTGGCCTTACAGTGAAGAAAGCAAATGTTAAGTACATATAGTTCATTGGTTTTGAATTTTTATAATCAGCCTATAACGAAAGCATGATGAAAGCCCATCATGGTTTAAAAATTCATTTAAATACAAACAACATGGACAGTGTAAAAGTCAAAAGTGAAAGTATAACTTGCAGAAGGAGGAAAATAGAGAGGGAATGTGGGGAAGGAAGGATTTATGTACTACATCATCATTTTACATAGAAAAGACTGAAATGATACTGGAATTTAAAAAAAGTCTAAATGCATTATTAAATTTACCAAGTTACCTAACCAAAATTTTTAAAATAATAATTTGTCTATCAGATGTTGCAGGATAAGAGAAAGAGGAATGGAGACATTGCAAGTGCATTCGATCCTTCTATTTTATAACAGGAATTCATTAGATATTACATGAAGTTATAAAATATGAATGGCATAAGCATATTATCTAAAATCACACAGTAGCTGTATGAGGAATTCAAACCAAAAATAATTGAGAGGTTTACTCTGCAGGGTGAGGTGGGATGAATAAGGAATAAGGAAAGAGAAATTTGGGTCTCTACGTAAATTCTGATTATTTTATCACCTTGTGCTTATGTCACTTTAATAACAATTTAAAAGTGTCTATAAAAATATCATCTGAAGATACCACAGCTTTCTCATGTGATAACTTCAATAAAGCAAGCTAAAACTTTTCCGTTTTAAGATCAAGCTTGAGCCAAAAGGATTCTGGGATTGGAGTGAAGAGGAGACTTAAGGAGGGACAAGATTCTTTATGTCTCTGACAGAGGGAACATGTGAAATGAGAGTGAGAATCCAATATAGAGGGTAAGAGACTGCTAGCAAGAGAAGGTGATAAACTAACTTGATGAATAAATACATGAAGTAAAGATTTAATTCCTTTTAACATCTTTGGGTTGTTAAGACTGTTTCTTTGAATGAGATTCAGCAGAGTCGAGATTACAAAGAACCACTGGTTATATTTTGAATACACATAAGATTTTGTTATGAATTTATTTTTTCTCAATTTATTTTCTCTCAGTTTATTTTTCTTAACATTTCTCCTTATATTCACATTATCATTATTTTTATCAAATGATTCTTCTTCTCTCTAAACTCTATTATTTTCTGAAATTCCCATTCTATCTGAGTTCATATTGCATTCCAATGCCAAGTGTATTTTAGTAAGATACCTCTTTTATTATAGTAATTCCTTGTTTAGGAATTCAAAATGACTTTGTACTGTGTAATGCATTCAGAAAAGCATTGCCATATAATTTATTACGAATAATGAATTTCACTGAGACAATAGGCATGAAGTGGGGGATGTCTTGGACAACGTGAGATATATATGGTCACCCTTGCTTTTAATCTGTGATTATCTGCAGGATTTTCTTTATCAACGACTTTTCTCCTAGCTTGGAATTCATCCCTGCCATCTTTTCTCTCTCTCTCTCTCTCTCTCTCTCTCTCGAAGTCCATCCTAATTTTCCGGAATAAGAAATCCTCCCTAATGCTTTCGTAACTGTTTGGTTCACACCTCCTCTCTTAAAAATTTAGTCCCTGTTGCATCACACAGTACTTCATTAAAGAAGTCTTATATTGCTTTCCCACTGTTCTACAGAAACGATTCCTGCTTTCTCAGAATCATAAACTCCTTGACAACAGAGGTTGTTAAATCCTGTGTCAGTCAAGGCCCCAGAAAGAAATAGTCAGCCACTCATACTGGGAAAATGTAAGATTTTCATGAAGGGGCTCTTTGCAAAGGTGTGGGCAACAAACTCAAAGGGATGGCACTGCATCCTGGGGCTATAACAAAAAGGGAATGTATTGCAAGTACCCTGGCCTGAGGGGGCAAGTAGAGGGAGCTGTTCTCAGAGCCCAGACAGTAGCTGTGACTGGCAGAGGGACACAGCCACTTGGAGAGAGGCCAGAGTAATAAGTACCCGGATCTTATTCTTCTGCCTCTGTGATGCTATTCCCCCCCATCCCCCCAAATATTAGTTCCTACATGGATTGATCAACCGGCCAATCCTATCATCCTGGTATCACAGTGAGGGTTACTGCTCTCCCCACAGCCCTCAAATGAAGCATCAGGAATTGTTCTCAGCCATCCATATCCTTTCATCTGTCAGTTCTTTTCCTCTTTCAGGAGGGGTTTTTATAACATTTTTCACAACACAAAGCAGAATATAGGACTCAGAGCAGATAATCCATAAATAAGTGTTGACAGATTGTTGATCTGATATCAAGTTTTGACATTTAATTTAATGATTTTTAAATGTTAATTGGTATTTTTCTTTTGTTCATTTTCTGCAAAAACAAACAAAAATACTACATAATTTCCCAGCTCTCACAATTAATATTTTATTACTAAAGGTAAAAGAATAAATCCACTTTTAGAGTTATTTATTTCTTGTTTCCTCTCACTGTTGATTGGTCTATTTGAAAAAAACAAAAGCTCAGTGTTAACATACGCTATAGAGTTTACAACTCACTTTAATATATATCATCTTTTTGCATCTTCAGCTCTTATTTTTGAGTTCACTATAAACAATTTTCTTTAGCCATGTTTCATATCATTTTTAAATTCTTCTTTTTTCTACCCTGGTTTAATTTCTGTTGATGACAAATACTAGACTAATGTCTTACAGATTTCACTCCCTTCTTCATTAGCTCCACAGATTTTTCTTGGCCTCAGGAAAGGTGTGGAAGCTTTTTGAAAGATGCATTTTTAAAGATGCAGATTTCTACTCTTATACGTTGGAAATAGTGTATTTCATATCCATTTACATTTGCCCTGTAACTACAATATTGAATTTCTTTAATGTTTTAGCAATGAATTGGTCTATAAGCAAACTCTTTGCTATACTGAATTTCAGTACAGCAGTTTCTACTAACTATGTTTTTTTCTTTTTGGAAGAATATTTGTCTCCTTTTTGTTTTCTCAAGTATGGATTGATCTTGCCTTTATTGCAACCTGAGAAACATTTATATTTTCAGTATCCCCTGGTGCTGTTAGAAGACCAACTCCAGTGCAGTATCTACTATGATTTAATCCTTGTCATTACCATTTCCACAGACTTCCCTATTTCACCATGATTCTTTCCTGCCTCCAAATTTGCTCACTTGTATGGTTTGGTCCCATTCTTTGAGTTTTAATCAAATGGTTTCCCACTAATTCTTGGTGTATCACATCTGAATGGCATTGAGTGCTAAATTTCCGCCCACCCCCAGTTTTCTCCTTCCATTTCTTTCACAGATTATGAGAAAATGCTCACTTCTGGCTTCAGTTTCCCCACTTAACCAATAACCTCTTCATTAGATCCATAGATTTTTCTTGGCCTCTAGGAAGGTGTGGAAGCTTTTTGAAAGATGCATTTTAAAATTCATTCTATATACTTTTAATTCATTTTGCTTTTTCTTGTGTCACCTTTTATTTAGTCATTTTATAGTTAACACCTGTGAAAGTCAATGCTGGCTATATCTGATGAAAAATTTTTGCTCACAAAGAAGGCCATGAAGATTTATTCTCTTCTGCTCTTGCATCACGTACATGAGGTTAGCACGCTGCTTTATCCCAGTCTGAAGTAACAGACTTGATATAGTCTGATACTTGGTTCATTTTAAACTGGTATTCTACTTAATAGCAAGGTTGAGAAACTCCTGCCAAGTCTAATAGGCATACATGCTTTCAGGTAAACAGAGCTCAAAGCTTCACAGCCCAGAACAGCAGGAGTTGAGTCAACTAAATTTTTTATTATAGTCATTTAGAAATTCATTTAAATATTGCTCATCAGCATCCATTGATCTCAACATTTTTCATACAGTCTGAGAGGCTGGTATATATGCAGCCCTAATGTGTTAGACTCTATCAGATTGTTTATGCAAAATTTCTTGGTACAATGTGTTGATTTCATTTTATGGTTTGTTTTAGGCTGTAGCAGTACTGAAGTAAATTCCATTTCAACTTAGACTGATGTGTCTTGTTTAGTTCTAGTTACTTGGAGTTCATTGGTGTAATGAATTTCTCCTTTAGTGATCCACAAGTTAATCCTTTTGAAGTCAATAAGTTTATATGCATAATAATACAAATACACATTTCTGTTGTTTCTGGCTCAGTACATTCTTGCAGAAAGAAATGGTTTTGCTGCTTAATGAATGAAAATCATTGCTTAGAACTAGGAATATGGTAAATGTTCCTCTGCACTGAGTGAATGAAGTTAAAAATATTAGGCTTCAGCTTAATCTGGCATATTTACATTTTATAATACAGATATGAATTTTGGGGTGTATCATGTCTTTCATTGCTCAGAAATGTTATATTTTCTATGACTTATCCTATGAAAGGTTGTGAGAAATTTTACAAGGAGTCTGTGACGATTTGACATGTGTATAATTGATATAGTATTCATGTCCACCCAGAAAGAATAGAAGATTCATCCTGTTAAACCCTCATGTCTTGGCATAAACTTCAGTGTTTCAAAGAAGCGTCTATCAAAGAAAACATAGGAACACCTGTTAGAACTTTGGCACTCTCTGCCCTTGTACTATGATGCATGTTGAAGGTGGTAGGACAGATAATGAGAAAATGCTTCTTTCTGGTTTCAGTTTCCCCACTTAACCAATAACCTCTTCATTAGCTCATACCATTCTAAAGCCCTCTGGCCCTCTTTATGGAGTTATGGAGACAAACCAGAAATACCTGCTTTGATGTTATCTGGTTTATCATATTGTATTACAAATGCCTATTTCCATGTCTATACATCTCAAGAAACTATTCAATTTTCAGGGAGGTTCCTAGAGAGGATGTATGTAGGCCTTTTTTTCCCACCAGTTTTTTTCTGAAGTTGGCATGGTGCCTGGTACCTTATAAGTACTAAGTAAATTTCCTGAATGAAGTATTATTATAAAGTGTTTACCATAAGTAAGGAAGAATGAGAAAAGTTTTAGTGAGGGATATAAAAATACACCACTGAACATAATCTAGTTGTTGAAATGGTAAATGTGCAAAAAGGGCACAAGGCCCTGAATGATTAGTGCCAAATACATATATCCTCTGAGGATTAGTTGGGGAAAGACTTCACTTTAGCCTGGAAAAGGATTTGCCATGGAGGAAGAATTTGAGCAGATTGTTCAAGAATAGTTTTTATCCACCTTTAGTCCAATGTTGATCAAACACAGGGATTTTATGATCATTTGTTTTTGTATTCCTATTGCCTATCACACTGGTACAAAGTAGGTGTTTCAAGAATCTGTTGAAAGCCTGTCAGATGAAGATGGCAGAGAGTATGTTAGAGGTCAGAGCATGAGGTGTACAGAGTTATGAGATGGCGTGGCCTATTTAAGCAAGGAAGGGTTACTAGACCTTCCTAGTGATAGCATGGAATTCTTGTGGCTTGAAGAATAGACCACAAACATGAATGCAGATTCTATTCATGACAGCAAGCCATGGCTCTGTAAACTCAGAGGAGCTACTTTACCTCTCTGAGAGTCAGATGATATCCCATAAAATGAGAAATTTCATATCTATCACCAAGTTTGTTACGGAAATTAATTGAAGTAATGTATATGTTATGGACTGAATGTTTGTGTCCTCCCTGAAATTCGTATGTTGAAATAATAACTCCCAGTATGATGGCTTTAGGAGGTAGGGCTTTGGGGAGCCAGTTAGGTCATGAGGGTGGAGCCATTATGAATGGGATTAGTCTCCTTATAGGAAGAGATAGGAAAGAGCTCCTGCTCTTCCTCACCACACGCAATCTCTTTCTCTTTCTTTCTCTGTCAGCACCTTAATATTGGACTTCCCGGTCTCCAGAACTTTGAGAAATAAATGTTTGTTGTTTAAGCTACCTAGCCTGTGGCATGCCATAGCAGCGCAAACTAAGACAGTATGTCAAAATGCCTAATTAGTGCCTCGTGTGAAAATTTCTTAATTAAAATGTTTTTAAAAAATCAAGATGGAAGCAGAAAGGGGATGTTGAAGCCATCATGGTATTTGATCCTAGGATAGAGAGTTATATGGCATTTAAAAATTGTTCTAATGCTCTTCTGGGGGCCACTCAAGCCATGTACCAACACCATCAGAAATTGTCCTTGTGTCTTATAAGAAGTGAGCTCATAATGTTTGTCTAGACATTGCTATGATTGCAAATCCCTAGCCTTGATTTGTCACGAGAACGAGGATGTACATGTTTGAGAGAATGATGGTTTTCTCTTCAAATTCTGGTACATATAATAACTCTTGGTCTTAATTTGTGGAGTTTATGTGACTCTCATAGGAAGGGATTCAAGACGTTCTCTAATTATCAGATCTTTACGGTTATCATTTGGTGATGGGGGAAAGCTGCACTACAGAGAATTAATGTTAATAAAATATTCCTCGAGTAGCATTGTTTAGTAAAGGCTTGTGCTCAGTCAGGCAAACCCATCTTCAGATTTGAGAGTCAGGGTTTGTTACTCTAAAGTTTGTAACTCTGTTTGTATAGATGCAATAGTGAATTTTGCATGTGTGTACTTCTTACCCGATTTTTACATGTTAATAAAACCTAGGAAGTGCTAGCACTTAGGTCTTATTTACTTTGAGGAGCAGATTTGCAAATGTTGAAAAGTAATTGGAAGAATGCTGGAAATCAAAATTAATTACACCTTGAAATGAGCAGCTAGATGCCAGGTTTGGCATGAATCAAATGTTTGTTCCTGATAAAAAGTAGATCTTTGTAGAGGTGTTAAGAAGATGTTACTCTGTGATCAGCCAGTTTCATTTGAAAGTTTTGCCTCAAGTTTTGGGCTTTTCATTAAACTTGGTTCAAATGAAAAGCTTTTTCCTTTTGGCTATTAGGTTTATGCTTGAAATATTACTATCTCTATTTATTTGCTTTGTGTTTGATCTAGAAACACAGTAAGAAATGCATCACTAGGATGTTAAAAGTACATATATTAGTGAGTAGAAGATGGAATGGGGATGCTTGTGGATATTCATATTTGTTGACAAAAGCCACATGATGTGAATTTGTATTGTATTCAAGATAAAGCCATCATTAGCCATGATTAGAATTTATGTGAAAAAGAGAGATAGAAGAAATAAATTGTTGGTTTGAACAAAGCATTATCTTTTTCTTTGAGGGAACATATTCCAATGCTTTTTTTTTGTTGTTATTCTCATTTCAATAGGATATATTCTTGAATGACAGATGATTATTTGACAAAGAAATTAGGGTCTTAAGCAGAATGATCTAGCACCACATTGTGAAGGTGATGGTATTTAATGTTTTATTTTTAAAGTATATATCATATTATTAACAACATAATAGCTTCTCTATCCTGTGTTGTCTTGGTCCATGCTGACAACAAAAAGATAAATACAGTGCATACCAGGGTTCCTCTGGTAATACCAAGAACATGACACATGTCATCCTATGATAAATTGGCTCTGTGTCTGTTCAATTTCAAATCTAAAGCTCTGGAGGCAGAAGTGTTAGGAAGCAGGCATAATTCTGGCATACAGAGGCCTCAGATGCACAAAATTAGTGTGCATGGAACAGATAACAGAGAAAGAGATCCACAGTGAGAGGAAGTTTGCACAGGTTTGTGGACTTCCTGGGGTTTAGGTAGTACTGGCAGATGTTAGGTGGGAAAAAAACATCTGTAAGCATGATAATGAGCATTCCCAGAATCTGAAGTGACAACTGTATCCAGCACAAATGCTGTCTTGTTGCCCTATTTGCATACCAATTAAATTTTAAAATAAAGAAACAAATATTGGGTTACTGAATTTGTTTGACAAATAATCTGCAGGGCTTACTCAATACAACTGGGTCAGGCATGTTGGCTGTTTGACAGATGTTGTATCTATGAAAGATTTAAGCAAAAAGTGTATCCAGATTGTTACCACCCACAGTTTTATAACTAGGAATCTGAAATAGGTTAGAGATGGTTTGATACCCTAAGGCAGCCGCAATAGAGTGCTTTTTCTCTGTGCTCTGCTAATGCATTCAATAGATAATATTTAATATTTAGTGTTCAAAGTAGGAAGTTTAAAAAAAATCATTGTAAATCTAACATTGCATTTCTTGATATCTAGTATTTTAGATTTGAATTGTACATTATACATTAAGAATTTGATTTTTTAAGAGATAGTTCCAATCTTCACAGTCATTGGAACCTGAGGGTATGATTATATGTAATGAGGTTGTCAAGACTCTTCTCTAGAAGCTTGAAAAGAAATACAAATATATATATACTCCCCAATTTTGCGTATTTCAGGTATATTTCACAATTTCTAGGTTATATGTATTGTGTTTAAAAACATGCCTTTTGAAGGGAGAAATTTATTGTCTACAGGATGTGACATATTAAATAGAAGAATAAAATTTCAATATAGGGTTCAATTCAATAAACACAGAATATTTGCTAGGTACCAGGTACTATGTTAAGTCCTAGTGATATAAACATGAATAAGACATGGGCTAGGGTCTTAAAAACTTTATAACCTTGCTTGGAAAATGGACACAAACATAGATTATTTCATTATAATCGATATGCACAAGAGGAAAAGTAACACACCATAAATCTTACTTCTAGGAGTTTATATGTGAAGTTAGATACCAATACATCTTTGTTTTATACAATGGACATTTTTCTGAAATGTGTGCTAATCAAACATGTAAATCGAATCATATTTCCCTTGATAAAACTTCAGAAGCCCATTTTATTGCTATTTGCATGTTCTTTTTATTTGGTTTATTTTCAGTAGGTGTTGGATTTTCCTGTTAAAATTCTTTCTATCTCTCTTCCTCCCCGTTTTCCTGTAATCATTTAAACCCTTAAATGCACTAGAAGTACTTGCTATTTGAAGGACCTCTGAGGTGAATCATTATTTAAACTGAAAATTGCTTTGTTTGAACAAAAGTTACCTTTTCTTTTATCTATTTTGCAAAAATAACTATCCATAATGTTTTCTTCAGGTAGGGTATTCAAATAACAAAAATTAATTTTGGTGAATATTTTCTTATCACCGTACGTTCATTGGTTCAACCAACATTTGTTGAGATGCTATCCAGTACTATGATAACTCAGCTGTATGAGGCTTTTTCTTCTCTCAAATAATTCATACTCCTGTGGTAGATGTAGACCAATGGGCAGAACATTGGAGGACAGAGGGGTAAATGTCGTAATAGTGGTATATTTGAGGTGCTTTGCCAGGTAAGAGAGCCTAAGAATAGGAGAGGGACAGAGGTGGGAAAAAGAGCAAAGTGAGACAGGTGTCCTAGAGAGGATGGCCCCTGACCTACTTCTTGAGGGGCTGGTAGATGAAAGTGGGTAGAAGACATTACAGGTAGAGAATAACTTGTGCAACAGCATGGCAAGTTGAGAGCATGGCATAACAAGGGGAACTTCCAGAGAGTCTTGTTGATCTACATTCTAGATTAAAGGGCATATATGAAGTTATAGTAGGAGAAGAGGCTGGAAAGATGAGACATTAAAGGGCCTTGGATGCTACATTAAGTAAGGAAGATTGCTTTATCCTAAAGGCATTAAGGGGGTCACTTCAGTATTTAAACAATGGAATGATACTGTCTCATTTACATTTTATTTTATTTTTTTTACAACCTGAATTTTTTATTAGACTAGGAAATATAATTTATTTCATAAAAATTAATTTTGTTACAGTAGGAATGCTAAATGTTATTTACAGGCTGTAGTTTACAGAATAAACAGAGGTGGGATTGGGACAATCCCTGCATCCCTGGGGGGGAAAACCATGTCCACGGCTCAGGTGGGTGGTCCAGCCCTTTGCTCCCAGGAGAGCTGCTCCCTGCACCCAGGCTCCTGGTCACCTCTCCTCAGAGGGCCTGCTAAGGGACCTGGCCCAGCTGCCTGGTTGCCTGGGGAAGGGGACCAGAGGGCCCTGGATCATCCAGTGGATGAGGAAGGTCCCTCTGGAGCCCGGGGCACTGCGAGAGAAGGCAGAGGGAGAGCCACGTAGAAGATACATCGACTGACAACAGTTAGTGGGTCTAGAAGTGCTGGAACAAATGATATAAAAAATGAAAAAATGAAGGTTATTTGAAAAAAATCCTTAATGCTGCTGTGCTTTTCAAACCAAGCATTATCAAGTAGCCTAATTAGGTTTGAACCACGTTATTTTTATCAGGTAAATGAGACTGGAACTTCACAGAAGCTTTTGTATTAGCAAGGTTTCTTGTTTCCAGCTGGCCTCCCTAATCCAACCATGCATCCCTAGTCACACTGGAAATTTCAGCTCAGGTTGGACAGAGGCTTCTGCTGGCTGGCCCAGCCCCTGGCCGACCACCCTTCCTGCTGCCTGCTGTCTGTGGAAAGGCTCTCAGAGGGCAGACGCTTCCTTCTTCTTTTTGCAGCTGATATTGCTATTGCCAGAGCACCATGGACGGAGGCCCAAGTTCTTTCAACAAAGCAAAGACTTGCATGAGATGTGACAGATCTATAGAGCTGCTTATCAACAAGGAAGAGGCAAGGGGGTTAGCACTTCCAGGAATATGACAGAAAGAAAAAGAAGAGTAAAAAGCTGCTATCACACCTGCCACAGAGGGCAATAAAAGATATGTGAGATGGCAGGGCAGAAAGCTAGTGAGGGAGTGGAGTGCTTGGTGAACAAATGGCATATTTGGGTTACCAAAAGTATGTTAGAAACATTTTTTTTAGGTCATATCACTCCTGTGATGAAAGAGGAGGGTCATTCTGAGTCACATGATTATCACAGTGCGGTAGATCATCGCCAGCACTAAGGACCTGCAACACAGCTGCATATTTGCTTTCAATTCTCTGGTCTGGAAAAACAGAAGCCCTCATATATAGATTATCTAAAAAGGACCAAACAACTTCGGAATGCTATGGATGAATATCCCATTTTAGATCTTGTCTGTAGAGGATTAGAATAACAATGGATTTTCATCTGGAAATCCACTGAATCATAGGTCATAGACCAGAAACTTTGGTGAAAGTTCAGTCAGACTCTTTAAACACAGTTTTATTAAGGGCTAAATCATGCCATAGGTGCTGGGGTCATTGAGATAGAAGTCACTCACTTCTCACCATTAATGAGTGTACAGAACCCTTGATAGATAATTGAAATTCTATATGATAAGAGCTGTTTTAGAGTAATTAGTGGGATCATGGGTTAGATTTGGGTTTGAGGAAGCTGGGATGACATTATCACAGCAAGAATAGTCAATGATATCTTTTTTAAGAAGGTAGAGCAGCAGTGGGTGTGGGAGGTGAGCTGAGGGGCGTTCTAGAAGAGACAGGGGACATGAAACTGCAAAGTGGTGGGGGAGTGCTGCAAGGTGTTTGATTTGGCTGAAGCCTAAACTGGGAGGAACGGCATATCAGAATTCAAGCTGGAGGCATGGGCTGGACCTGGAGCTTGGGAAACTTATATGCCTGCTAAGGAGGCATGGAGAGTTTGGGGGTGAGAATCACTGATGGATGGTAATCAGGGGAGTGAGTAATTTGACTAGTTGCACATTTTATAAAAGTCTCTCTGATGGCTTTATCAAAGATGGATCTGGGGAGAGGAGATGCTTGGTCTGGAGCAGTGGTAATCGTGATGTAAGATCTAGCTGAGAAACATTTCAGCATTTAAATGGGCAGTAGGTAACTGACATGGACCAGTCAGGGTTGTTGGAAGAAAGGGGAACCAATTTTAGTGAGAAGGTAATTAATTCCATTTGAGACATGTTGAGTCAGAGAAGGAGATACTTTTTCACCTTTGATTTTTGAGCAAAAGTATCAGTCCGTGAGGTACAGTAGGATCAAGAAGGGATACGGGTCTTATAAACAACATCCAAGTGTAGAGAGAGAAAGTAGCACAAAACTCAGGAAAGAGGTGTATCAGCACATGTCAAAGGGCTGAGTTTCAGTTTTAGAGATTTCTGCCTTGTGAGTTTCTGTGTTTGTATGTGGATGTGATTTAGGGTGGCAGAATTTTTGAACTAAGGACAGGCCATGATGAGAAGGTCTTAAATGGCTTTCAGTAAATTTTGTGTGAATAGAAATAAGCTCCTAATTCCATATGAGCAATATTGATGATTCTTTTCCTTTTGTCAGAGGTTTAGTCAGTAGTGACTAAAATGTCTAAGTTCCTTTTCACTGTAACTCACCATATGAGCAAATTGTTTAGAAAAACAAGTTTACAGTTCTAGCTTCACTTCTTATTTCTTTTCATGGCACCTTTCTGATGGGTCTCTCTTCCATAGTTTTTTTCCCTCTATTTATGGATTTTGGCTAATTGAGATAATGTGCCTATTTATATTAGTCCTATTCTATTTTTGGAGAGGTTTTCTTCTCATCAACAAAGTAGGGAACATAAATTACTTGTCCTGCTTCTTCTAGCTGGTATTGAGTTCTTATCTTTACCTTTGATCCTTCACTCTAGTTTCCCTCTTGTAGCCTATGCACTGAGCAGAGGAGAAATTGTCTTTTTGAACATCATGTGATGTTCAAATCTACAGATCTTTTGAGGTGGCTATTTATTCACGCAAACTTAGCAATAAAAATTCATTTTCTATGAAAGCAACATAAGTGTTCATCCACTAGTTCCTGGATAAGCAAAGTGTGGTATACCCATATAATACAATATTATTCAGTGTTAAGCAGGAAAAGATCTAGGAATACGCTACAACATGGATGAATCTTGAGGAAATTTAACTAGCAAAAATGCCATTTTTGTGACTTTTAGTGAGTCATAACAATACAACTACTTATTTCAATTATATGGGGCACTTAGTGTAGTCAAAACCATAGAAATTGGTAGGGTAATGATGCTTTTCAGGTGGTTATGGAACAAAAAGGAAAGTTATGTTTAAAGGATATAGAGTTAAAGTTTTAAAATGTAGAAAAGAATTAGAAAGATAAATGGCAATGTTGATCGCCCAATAATATGAATGTATTTAATATCACTGAACGGTGCACTTCATAATAATTAACATGTTATATTTTATGTTATTTGATTTTACCAACATACAAAATTGGGAAAGAATGTAATATCAGGAAAAGGAGTGAACCTGGGATAGAGCAGAGAGTAATCAGAAGGGTGAGACACAGCATATGTTGAAGAAGAAGAGCTGAGAGTCTTCATTGGCCAGAAGAGACTTTATAAGAAAGAAAAAAAAATACTCGGAGAGTGTATTAGATAGATATCTGTGGGTGTACTGCTATCTCCCATGGGTTAGCTTAAAGAGTCTTTAATAAAGTCCATAAGGCTTGCTGAGGCTTTTTTAAAAACTGGATTCCCTAGGAGATAATTAGAGGGTGGTACTTAAGTCTATGTCTAGGTTGACAGATTTTGCAGGGAAGAAAAAAAAAAATTCATTTTCATCGGGAACATATTTTGCTAAAAAGTGTTTTTAAAAAGGAAATGTATCCTTTGAAGCCATTATGTCAAAATCCTCAGCGTATTTGCCACCCGTGTTTGGATACAAGATTTTCCAAAACAAAAAATATCACCAAAATCCTCTGTTAACTAAGCAGACAGGAATCCTGGTAATGTCAGAAGTCTGTATGGCTCGGTGATAGTCCAGGCTGGGTAAATGTAAAAGACATTTTGGGCTCTGGAGAGCTTGTGGCCACTGAAAGACTGAGCTGTATCGGGCCCTTCTGAATCTGTTCTCTCCCTAAGAGCTGGCATATCCTAATAATACAAGTTACTTCAGATTTAATTTCTATTTCAATAAATGTTTTAAAGTTTTTACAGATATACTTAAATTTTTACTATTGTCTACATCTACATTATAAAAGTAATTGATACTCATAATGATGACACCCAAACAGCATGAAGTGTTGAATCAAAGCAATAGCACATTTGTTCTATAGTATCCGAGGCTGTAAAGTGTATTTTCATAAACAATATGGGGTGAAATTCAAAGGTTTGTTTAATTTAAAAGTTATATCTAGTTCAGCCAGAATGCCTCATATTTGACCTCTTTGGTTAACTGTGGTTTTGCTCTACAGCCTTGCTGAGAGCACAACCTTATGTTAGATGGACAGAGGGAATTATCGAGATTTATGGAAGGTACACGTGATAATGAAATATTTAAAATGCAAATGGAGGAAATCCTTTGCACTTCAATGTATTGAATGTGTTCAAGTCTACTTGGCATAATGAAGCCAAGTAGGAAATTATGTGTTTAAGGATGGCAAACTACCCAGTCACCTGGAACATCACATCACTTCCCTATGCAGAAGAGAAATTGAAAATGCCCTGAATAAAGGCAAGCAGAACGGTAATGTGCCAACCCAACCTATCAAAGAAAGAAATGGAGAAAATGTGGGGTTGTCAAGTTTTATATCAAGACAATAATGTTTCACAATATATGTATACTTTTTTAAGTATAGAAAGAGATAATTCTAGCTGCTTGAAGAAACAAAGGGGCAAGTTGGAATGCAGTGTCAGCTTTATTATAGAATAATAGGATGTATGTCTTTGGAGTGGAATGGAGCAACTGAAAAGTTGGGTCAACATCATTAATTGTGATGAGTTAATCAGATTAGCCTTTTGACAAAATCTATTGGAGTTTGAAATCTTCTACTAAGAAGCACAGAAACTCCCATATTTCTCAAGGAAGCTTACTCACCTGAGGTGCAAGAAGACGACTTCCTATTAGGGAGTAGACTACCTGTCTTTTACAAGGTGAAGATCAGAGCCTCTAGGGGGAAGCTTTTTTTTTTTTTTTTAATTGAAGTCTAGTTGATTTACAATGTTGTGTTAATTTCTGCTATACAGCAAAGTGATTCAGTTATACATCTATATATATGTATACATTCTTTTAAAAATTCTTTTCCATTATGGTTTATCACAAGATACTGAATATAGTTCCCTATGCTATACAGTAGGACCTTGTTGTTTATCCGTTCTATATATAATAGCTTGTATCTGCTAACCTCAAACTCTCACTCCATCCCTTGGCAACCACAAGCATGTTCTCTGTCTCTGTGAGTCTGTTTCTGTTTTGTAGATAGGTTCATTTGTGTCATATTTTAGTTTCCACATATAAGTGATATCATATGGTATTTGTCTTTCTGACTTACTTCACTTAGTATGATTATCTCTAAGTCTATCCATGTTGCTGCAAATGGCATTATTTCATTCTTTTTTTTAATGGCTGAGTAGTATTCTATATATGTACCACATCTTCTTTATCCACTCCTCTGTCGATGGACATTTAGGTTGCTTCCATGTCCTGGCTATTGTAAATAGTGCTGCAATGAACACTGGGTACATGTATCTTTTTGAATTATAGTTTTGTCTGGATATATGCCCAGGAGTGGGATTGCTGGATCATATGGCAACTCTATTTTTAGTTTTTGAGGAACCTCCATACTGTTTTCCATAGTGGCTGCACCAGCTTACCTTCCCACCCACAGTGTAGGAGGGTCCTAGAGGAAAGCTCTTTTGCTCTGGTAGTCAGAACACCTAAGAAGCCCAGGTGTTGATGTGATACCTACATGTACTACATCATCTAGGCTTTCTCAGAGGACCAACCTGACCAGCATTGGCATCCCATTCTTCCTGACTTCCATTTTGATTTTCTAGTTTATCACAATTCCATCTATCTGAGTTCTACCTAAGCCAATAAAAGACCCCCAAATAAAATATGTTTTAGGTTCATTTGATTTTGCTGGGATGTTCAGGTTTAATTCTTGGACTCTTAACTACCTTAAAAATGTCCTCCTGCCAGATATGCCATCCTGCTATCAGCTGTCCTTCTAACGAGTTTACATGTTCTGAAAACAATGAGAGATTTACTTGTTGTATGCAAAGTTTCTATTGCATCTGTAAAAATCCCTATTTCTGTATATATATTAAGTTCTATTTACCAAGAGTTATCAAATGATCTCTTTGTTCTCTTTAGGTGTAACAAATGAAAATGTTCTGTTTTATATGGGACAATATTAGACCTACAGTAAGTGTCCTGCAAAAAAATGATATATTGAACAAATATTTATTGAATAAGTTAGGTACTACACATTAGCTACTCTGAATTAACTACTATGATACTAATAGCTTCCTTTCTTTTTTACTTAATAGCTTAATTTTCCTGCCACATAGGTGACAATTTTTACCCGTGTTATATTTATTTATGTTACAGCTCAGTCACTTTGGTAAAATAGGTATTTGTGTTGATTATTCCACATCAATTTATCCTTGGGTACAATGCACTATTTCAATCTGTATATTCAAGTGTTCTTTTATTTTGAAGTGATTTCCCTGATTTATAAATTTAAAAATTTGGCCCACTGTTTTACTTCTCATCTTTTGTGTTACCAATATGAATAGTCAGAATCTCCCTGGCCTTTTTTAAAGCCAAGTTTACTGATCTATAATTTATACACAATCAGGATACAGAATATCATCTACCACCCCCAAACTTGCCGCATGCTTCTTTGTAGTCACAGAAGTTTGCTTTCCTAAAACTTTTTGCATTAGTGATCCTGTTTTTTGATCATTCTACTCTTTGTGGCCAGTAGTATGGAATTGCTGAATGGCTAACTGGGAAAAAAGCTTACCCTTAATATTCATGAAATAAATACAAATTAAACAACAATAAATACCACTTTTGTCTGTCTTATTGGGATATATTAAAATATGACATCCATGCTGAAAATAGTATAGTTGGCAATGTTATATATTGCTCGTGGGAATAAATATTGATACATTTTTGGAGGGAGTGATACAACTTTTAAAATATCCAGTTCATTAAACTATTCTACATTCAAAGAAAGTGTTGGAGATATACATTGGTATTAATGTACAAAGATATTCATCACAGCAGTTTTTATAATACTCAAAAACTATTAGAAAATGAACATTCAACTGTCTGAAATTTATTATATTATGTTATATCTGTATAATGGGATATTATGCAGCTATTAAAATATTTTAGAGTACATAACTGTTAGAGGATTATGATCATTTTAATAGATAAAAATGGGGATTGACTCCCTGGCTCATAAATATTACTCCTTTCTCAGGGATGGGCTGACTCCCAAAGATTCTCTCTGCCACAGCTTGTTGATCTGAATTTTCCAAAATTTGTGTAATCACCATTGTTTCTTTTATAATCACATTTAAAAAAGAAAGTCCAGCTATCTCCTGTGGATGTTATATAATGGATATAGATGGTATTTAATTAATATAATAAATAAACGTTTCTGAGATCACAATGCCAAGCTTGTATGCTAAAAATAATTTTTAAATACAAGGCTTTCTAAAATTCATGAAAAAATTTTAGAATCTAGTTTTATAACAAATAAGATGTCAGGGAAAATTATAGGTCTTACAATACAAAAGTAATATCATTCATTTAAGAACTATTTTAAGAGAAAGAACCTTGAGAGAGAAGACCTGAGCTAATTAAATTTTCTTTTATGGCTTTTGTAGGAGGCATTTTATTTTTTGTTGGTCTTTTGATCTTGATAACAATCCTTAGACTTTAATTCATGGATATATAAACATGAAAGGCATATTTGATACAACATTTGGCTGGTATTGATCTACATAGCCATCTGAATAAATCTTCAAAAATCTCTCATGGCAACAAGAATGCTGAGCATAAACTCCTTGACACATGTGACCTGCTCATGTTGGAATTGTTTGAAATGTCTCTTTAGCCCAATCCTGCCCAATGGAGCTTTCTTTATCACTTCTCACTTTCATCCTTCTGGATGTTTATATCTAATAACAACACACTTGTTTACTTGTTTCGGTTAAAATTATTTTTACATTTTTTTCCACATTTCAAAAGAGCAAATATCACTTTAATTTGCAAGTCAGATTATGGGGTAAAAAATGTCTGGTTTTTTTCAAGACATGAATTATGTTCACAGAAATAAAATATCATTAAAGATACACACTGAATTCTCTTCATATCTAAGCTGTGAATCCTTGAGAGTAGAGAATGTATATTTTGTTCACTCTGATTTTCTTTTGCTTAGAAAACAGAGGATCAATAAATACTGGTTATGAATAAATATCATACTTACATTGTGAAAAATCAACCTAATTAATAGGGTGTCAAGATAATCTAAGTGAATTAGACATTCTCAAATTCTCTCTCTCTGTTTTTAAAGAACGCTTATTTTATTCTAGTTATTAGAAAGTGGATATATGAAAAATACAAATGAAGGAGCATGGAGTTGATCTGACCAAGCAACACTATAGCCTTTGCTCTTTTCTATTCTTCCACATGTCATCGCATGACTTTTTCCTTGTTTCTAAATTGAATGATTCCCTTTTGTTTAAATCCTGCCAAGCAACTAAGAGTCATGGAACATTTTGGTTCTTTTTCACTTGAGCACTGTTTGTGTTCATAAAATGCTTTCCAGGCTGACATGTCTTTAGTGTTTTATGAATAATTAGTTGGTTATGGTTATAATTTGAGAAAGGGACAAGATCTCACATTTCAACACTACCTGGAGACTTTGAGATATTAAGATTTTGCTGTCTAGCATAATCTAAGCCTTATTAGGACCTTTTGTCAATAGTAATTACTGGGATTCCTTTAGTCAACATATAAGTAAAAGGAGAGAGGGTGACTGTAGACTCAGAGAACAAACTGATGTAAAATCAAGTTTGTCTATATTTTTGGTAAATCATGTTCTAAATTAGATGCTCCTTAGCTATCTCAACTGTATGGGCTAGTTAAACTCAAATCCAAACTCTAGAAAGTCAAGTGTCTCTATGGGTAAATTATACCCTTAAATCTTCCTTTCCCACCATATCAAGTCACCTTGCTACCATTAGTAAAATCTGCGTTCTCTTTGTCAATGTTGTTGTTGATGCTGAAAATCTGGTTTCTAACAAACCTCTGTCAAGACTGACTGACTTCCTTGAGGAAATACTTCCTGGATTAGTACATCCTTTGGGCTGAAATTCTATCACATTATCAAGCCTTTGCTTAAATGATGTTTGGGAATGCTATTTATTTTATGCTCATTGTTATAACTACACTATGAAACTTTCAAGACTGAGACAGAAATATAAACATTAGAGGAACTGAAAGAGCAATTTATTTTCTGAGACATGCTCCCCAAAAGTGGCACTTGTTCAACCCTTTCTTCAAGAGGAAATGTTGAACTTATGGATGGTAACACATTATGAAAAGAAGCATTATAATGGTGGTGAAACACTAAATGATATTTTCAAATAATACCTCTTTTAGTGTGCTTGTTCCCCAAGGATGAGGGACCAGCCATGGCCCTGTCTAGACCCTCCCCAGGCTTGCTCCATAAATGTAAGAACTCTTTTGTTTTTGCCCCAGGCACATGATAAATGCTTCTGTTATTCATAGGCTTGCACGTGTTTATATGCTGTCACATTGTCATGGGAAGGACAGAAATGGCATGTGAGATTTCCTGAGAATCTTAATTTTCCTATGAGAAATTAATCAAAGCTCTACTTAAGGTGAAAACCTGTAGATTATTACATAAATTCTAAATTGGCAAAATGTTATTTAGGAAAGTTCAGCATATCAGGTGAACTGTATATTTCTTTGGAGCCTACTGGCTCCTATTAGCTATCAGAAGAATGGCATATATAGAGAGATAAACTGTATCTTCTTAGGGTTGTATATTTTTATTTTCAACAAAGTTCAAGAAAGATCAAAATTGGGAATTCTGTTTGTAACCATTCTTCTTTTATTCCTACGGCCTGGAAAAATGTGCCTATTTTGTCTTTACTCTAGATTTAAAAAAATATAAATAAATCAGAAAAGAACCCAGTTTTCCACTCCTCTTTGAAAAGCAGGACTTAATAAAATTTTATTCAGGGTTTGATCCTTTACACCAACACACAAGGTTAGATAATGTCCAAGAAGATTACTGCAAGTCAGTAGTCTTTTGCCATGTGTGTTTCATCATTGAGCTTTCACTCCATCCTTGATTGAAGGTCATGCTCTACTAGAAGCAGGACAGTGACACCAGTCAACTCCACATCAGATCTGCTGCTTGAGGTTTGCAGGATATTCTAATAAAGGTCGTTCAGCTTCTGACAAACCACACTAAAATGGGCTCTCCACTGGATTGATGTTTTTATGACTATCCTGAAATTTTGGTAGGGTCTTTATGCAATTAGGTAGATTCTTGAAATAAACTAGTCTAGATGGAAATGAATATTGGCGGTCATTCATTTTAAAAGAAATGAGCAGTTTGACTGAAGTCTTACTGTGGTAGAAAATGACTTGCTTTTCATGCCATCAAAGGCAAAATTGCTGATCAATGGAGAAATGAAGTTAGCTAGAAAAAAATCTCCTTTACTGATTGGCACTGTTTATAAGAAGACATATTTGTGTTATATCGCTGAACAAGACAGATATTTTGATCTGGCATCTTAAAATGGAGATGCATTTTCTTTTCATAATCAGTTTTTTACGATTGGCATAAGTAGTTAAAAAAGAAGGAGATTAAAAATAAATCTATACGGTACCCTTTCCTAAAAAATAATTTGTAAGTCATAACAAAATGTACCATTCATATCCTTCAAATTAATTATTTCATTGATAAAACAAGAGCTGCTTAAAGGCTTGATCAGTGCAAATGTGGCATAATTATTGTGTCTGGGAAATTTTTTGTTTAATTAGAAAAAAGTAATATTTGAAAAATTCTCTTACCTATTGATTTTACCCTGGGATATTTGTGAAAATAAGTGCATTGATAGTTTATGGATGAAGGGAGATTCTGCTTCAAATATCAAGATCCTTTTACAACAGTTTTTTTTTTTCTTGCTGTTGTTTCTCCATCTCCTACCTATCTTTGCTGCCAATTCCTGTGTCCCCTCCCCGTTAAGAGTTTGTCAGCTTTGGAGAATTGTTTTGCTCCGGAGTCAGCATGTGGTGAGTTGATTATTGTAACATATCCAGAAAGAAGCTTACAAGAGGTATAACATGTGGGACACAAGGATACCTCGAAAGACTCCTTGACAGGTCGGCTGCATAATTTGTGGGCCCCTTGCAAAATGAAAATGCAGAATTTCTTGTTCACAAATTATTAAGAATTTCAAGATGGTGACAGCAGAGCATTAAACCAAGTGAGGGCCCTTTGTGACTGCACAGGTCATTGCCTATGAAGTTGGTCCTGGCTCCTTGTCCTGGGAGCCTCTTAACTCTTCTCTTCCCCTGTTCAAGTCACTGAGGAACATCTATTCCCTCGTTTGTCATAGAATTTGAACAGCTGTATTTCCTGTCCCTTCAGTAGTTGGGATCCTTATTTTTGTCTTTCTGTCAATTTTTGATTCATGTGCTGCCTAGAAACTGTCAACAGTATCTTTTTTGACAACTTATTCCAGTATATCTTCAATTTAACCACCTCTTTGGTTTTCTTCTTTTTTTCTGAAAGCAGCTTTTCTCCCATCCTGCCTTGTGTGATCTGGTTCCCACATCCTACCCTTTGTCTTTAATCCAACACTTTTATTGCCTTGGATTGTTAACTGTTCCAGGGGGCTCTAGGATGAGTCACATGTCTTCAGACTAGATGGCAGGACTAGAGAGCAGCGCCAGGGTTCCATTAGCTTCAGGGTCCTCTTTCCCTACTCTCAGGATTTGAGGAGCTCTAAAAACCAAATATGCGTTTTTAGTTTCTGGATGTGGTTTAGCTCTGAATTTATGACCTCATTTCTAGCTTTGTGACCTGGACTAGACACTCATTTAGAAGGAGACTAAAGTTCCCTTTCATCATCACCAGAGACTCTTAAGAAAACCCTAAGCTTTTGGCTTTTTGTTTGTTTGTTTTTCTCTCTTCTGGGCTCCACCCAGACTACTCTAGTTCTGTAGATCAAAAAATAATTAATTCTCAAGGAGGAAGAGGAGGACAGCTCAACAGAAGAAAGAGGAAAAGGACATCTTAAAAGAGTAAATCTTAGTTCAGCTCCTCAAGTACACAACCCAAACAAGTAAAGTGAAGGAACCGAAGGACACATCAAGGTTCTTTTCAGTATTATCCTTCCTAGCAGATATGTTTTCTCTTCCTGACAATAGTTCAAGGATCTAAGCCCAGGGGGCGAGTGAGATCATTCGTATTTCCTCCAGCCCTTTGTGTTCCAAAAGTAGTTCTAAGTGTCTAAAGCAACTTCTTAATTCCTCCCAGTAACCGGATAAGTTAAGGCAGGTAGCAAAAATCACTTTTCATTAATAAGGCAGCTGAGGCTCAAGTGACTTAGTTGATTTTTCCAAGGGCACAAAATGAATTTGAAAAAAATTTTTGAGAACTCAGAATTCTCAAATGCCCAATTAAAAAATCTTGCCATATCTTCCTGCTGGCATTAAGATGTTTGCCACTAAAAACAAAAAAGATATTCGTCACTGTTGATGTCTGTGTTAATCTGTCTAGATTACCATCATCTAGGTCTCTAACATCATTTGCTATATTTTACTCCTTTCCCTACTCATCATTCCTAAACATGGTAATTCTTCAGTTTATATCCTTGTAATTTTTAAAAATGAATTTTTTCAACATTTGAGGTTAATTCTTTGATATTCATTTTATCAATAGTGGGGCAATATAGCAACTCATTACTACAATTTTAAGCTGAACCAATGACTAAAGTTTCCATATGTGGCTGGATGCCACATATGATCTCTCAGAGTTGCCCTTAATACTTCTTTGCCCTGAGCTATTTTGTTAGCATTAAATATCATCCTGAACTTAGATGGGGATCTGAAGATTGTACAGTTGCTTAGTTACTTGCTTTTTTCATTGCTTCCCATTTAAGCCAATGACTAAATGAACAATTAGGACTTGGGTTGTGTGAGAGATGTGTTTTATTTGGCATGGACCCTAATGATCAGATAATGAACTGCTTCATTCCTATCAAGAGGATATTCTAAAGGATGGTTTCATTTCTTAATGCTGACCCTCACTCTGAGAGGCAGACTGCTCTAATCATGATAGTTAATGACCAATAAGTGGCCATTTGTCACATTTTCATTCTTTATTCCAGGCCTCAGCCAACCTCTAACATAAAGAATTCAAACTATGATGAAATGCTTTAACAGGTAATGATGAGAGAGATGATGAGAATTTTTAGGGCAGGGTTCATGCTCCATATGTTCTCTGTAGCAATCAAGTTGAAAAATAGTAGTTTGGTTCCGAGGCACTACACAGTTTGATTCACTGGACATTTATTGACTACCCTACATGTACCTCATAAGAGCAGAAAGAAAAATGAATATCAAGGCACAAATCTCTGCCTGTCATAATTCAATAGTAGGAAGTTAAGTTCTAATCAAAGTTTAAGTAAATTAGGTTAAGATATACTTGGTTACTAGATTTGTGTGCAGAAAATGTAAATTCAGAGGAAATATCAGACGTCTCTAAAAGGTATGAAGACCTTTAAATTGTGTCTTCTGTACCCTTGGCTTGTGCGTACTTGACTTTGAATGTAAACATAACCCAACATTTGGAAAGTTCACAGTTAAATTGTGGAAGTTCATTAACTTCATGATTAAAGGTGATTTGTTATGTTTAAATTTCCATAATCCATTTACAAGTTTTATCCATTTAGAATATCTAAATCAGCAGTTTTCTCTGCTTCTATTATTCAGGTCATTGCACCTTAGATGAGCTAAATGTTTAAGTGTTCCCTGTAAAGAAAGAAAACAAAATTTAAATATCTGCCATAGGAATGTCAAAACAGGAAATTAACCAGTAGTCTGAATAGAAAACTTCCGTTAGTATTTTATTTCATCTTTCCCTCCTCATCACCATATATAATTATAACTGAAATAATAAAATTTTGTAAAATATTTCCTTTTAAAATAACTATTTTAATTCTAAAAGAGAAATTGCAATGTATAAAACTTAGGTCACTTGGATTCCTTTGGCACGTAGTATTATCAATAACAAAGGCACTAAAATAGGGTTATTTTCATTGTAAACTTTAGTTGGAAGATAAATCATGAGAAATAATGTAGAATATATGGCACATCATATCCAAGTGAAAAATGATATAACATTTTATTTTAAAATACTGTTATTAGAATATTTTCTCTAGTAATTTATATTTTATGCTATCGATTAGCTAGAACAGTAGGATAAGCATAAGTGGAAATCAAAATTACATTGATAAAATGCAAAACATTATTGGTCACCAAATATTAATCTCTCTAAAAGGGGTTTTGGTAATAAGAAGAGAGAATTAACAGTTTGTAACTTTTCTAAAAAAAAGTAATTATCTAAAGTTACAGAAAGCATCAAGATAACGTTATTATTGACTGAACTTTAAGCATTAAGATAAATTTTGTAATGCTGATAAGAACTTTTTGATTCTTTAAAGAAGTATTTATTTATTTAGTGTCTATTGTGTGTGTCAAACTTTGTGGAAGGTACAAATATCTCTCCCAAGAATCTTAAAATCTAGTTTCAGAAATGTCAACATAAGTAACTATGATAGTTGGTAGAACACCAAAGACCCATAATCGAGATGCAGAAAAAGTAATATGAATGTTGAAAGGTGGGAGTATCACTCCCAACTGGTGAGATGGGGGGTGAGTTGAATCGTCAAAGATTCCACAGATCAAGTGGCACTGCACCCAGATGGACTTCTTAGGGATAAGTCAGTAGTAATTACCCTATAGGAATGAAGGGCATAGTGACATTCTGCCTCATTGAGACATGGAGGAATTGAAGAAGATCAGGAGTTGAAAAGTTTTGGAAAATATGTGTGTGAGTTTATGTATGGAGAGCGTTGAGTGCCAAGTTGAAGAGAATCCTTCGATTCTATTCAGTGAATATATATCAAGCACTTTACTCTTTGTGTTGTGCTAAAATCTGTGGATATTTAAAAAAATCCAGGCAGCAAGGTCTTTCTCCTCAGGAAGTTCACTTTGTGCATTTTGTAGATGCCATAGATGTCCGGACTGGAGTAGGTTAGATGGATTATTGGATACTTTTGGTCAGAGGAGATCTGGGCTATGATTTGGAAGTAATAATTTGAAGGTGATATGTGAAATAAATCAGAATGTAGAAGACTTGGGCAGTACACCCTCAAATGTCAGCCGTCCCAATTTTACTCGTTCTGAAAAGGACATCTCTTAAAAGAAGAGAATGAAAAATACCAAATTACATTTGCAGGCTGGTGTGGAGAACAATCCTAAGTGGAATGAGGCTTATTTTCAAGAATCCCACGTTAATGTTCTAATTTCATGTAAGTGAAGGTACTTCTGACATGGAGTAGTCACTAGAATGATTTATTTCTTTAATCTGCACAACTGCATTTACTAATGAGGGCAGAGGTATGGTGGCAGACCATGCAGGTACCAATGTTCTGCCCTCGCAGGCGATCTTCTCAGCAGCCCAAGGTCACAGCAAGAGAAAATAAGTGATGCCAAGTTCTTGGGTGAGAGGGGAGAGAGTGATGGAGGAGAGGAAGAAAGAGACTTTGTTGAAATTGAAGAATGGAATAAATTGGTAAAAAATTAATACAACAGTTTTAGAGCAAAGGAATATGGCATACTTTAATGCTAAATTATTGCTCTAAAATTCTGCTGCTGAATTATTAAAGTAATATGACTTTTCTCCATATGCTAGGCAGAATTCTAGGATGTCCCTTAAGACTCCTACTCACTGAAGGGCATGTCCTGTATGGTTCCTTCTCCTTAAGGGTAGATAGAACTTCTGAGTATGAGGATGTCTCCCCCATGAGCAAATTAAATCGTAGTGCAAAAGTGAAGGGATTTTTGCTGATGTGATTATGATTCCTCTAATTAGTTGACTTTGAGTCATTCAGAATTCTGAGTGAGCACGAACTAATCAGATGAGCTCTTTCAAAAAGGGTCTAGAAGTCAGAAATGCTCTCTGCTACTGGATTTGAAGAGTAAGTCACAGTGAGTTATTCAACTGCAAATGAATGAATTCTGCCAATGACCACATGGCTTGGAAGAGGATCCCAAGCCTCAGATGTGACCGTTGCTCTGGCTGACACCTTGTTTGCTGTCTTGTCAGATCCTGAGCAGAGGCCCAGCTAAGCACAGTCCAGACTTCTGACCTACAGAAACTGTGAGATAACAAATGTTTTTGTTTTTTCTAAGTTGCCTAATTTGTGGTCATTTGTTACACAGCAATAACAATTTAACATACTCCTTATTGGATAGGTATTCTGAGGGGGGCAGGAGAGTGGGGATAATATATATGGAAAATACGTTTACTAAAAATGGAATGCAAATCCATTGGCAATGCTCAGTGGATTAGTTAACCTAAAAATATTCAGGCTAGTAGATTTCTTTCCCCTACATCTGGCCCTTACTTCTAAGAGTTAGGTATAGTTTGGGACAGAGCAGTCCATCAAGCAGGGCATAAAATGGCCATGTGATACTGTGTCAGAGAAAAAAATATGCCCCTCTTTATCTCACTTGATTATCACTGGGAAATTATCATTGGTTTGCTAAAGGGAGGAAATGGGCTATTTTGGTTAGAATTGGACATGGATTTGTGGACCATCAGTTAATTGTTAATCTAAAGTAAAACTACATGACTCATTCTACGTCTTTGTTTCTATCTGGAAAATATTAATATTTTGTTTATATTGCACTGAGGAATGTGATTAAGAACTGAATCAAGCACTGGTGTATCATAGAGACATAGAAATGATGGTCATAAGTTTTATGCAAGTGTAATATTTGCAGAGAGTTCTGCTCCCTTCCCTCCCAGCTTTCTTGTTTGATTCTTGGGATAATAGAAATTGATTCTTGAAAAGGATGAAGAAATTAACAAACACACTGTAAGCAGAGTAAAGCTCCAGAGTTATACTAAGAAACAATTTAGCAGTCTTTAGAAAGGAAGAGAAAATAGGGTGGTTCTCTATAGGGTAGCACGTGGAATTCGGTTATAAGAAGTGCTTCAATGCAGCAGTAGAAAGATTTATTTGTCCATAAATGTGTCCTCAGCACGATGAGCTTGGAAAGGCTGCTTCCTTCACCCATTCCTTCTGAAGCCTGGATTTGAAGGCCAATGCCTCATTGTAACAATAAGGAATGGAAATCAGATAGTAACAGAACCTCTCAAATACAGAATCAGAGGCTGAGAGGAGGTAGAGGATCCCAAGCAGGGAGGGCAGAGGAGTAAGAAGGCGGGAAAAAAGAAAGAGGGAGCAATAGAGAAGACATACCCTAATGTCCTTTGATGAACATGTTTTGTATTGTCTACAGAAGAGGAAACAAAACACAGTTTGGCATTATTTTCTGGACTCTGTGTATTTGATCTTAGAATTTTAGAACTCTTTGGTAATGAAGTGTATTTTTAATTCTTTCAAACATTAAGGGTGTAGCTATAAGGTTACACTTCTTTGTTCATTAGGATTATAAGTGTCTGGAGAATGTGTAAGTCAACAAACAGGATTTCAAGTATTTTTATTATTAAACTACAGAGTTTATATCTACATGTGTGTGTGTAGATATGAACAGCATATAAATCTGCAGCATTTCCTAGCAAATTCTTATACATAATGCATATTATATCATATTAAACAAAATCATAAGAGTTCAGCAATAGTCTTCTCTATTCTAGTAATTATATGTTTGCCTGGCCCTCAAATCATCCTAAAATTACCAGAGCCTAATCACTTCTGAGCTCATTATCTGGTCGGCTCATGGTAGACTACAACACACTGTCTTTGGGAGTTTTAAGGCGGAAGTTAATTCCTTCTTTTCTCATGTGAGGGAGTGGAATGATTCCTACACTATCCCCTCAGCTGCCTGGATGGATGTCTCATGAATCAAAAATGGAATCTGGAGGAAAGAAGTTGTGGAGAAGAGTGAAGGGGAAGACTTTACAGTAATCCCATGACCCCATAGTGAGAGATTTTCTTTGTCCTCATCTACTATGTTCCTTCCTGAATAATATCCAATTCAGTATTTTTCATCCTTATGGGGAATTAAAGTTCACAAGTCATTTTTACTGGGATTATGGCATTTTAGGGTACAAAGTATATACATGCACACTTTCATATTCAGTTAGCTTTATTCAGCTTAAACTTTCTCATTCTCTTTATTGTTTTCCTGCAACCACAAGATGACTAGCTATGACCTTTGGGTCATTCTAAATTTTGGGGATAATACAATTGTACTAAAGGTATTTTTTTTAAACCATTTTTTTTCCTATTGAAGTATAGTTGATTTACAATGTTGTGTTAGTTTCAGGTGTACAGCAAAAATGATTCAGTTATACGTATACATATATCTATTCTTTACCAGATTCTTTTCCCATATAGGTTATTATTATAGCACTGAGTAGAGTTCCCTGTGCTATACACTAGGTCCTTGTTGTTTATCTATTTTATACATAGTGGTGTGTATATGTTAATCCCAAACTAATTTATCCCCCCCATCACCTGCTAAAGGTATTTTTTTACCACATAATTTGTCCTGAAAATGCAGAGTACTTTCTCTTTGGTCTCTATTGTTTTATGACAAAAGTATTATCCTTTAATTATCTGTATGTGAATTCATTTATGTATTTTGCAGAGAGATGTGAATGCACATGGTTCTAATAGAGCAAGATCAGTGGTAACAAAGGCACTGAGTTCTGCAGGAAACTGAGGATGAAGTGGTTCACTGAGCTTGAAAGGCTGAAGCCTATCTGAGGCCTCTGACCATAGAAAGTTTATCGTAACTTCTTGGCTCACCTGTGCCTTTAAAAATTCCTTTGTCCCTTGTCTAAAGTGGTATCTAGTGTAGGGCCATGACTTGCACTAATCATCAACTCTTCCTCTAGATTCTTAACATGTAACTTCTTTTAGAGAAAGTTGGTTCCCCATGCTCTCCATGGCTCTCTGTTCTCTGCTCAAACCCAATGTGTAAAAATCATGAGTCTCTAATCACAATCTATCAGGAAACCACTTAAGACAAGTTTTTCTTAGACATTTGTCTTTCAAAAGGAACACCAGGATATGATGTGAACACACCTGTTACTATTATTCAGACTCCTGTCAGCCTTGTAGTTTTATTTTTTAAAATACTGTATTTTTGAAGAGGGAAAAAAAGCTTACCACACAATTAGTAAGACAGTATTAATCTGGATAAAGGGATTTTTGAACTGTGTGAAAGGCTCTCTTAAAGCTGACGTCTTTTTTACAGTTCCATCACTGACTTGGTTGAAAACGTGGAAAGCAGGCTCATTAAAAATATGGATGATCAAAGCTTGAAGAGGGAATGGAGATATTTGAGGACAGAATTAGGATTTCAAGAAGATGAACGATGGCTAAAGTAGTCAAGTGGAAATATTATAAGGATATATGTAAATGCTGAACTTGAGCTCTAAAAGTCAACTGCACAAATACAGGTTAGGGCAATACCTGGCTTGAGAGCAGGTGAGCAGGTGTTCATCAATACTAATTAACAATAAAGCAAAGCAGGAAACAGAATAAACTATGGAGTTTCCAGTTAAGCCAATAATATGATATGTTCTCTAAAATAGCTTATGTAATCTTACCCTACATAATCTTATTAAAAAGAATAAAACATCCTATGTAAATATATATATTTCTGTAAATATATTTATGATTCATGTGTGTTGATATGAATTATAAAGTGAGGCATGTGAAGCCGTACAGATAACAATTACATTGGTTAGCTTAGGGGGCTTAAATTTTTTTTTTATCCAATCCTGTTTTAAGAATTTGAAATTACAATTACAGTATATAAAATAAAATAATGTCAAGGGTACATGGAACTCCTAAAGAGGTAAAAATAATAATAGCAACAATAACTATATTCCTGTTATACTTGTGTAGCAAACTACAGTTTATGTTATATAATAAATTAGTTTATTATTAATTAAAATTATTTTTTAATTTTAACTTTAATTGGTTCCTTACAACTCTATAAGATAGGTAAGGTAGGACTTCTTTTACTTCTAGGCGTTAACGCAAACTCAGGGAGGCGAAGTGATTTAATTTGATCTGAGTTCCAGTGGTCATAACAATAACACAAATATGTCTTTCCAGAAGCATTGCTGTGGATGAGTCAGAATAGCATCCAGAGGAAGAAAGGCCTGGTGTGGTATTCTGTGTTGAATGTATGCATATCTAAATGGGAAAGTATAATATACGGTGTAAAATAAAATCTTAGTATATATTTTATATAAATAATAGAAAATAATGCACTGTAATGTAATAAAGTTAGAGATTTAATCATATATTCATTTCATTTAATGTTTTAGTAGGCATATTAAAAAACTGAAATTTATCAAAGATAAACATAGAAAGTGTGCTAACATTCTAAAAACCATGGCTTAGTAAATTAACTTGAAGGAACCGAGAAATGTTTTTAAAGAACAAGCTCCAAAAGAGATGGGATCATTTCTGTAGGCACAGAATAATTATTTGTTCAATGACATAATTTCTGTCATTATTTATTTGAAGAAAAGACATTTGAGTTATTTCAGAGGATAGTCATAGAAATAAGAGCTGAAAGTCATATTAAGACAAATTCCAGCTATATTCATATAAAGAAGAAATTTCTCATGACCAATGGTTTTTTGAGGCTTTTAAAAGTATTTGGGATCACTCCACTGCAGGAGTCTCTTAATTTTAAGTGTCTACATTTTAGTTTAAGTACCAAAACCTGTTTTGCTAAAGTAGAATATTTTTCAGGTAAAGAATAAGCCATATACATCTGATAATTTTCTACTGAAACTTGGACGATTGTCAAAACTTATAAAATAATTTCCATGACCTCAAGGAAAGACCAAATCATGCATGGTGCTTTTGAATTGAAATATGCCATGTCAGGAGTAGGCAAGCGTGGGCTAGGATTAGAAGTTTGTGAACATAGATAGTATTCAAAAATCTTAATTTAAAAAAGTCCAACTTCTCAATTATCTAGGTATGCTTTTTTCTTCTAATCTTTCTAATTTTTAATGGGAAGTGGCCAAAAGGAAAAAGGACCATAACTGGAGGAAAGCTTCATGTTTGGGTTGGAGAGTGATTATGGATAACATGCATAGTAGACTTTGTTTACTGGGAGAAAAAAAAGTTTTGATGACATATCAGTAATTGTTAAATTTCATTTTTACAGTTTTCTGGATTATGGGTAAATCCATTGAGTTTTGAGTATATCAGGAAATTGTATATGGGATACTGTTAATGGGGCTTCATTTCACCTTTCAGAAGAACTGAATTCAGAACAGTGCAATATACTTTAAGCATGTAATAGATCTTTTTTAAAACTTTTATTTATTTTGTCTGTGTTGGGTCTTCGTTGCTGCGTGTGGGCTTTCTGTAGTTGTGGCGAGCGTGGGCTACTCTTCGTTGCAGTGCGCGGGCTTCTTATTGCAGTGGCTTCTTTTGTTGCGGAGCACGGGCTCTAAGCACGTGGGCTTCAGGAGTTGGGGCGTGCGGGCTCTAGAGCGCAGGCTCAGTAGTTGTGGCGCACGGGCTTAGTTGCTCTGAGGCATGTGGGATCTTCCCGGACCAGGGATCGAACCTGTGTCCCCACAGAGCCAGGGTACAGGCGCTTTATGCTTTCCATAATTTCTAAGCATGTAATAGATCTTGATAGTCACCAAGGGAACATATTTTTGTCTTTCTTGTTTTAAAATAAATAGCCTATTTTTTCTTTGATGATCAGTTTATTTCTTAAATATATATCAAACCAAATTGATTTTGTTGAGAGTTAACCTCATTATTCAGTTCATTTAAGAACAAATCTGTAAAACGCAAGTTAAAAAGTAACTTGAAATTTAAGACAAACAATACTTATGCTGACAGATATATGCATTATCAAATTTTGGAACACATTTAAAAATCTACAGATTAAAGAATAGCAATTTATGCATGAAAGACAGGCCAGAGATCTGCTTTTTTGGAGCAATAAAAATTTTTATTTTGGAAATTCCAATATTATATATTAGATTATATATTATATATATAAAATATATATGTGTGTAAATATATGTATATATATATATTTGGGGATGTAGAAGGGTTATAGACTTATTTTCTTATATATTCTTCTTATGTAATAACTTAGAAATAACTTTTTTGATCAAGTGGGTATAAACTCAAGGTTCAGGACAACTTAAAGTTTTGTGGTGGGTGTATTTCATAAATACAATATATACTAAAAAGTGTCACGGTAAATATAAAATGTGAACAAAACTCTTGCAGAAAATTAAAATGAATGTTTATAGTATTATAGCTTGTATTTCTCACTAGTATTTACTGAAATGAATGTGTTACCTGATCATTGCTTCAGTGTTTATGATTAATTGAAGACTCAACTTGCCTGTCTGAATGGGGAAATTTTGATCTTTCTATTTAGCTTGTATTTCCGGAAAGGTACCCTTGTATCCCTTGCCTACTTTCATAGACTAAGAATGGTCTTCCGAGGCTGCACAGAAGCAACAGAACAGAATTCATAACTATGATTTTCAGAGCAATATTGTGTCTCAGGGGACGATACAAATAACTGACTCATTTTCTGACTAGACTAGTTGTATGATAGGACAGCAATCTTTTACTTAAAGTTTCTCCATCTAAAAAAAAATGGATATATCATGAATACCATTTATCTTTCTGGGGATGAAAATAATTTACAGGATATGTTAGAGTACTTTGTAAGTGTATAATGTTCTGCAAATGCTCAATAGTTAAGAGAACAGCTCATTTAAAAACATAAATCAAGTATCTTAGAGGAAGAAGAACTGCAGGAAAGAAACCAGGCAAAGTGCCACTGTGTCAGTGCTCTCGGCAGATTGTCTAGCTGCAGCGAGGTATGGTAGTTTTTATCAACTCCTCCTTGCAGCATAAACCTGGCAGACACCAGATTACCCTTTTTTAAAAAATTTATTTTTGACTGCATCAGGGCTTAGTTGCGGCACGCAGGATCTTTGTTGAGGCATGTGGGATCTTTCATTGCCCCGCGCCGGCTCTTCCTTGTGGTGTGCGGGCTTCTCTCTAGTTGTGGTGTGTGGGCTTCTCTCTAGTTGTGGTGTGCAGGCTCCAGGGCATGTGGCCTCTGTAGTTTGTGGCACGCAGACTCTCTAGTTGAGGTGCGCGAGCTCAGTGGTTGTGGCGCGCGGGCTTATTTGCCCCTCGGCATGTGGGATCCTAGTTCCCTGACCAGGGATGGAACCCGCCTCCCCTGCGTTGTAAGGTGGATTCTTTACCTCTGGACCACCAGGGAAGTATCCCAGATTACCCTTTAGAGCTCTTTGACCTTGCCCAGTGACAAGATCTCTGACTTAAAAGAAGTAATATGCACCTACTCAGTATGAGACATGCTGGGAATAGAGAACATGAAGGTTTTCATGGAGCTTTTAGTTTAGTGGGGAAGGCAGGGGATTAAATAAATCTTAATAATATCTTGCACCGAATTGACAAATGGCATGGGAAGTGCAAGCTGCTCAGAGCACACAGTAGGAGCACAGAAGCTCTTTCAACGTGAAGGTAGAGTTAGTTGGGGAAATCTTTCCAGGGAAGTGCCTTGTGCTTAGCTCTCTGCTACTGGGCAGAAATGTGTGCTAGGAAAGGGGCATAGTGCCCAAGGAGGTAACACTATGTACCAAAACAATTCCAAATAGAATTATTTTAGAATTTTTATTTATTCTATTTTTATCATTTGTTGACTGTCATCTCTCTTCAGTCTGTATTTGATTATGTGTCATTCTCTCCTACCTTCCAGGTTTTAAAGTTTCCTTATTGCATAATAAACTCCTGAGTTTAGCTTCCAAGTTTCTCCACAATCTGACACTTACTCATAAATCTTAAAATTCAATCAAGAAGAAGCACCCTCCAGACATGATGGTGTTTGAGCTTTCTTGTATGTGATTTTGGTCTTCACATATCTATGCCTGTAAAAATAACTTAAGACATAACCCAAATCCTATCTTCTTCATAAATTTTCTGATTCCACTCTTTGGAAGAAGACTTTCCAGAAAAATACATTTATTGTCTATAATGTTAAGTTGTTACTTACCCCTTGTTATGTTTTCTGGGACTTCCCTCACATAAAATATTCAAATTATTGAATTATTTAATCTGAAAAGAAAGCATAACTGCTTCAAAAAAGAAGTGAAAAGTTATTTATATGCCATAATTATATTTTGAGCTCGTGAGTCCTAATACTATAAAGTTTGAATGTATCTTTTTACTCTGCTCTGCCTCAAACATTGACTGATTCATTCTGAAGAATATAGCACATCTATTTTATAGCTTGAGAGTTTTTTTTTTTTTTTTTAACAGTTCTGGTTCAAAGCTATAAAATTATGCCTAAGATATTATACTTTTCTGTATGTTTATTTTTGGTTCTCCAACTAGATTTTAACAAGCCCTGTAAGATAAGAATTTTTATTCCTTCTCTCCCTTCTTCCTTTTCTTTTTCTTTGCCTTTTCTCTCTCTCTCTTTCCCTCCCACCTTTTCTTCCTTCTGCTCAGGCTTCCGTATTTATTCCATAAATATGATTAAAATACACATGCACTTAGGGAGGATGTGAATGCTAGAAAGGTGCTGGCTTAAATTAAGTAGTCTAACATAAAGAACTACCAGGATATATCATGGAAACAATGTGAAGGTAATACAGTTAGATTTCAAGAGATGCTAGCATTGGGAACTGGAAGATGTTTACTTACTAAAAATAACTACTTGATCTTTTTCTCTCTATAAGAAAAACATATTCTCTAATCTCCAGTTTTCTCTTTTGTGTCTGCCCCAATTTTTTCATTTTCTTTGTAAATCTGTCTCAACTAGGCTTTTCATCACGCACACGACACAAAAATGACAGCACGTCTTTCTCTGAGAAGCATGACCTTCTAGATTCAGGACCACCACCAACTGACTCCTAGGCTTTGTATTTCAGAGTCCAAGTTCTAGGGAGAGAGAGAGAGAGAAAGAGAGAGGGAGAGAGAATTGAATTGAATTTGCTCAGCTCATGGGTCAGTTCTCCACTCTTGATCCAAACAAAAGATGGGGAGGGATCATGAAGGGACAAACTTGGCAAGAGACACTATCCCTTCTGGCTAGAATCACTGTAGTATGGGGACAGTTCATCAGATAAGAGAGCATCCTAAACCTGTCAGCTGTATTTGTTATATGTAGGCATTATGAATATCAAATGGCTACATTTCAGGAGACAAAGCTTGAGCTAGAATAAAGGAATGAGATTCAAAAAGAAATAATGAGCATAAAGCTTCACAAATACATCAATAAATTTAAACTATTATTGACACATTAAGCAAAAATATGTAACTTGAGAAGAATAAAAATTAAGTGAAATATATTTCATTTGAATTACTTTATTTTAAACATAATAAATATGGATTAGAAATTTCAAGATGATTCATTCAGCTATATAATGAAATGTATATGTCATATGTGTACATATATTGCCTACCACATTCTCTTTTCTGTTCTAGATATTAAGGAGATGACAGTGAAAAATATTATAGTAGATGATTTCTACAAGTAGTACTATCACTAGGGGAAACAGATAAGTGAACAGAAAGTTACAGTGCATGATAAGTTATGTGAAAGGACAGGTTGATTATGGGAGTACATGAGAAGAAATTATCTCCATCTTGGGAGTCTGGGAAAGCTTTCTGAAGGATATTGCATATAAGTTGAGACCCAAAGAATGAGTAGGAATTAATCAGAGAAGGAGGTAGGGAAAAGAATTGCAGGCAGAGGAACTGCATGCATAAAATCCCTGAGATTAGAGAGATGATGACTGGTTTAGGGAACTTAAAGAAGTTGATTAAGTCTGAAACGTGAAGAAGTAGCAAGGGATGTGGCTCAGGAGAGAAGGAGGCACAGATCAGGAAGCACCTGGTAAGACATTCTAGAGTTTACCTTAAGAGAAATGTGGAGCCATTATAACATTTCATTCAGGGGCAGAACATGATCAGATTTGCCATTTATAAAGAAAGAGAGCTCTGTTCAGTGTGGCAAAAATCAGAGGGAAGCAACATGAATTTTGAGAGTATTGCAAAAATTCTGGTGCAATGTTATTGGAATTTATAAAGAAGTTGGCAGTGGGAATGGAGAGAAGTAGATGGAGTCAAAAAGTACTTTGGAAATAAAATCTATAGAATTTGCTGGTTGTAGGGAGTAATGAAGATAAAATTGTTCCCTACGACTCTCAGGTTTCTATTTGAGGGTACTGTCTGAATTGTGGTATCATTCACTAATATAGAGACACTGGAAGAAGAAAAGCAGGCTTGTTGGAAGAGAAAAACAATAATTTCAGTACTGAATAGGTAAAGCTTCAAGAACCTGAAAGGCATCCATGGAAGTGTGTCCTTAGTCCCTGGAAAGCCACTGTTTGCTACCAATATTTAGTTGCAACTTCTTATTTTTAAGACACAGTTTAGTCCTGATAAAAATACACTAAATACCTTCTAACTTTCTAACTTTAGTCTAACCACATTCCACCCCTCGATTGATTTTTCTAAAACACATTTCTGATTATGTCACTTACCAGTTCAGTATCTTTAATGTTTAATAAAGATTGCTGCTAAATGGAAAATACTTATTCTGCTACTATTTTGTACATAGAAGATACTCAGATTTTTAATGATTCATAGTTTTCATTTCTTTAAATTCACTTATTAAGCACCTGTAATACGCAGCACACTATTGAGATACAAAAGTAAATAGGATGAGGTAATGATCTTCAATAGAGTTTAAATCTATATAACTTTCAAATTAACTTTAAATAATTGTGTATCACAAGAATGAAGTAGAAATATCAAAAGAAAGAGTGCTTTGAAAGTGCTGTAATTCTATAAAGCCTCAGAAACCCAGAAATGTTAGGGAATTCATAAGGGAATAAAGATTTACCATGTGGGTATTGAAAAGATACTAAAGACATGAAAAAAAAAAGATTCTCATTTATCTAGTGATGAAAAAGGTCATTCATAACTTTTGTGAGGGCAATTTCAGGAGATCAGTGAGTCCCTAAGTCAGTCGCAAGAATATCATAGAGAGAAATGAAGAGAGCAACCATAGTCTACATTCAATTGGCTTTTAAATAAATGGATGAAGTTGATGGTTAAAAGCTGGAACTAGAACTGTGATTCAGATAGTGTGTGTGTCTGTATGTTTATATGTACGTATGAGTGTATGTATATCTTTGTAAAGCTTATGAAGAATCCAGACAATCGGGGTCTCCAGAGAGAATGTGGTGGCAAGGGTTATCAGTTTAAAAAAGCATTCAGTATCCTATGCTCTTGGATTGGAAAAATTAATATTGTTAAAATGGCCATATTACCCAGAGCAATCTATAGATTTAATGTGATCCCTATCAAATTATTCATGACAGTTTTCACAGAACTAGAACAAATAATCTTAAAATTTATATGGAACCACAAAAGACTCAGAATTGCCAAAGTAATCCTGAGGAAAAAGAATAAAGCTGGAGGCATAACCTTCTCAGACTTCAGATAATACTGCAAAGCCACGCTAATCAAAACAACATGGTATTGGTGCAAAAACAGACATATGGATCAATGGAACAGAATAGATATCCCAGAAATAAACCCATACACCTACAGTCACTTAATCTTCAACAAAGGAGGCAGCAATATACAATAGGTAAAAGACAGTCCCTTCAGCAAGTGGTGTTGGGAAAGCTGGAAGCTGTATGTAAATCAATGAAGTTAGAGCACTCCCTTACACCATATACAAAAATAAACTCAAAATTACTTAAAGACTTAAATATAAGACAAGACACCAAAAACTCCTAGAAGAGAACACAGGCAAAACCTTCTCTGACATAAATTGTAGCAATGTTTTCTTAGGTCAGTCTCCCAAAGCAAAACAAATAAACAAAAGGGACCTAATCAAACCTATAAGCTTTTGCATAGCAAAGGAAACCATAAACAAAACGAAAAGACAACCTATGGAATGGGAGAAAATGTTTGCAAATGATGCAACTGACAAGGGCTTGATTTCCAAAATACATAAACAGCTCAAACGGCTCAATATCAAAAAAATAAACAACCCAACAGAAGACTTAAATAGACATTTCTCCAAAGAAGACATATAGGTAGTCAACAGACACATGAAAAGATGATCAGTGTCACTAATTGTTAGAGAAATGCAAATCAAAACTACATTGAGGTATCACCTTGCACCAGTCAGAATGGCCATCATCAGAAAGTCTACAAATAATAAATGCTGGAGAGGGTGTGGAGAAAAAGGAACTTTTCTACACTCTAGGTGGGAATGTAAATTGATGCAGCCATTATGGAGAACAGTAGGGAGGCTCCTTAAGAAACTAACAACAGAGTTACCCTATGATCCAGTATTTCCACTCCTCGGCATATTTCCAGAAAAGATGAAAACTCTAATTTAAAAAGATATCTGCACCCCAATGTTCATAGCAGCACTATTTACAGTAGCTAAGACATGGAAGCAACCTAAGTGTCCATTGACAGATGAGTGGATAAGGAAGATGTGTAACATATATACAATGGAATATTACTCAGCCATAAAAAAGAATGCAATAATGCCATTTGTAGCAACATGGATGAACTTAGAGATTATCATACTAAGTGAAGTAAGTCAGACAAAGACAAATATCATATGATATCAATTATGTATGGAATCTAACAAAAGATACAAATGAAATTATTTCAAAACAGAAACAGATTCACAAACATAGAAAACAAACTTATGGTTATCAAAGGATAAAGGGAGGGAGGGATAAATTAGGAGTTTGGGATTAACAGATACATACTACTATGTTTAAAAGAGATAAACAACAAGGTCCCACTGTATAGCACAGGGAACTATTATATTCAGTGTCTTGTAATAACCTATAACGAAAAGAATCTGAAAAAGAATGCATATATATATGCACACATATATATATGAGTGATTCAGATTTATCTGAATCACTGCTGTACATTGGAAACTAACACAAGATTATAAATCAACTATAATTCAATGAAAAAAAAGTATGCAGACATATGTACAAATAATAAAAATTGACTGCATGTGATTAGACTATAGGCATGGAAAAAGAAATTGCTGCCTATTTAAGTTAAACCAGAGGAGAAGAAAGATTGAGAGAATTATTATTGATAATATTCTATTTCTTGTGAATAAGCTCTGTAAGGAAGGATGAGAGATTGAGGTCAAGCAAAATATTGAGAGTGCTGTTATAAGAAGAGAATCCAAAAGAGTTTTGGACAATCTCATAGCTGTGGAAAGACAAAACAATAGAATTCAGGGCTGTCAAGCAATCAGGACTTGAGGAAGCAATGTCCTAGATAGATGGCAGATATGGCCAAGCATCCAGTGTTCACTAGCTTTCTCTCTTGAGGAATTTGTGGAATTCTTAAGTTCCACAAGGTAAAACATAAGCATAAAACCTCTAAAAAGCAGAGAGGCAAGTTTAAAATTCTAAGCAGACAAAAAGTATAGGTCAGGAATTGCCAGGGAAGAAGGGCCCTACTAAATGACCCAGACTTTTAGATCTGAAGGGCTAGGTTCTAATCATAGTCATGAATTAGTGGTAGAGAATCAACCTTACAAAAACTGCAGCCCAACTCCGAGTCATGCAAAGACAAGGAAAAAAATATTGTTAGCAGAGAGAACAAAAAAGACATAAATTTCACAGGAGCAAAATAAAATTGTGGAGTACATTTTCAAGAAAAATGAAAGTGATAAGAAAACAATGGAATGGCATGTTTTTTAAAGTGTTGAAAGAAGACAACTGTCTACTTGGAGTTTCATAAACTAGTCAAACTATCCTTCAAAGGTGAAGATACAAATAAATATTTCCTGACAAAAATGGGAGAATTTTTTCAATACAAATTAAATTTTACACATTGAAAAATACTAAGGGGCATTCTTCAGGTTAAGGAAAATGCTGGGAGATGGAAATACAAATATGCATGAAGAAGTTAGAGCCCTGAAAGGGCAAACACGTGAGTCAGTATGAATGAATATTCACTGCACAAAGTAGCAAAAATGACTTATGGAGTCTACATGTTAAAAAGCATTACTACACTAACACAAAATATGGGATGGGTATGTGGAGCAAAGGTGTTTTAGAGCCATAGAATTTTCTGGGAAATGGTAAAAGTTATAACTTATATTGGAAGGTAATAATTTAAGTATGAATATTATAATCTCTAGGACAGTCTCACTATTTTTATCCTAGAAAAACCCTTGAAATAATAATTTTCGGCTCTCAGGAAAGTTATGCATAACAATTATCATAACTATATTTCACGGAACATTAGTTTGATCAGTAAATTGTAGATATAATGATGTAATATTATTTTCAATGCTCTTTTTAATAGAGAATGATATTTTTCTTTGTATTTTTTTTGTCTATTATATTAGCCTTTTCTTTTTGTGTTATTTCTCTTTCCCACAAAAGATATCAATCTAATGAAATTCAGTAGTGTAGGTAGAAAAAAATTTAGTTTCCTCTTTAAAAAATTATAACTTATTTTTATCTTATCCAAGAATATCTACAAAGTATACCGTACCTAATAATATATGGTACATGGTATGTGGTATGCACGAGAATGGTTTTTACTCCTATTTAAAAATAAAAATAATTTTTTACTCAACTTTCCTTTAAGATAATCAAGCTTAGCTTACTTTTCTTAAAATTAATCTTCTTCACAGATTTTAAATATATAAAGTTTTACATATACATAGTTTATAAACTAACTAAATTAACTAAAACCATCAAGCCAAGGATGCAGAAAATTCTGTAAGCACCAGGCAGGATAAATACACAAAAAATTAGGTCCTAAACACATCATGCTAATACACACTTAAAGGCAAAGACAAGAAAAAAATATGGTTAGCAGAGAGAAAAAAGACATTGATGTGCATTTCTCTTAGGTATCATGTAGTTGTGTCCTATCTTTTTAACCAGTCTGATAATGTCTGCCTTTTAAGTGGACTTTTAATGCTATCATATATTTAATGTGATTAGTGATATGGTTAGATTTTAATCTACTATCTTGTTATTTCTTTTCTATTTGTCCCATCTGTTCTTTGTTGTTTCTTCCCTTATTTTCTGTCTTCTGTTGCATTACCTTTTATGATTTTTTTTTATTTTTTTTATTTTTTAGAATTTTTATTGGAGGATAGTTGCTTTACAATGTTGTGTTAGTTTCTACTGTACAGCAAAGTGAATCAGCTATACATATGCATATATCTCCTCTTCTTTGGATTTCCTTCCCATTTAGGTCACCACAGAGCACTGAGTAGAGCTCCCTGTGCTATGCAGTAGGTTCTCATTAGTTATCTATTTTATACGTAGTATCAATAGTGTATATATGTCAATCCCAATCTCCCAATTTACACCTCCCCTTTCCCCCTTGGTATCCATATGTTTGTTCTCTACGTCTGTGTCTCTATTTCTGCTTTGTAAATAAGATCGTCTATACCAGTTTTTTCAGATTCCACATATGTGCGTTAATATACTCTATTTGTTTTTCTCTTTCTGACTTCATTCTGTATGACAGTCTCTACGTCCATCCATGTCTCTACAAATGACCCAATTTCGTTCCTTTATATGGCTGAGTAATATTCCATTGTATATATGTACCCCATCTTTATCCATTCCTCTGTTGATGGACACAGGTTGCTTCCATGTCCTGGCTATTGTAAATAGTGCTGCAATGAACATTGGGTTGCATGTGTGTTTTTGAATTATGATTTTCTCTGGGAATATGCCCAGTAGTAGGATTGCTGGGTCACTTGGTAGTTCTATTTTTAGTTTTTTAAGGAACCTCCATACTGTTCTCCAGAGTGGCTTTATCAATTTACATTCCCACCAACAGTGAAAGAGGGTTCCCTTTTCTTCACACCCTCTCCAGCATTTATTGTTTGTAGATTTTGTGATGATGGCCACTCTGACTGGTGCGAGGTGATATCTCATTGTAGTTTCAATTTGCATTTCTCTAATAATTAGTGATGTTGAGCATTTTTTCATGTGTTTGTTGGCCATCTGTATGTCTTCTTTGGAGAAATGTTAATTTACGTCTTCCAACCATTTTTTGATTGGGTTGTTTGTTTTTTTGATATTGAGCTGCATGAGTTGTTTGTGTATTTTAGAGATTAACTCTTTGTCAGTTGCTTCGTTTGCAAATATTTTCTCCCATTATCAGGGTTGTCTTTTTGTCTTGTTTATGGTTTCCTTTGCTGTGCAAAAGCTTCAAGTTTAATTAGGTCCCATTTGTTTATTTTTGTTTTTATTCTCATTACTCTAGGAGGTGAGTCAAAAAAGATCTTGCTGTGATTTATGTCATAGAGTGTTCTGCCTGTGTTTTCCTCTAAGAGTTTTATAGTGTCCTGTCTTACATTTAGGTCTTTAATCCATTTTGAGTTTATTTTTGTGTATGGTATTAAGGAGTGTTCTAATTTTATTCTTTTTCATTTAGCTGTGCAGTTTTCCCAGCACCACTTATAGAAGAGGCTGTATTTTCTCCCTTGTATATTCTGGCCTACTTTGTCATAGATTAGGTGACCATATGTGTGTGGGTTTATGTCTGGGCTTTCTATCCTGTTCCATTGATCTCTGTTTCTGTTTTTGTGCCAGTACCATACTGTCTTGATTACAGTAGCTTTGTAGTATTGTCTGACGTCAGGGAGCCTGATTCCTCCAGCTCCTTTTTTTTTGCTCAAGATTGCTTTTGCTATTTGAGGCCTTTGGCTCATTTTAGTGAACCAATATCCTAGTGTTTGTGTATACTAAAATAATCACTCAAATAACAGAACAGTTGTAGCACTGTTTGTTGTGTTATTTGAAAGACTGCTTTAGCATTAATAACATGTATCTTTGATTTATCAAATTCTACCTCCATGTAATATTATACTACCTCACGTATGGTAAAGTAACCTTAAAACATTATACATTTATTTTTCCCCTCCTGCCCTTTGTGCTATCATTGTCATACGTTTTGTGTCTACATATGTTATTAAGCTCCCAGATACATTGTTCTTATTTTTTATTTAAACAGCCAGTTATCTTTGGAAGAGATTTAAATAATAAGAAGTTTTACATTTACCCACGTAGTTATCATTTCTGGTGGCCTTAATTTTTTTGTGTTGATCTAGCTTTCAATCTGGTAATATTTTCCTTCTGCTTAAAGGACCTCCTTAATATTTCTTACAGTGCAGATCTGTGATGAGGAACTATTTCACATGTTATACATCTTGGAAAGTCATTGTTATACCTTTATATTTGGAAGATATATTGACCAGGTAAGAAATTATAGGCCAAATCTCGCCCCAGTACTTAAAGATGGTGCTCCACTGTTGTTTTTCTGGCATCGTTTCTGACAATAAATGCGTTACCATCCTTATCTGTGCTTCTCTGTATGTTGTGTGTCTTTTGCTCTGACTGCTTATAAAATTGTCTCTTCATCACTGGTTTTAAGCAATTCGAGTACGATGAGGCTTGTGTAGTTTCCTTAGTCTTTAATGTCTTTGGGATTAGCTAAACATCTTAGCCTAGTGATTTATAATTTTCGTCACATTTGGAAAAACTTCAGCCATTATCACTTCACATATCTTTTTATCCCCTAAACCTCCACCCATCTTTCCAGGGATCCCAACTGCATGTCATCTATCTGCTTGAAGTTGCAACCTAGAAACTTTCTCCAGGCAATAAGTTAGGGCGATAGCAGGGCTCATCTCCCTTTCCCCCCATCTTTTAGTGTTTTGAACCGAATTCCAGTGTCTTAGGTATCATTGCCTGATATACTTTGTCCCTATTTTCGTTGTTTCACACAGGAAAGTAAATGCAGTCCCTGTTACACCATCTTTACCAGAAACCGAAGTCTCCAGAGTTCCTCTTAATTTCTGGTGAGAAAAAAGTATTGGACAATTTCATGAGCCCTAAAGTGAATTCTCTTCTTAAAGGCAGATACATGTGAAACACAATTATATTGCTGTTTGGTGAGTGTGACTGCATATCAAGGGAAAATTCCCGTAACTTTTAAATGCATAAAGCCAAAATCTAAACATGTGATTCCTCAAAGAAAAGAACATAGAAAGCAAGGGAGAAACATATATGACCCTTCATTTGTATATATAATCAAGGAAAACATCTGATTAATAGTGAAATCTGAAAAGTTTGAAATTGATTTGTTTTCAGTCCTCTTTATATACATTATCAGAGAAAGGAACAAATACAATACTGTATATTTGTACAATGAAATTCTGTAAAATGGTAAAAATGAATGGAGAATATCTATATGTATAAATATGGTGATAATAGTGATACTTTCAGAAACAAGTCTTTGTGCAGGCAAAATATATAAGACAGAATCAAGAAGACTTAGACACGGTGTGAAGTGTGGCAGGTAAGTTGTAGATTTGGTGGTAGATTAGGTAATTCTTATCTGATGATTTTGTTTCCTCAAGAGCATGTAAGACAAATAAAAGTGAGTTGCAAAGATACTGGGAGTATGAAAACAGAGACGTTGTAAAATATCTGCCTTGGAGAGTGGAAAAGTAGATTTTCTATGGCATTGGAGAGTTGCCAACTAGCAATGAATGAATGGCATATTGGTATGATTTTCTCCATTCAGCTGTTCACAGAGTGGCTAATACTAGGTTTAACTAACCATGAGATTCTGCCAGGTGAGAAAGACAGATGGTGAGAGGAACAAAGGAATAAGGGGTGCTGCATCCTAGAAGGGAAAAAGAAACCTTGTAAGGCCAATTAATTTGAGCTTTCAATAGTATAAAATATTTATCACAGTGGGGAAAGTGACATTTCACAGATCAGGATTTCTGACATGGCAGACTTAAAATAATGGATGGATTGCCTCTGTGGATGTTGAATTTGCCTTGACTTATTATGGAACTAGGGCTAATGAAGATCTAGACAGATTATCAAGTACTGAAGTCTTCAACAAATTGAGGGACTTAGATGGGTGCAAGAGATTTTGAGTGATATAGGTTTATCACAGATGTTTCAAAGGATCTATGGATTTTTGAAAGGTAAAAGTGGACTATGTTGCAGAAGCTATGGGTAGAGGATGTAGGCTAAGGAACTGATGGATGGCATGGATAAGACTCAGAGGGCCCATGAAAGCCAGAGATAAGTGGGGTAGAGTCAAGTCAGCAAGAAGCAGGATCATTGAGATTACAACCCACCTCTTACTCCAAAGTACACACTTTTATTATGCAGAGAAGGCAGAGTTCTTCACGTTTAATCTGCAGCCTTAAGCAAAGTGTGACAGCATGAATCCTCAACAGCAGGCAAGATCAACAGTATTTTTATAGGTGTCAGCATTTGTACTCAGGGACTAGATCAACTAGCAAGACTTTGAAAAGCTACAGAAGGACAAGAAGTCATATGAGGAGAAAACTTTAATGTCTCCTATGAGGGAGAAAACACCTGTAAGGTACCCTCCAGGAAGAATACTAGAGATAGGTTAGCAAGATAATTCAGAAAAAAATTAGACATTTACTCAAAAACAACTGTTTAACACTGAAGGAGGCAATTTTTTAACCAAAGAAATTGTCTTAGCTTCATATCTACTCTTTTCTATACCTCCTCTCTAAGCAGTATTATAACTTTAGAAGAAGTTTAATTTTATTTTAGAAAATTTAGAAGCTATATAAAAAACACTATAAACATGCAAATTATTTATCCCACCTAAGTTACACACACAGATACACACAAATAAAAAAATATAGTCTCTCTTTCTCTCCTCCTCCTTCTTTTATTCATCACTGTATTCTAGCTACTTAAACAATTACTGTTTCGGCCTAGGTTACATATTTGTTAATTAAATGAATAGACACATGAATTTAATATATGATAAAGGAACCATCACAAAAGAAAATAAAGAATAATGAGGAGAAAATAATTAGAGACACAAAGAAAATTAAAAGAATCATAAGAAACTCTTTTGTTCTACACTATACCAATATATTTTTATACCTGGATGACTTTATGAAAAAATTAAACTTTTAAAAATTTATGCAAAACAGAATTAAAGCTCATAGAAGCAAAAAATATAAGGACAGGGAGAACACTGTCAAAGGGCTACCCCCATCTCCTAAAATACCATACCAAGATATTTTACAGATGAATTTTACCAAAACTCAAAGTAATATACAATCCCTTTGCTATTTAAAATCTTTCAGAATTAAGTAAATGAGGTTTCAGCTTCTTTAATAAGTACAGCAAAACATTAACAGTAAAATTGGGAAAAATAGAACAAAAGGAATATAGTAAATGCCAACAAAAATATCCTTAAAGCATTAGCAAGTAGAATCCAGCAACACATTAAAGACGTACTTAAATACAACCAACTGAACTCCATAGCAGGAATGCAAAGATGGTTTAACATAAAAATTTGTTAACATAATTTAACATGTGAAAGAAGAATCATATTATCTCTCTCCATAGATGCTGAAAATTCAGTATTATTGTTGATTAAAAGAGTAAATTGATAGTATTTTAACATGCAAAACATGTGCCTCTCAACCCGAAAGCTGAATCATGATTAGCTGGTAATACAAGAGACGCTCTTGGAGACAGGAACGACTTAGCTACCCACATTACTGCCATTATTAAACATTATTCCAGGAGTACTAGTCAAAACAATTGAGAAAGAGGAAAAAACTGGAGGACTGGGATTCTGAGAGAGATTAGTTTTTTTCTGGTTCACGTGGTTGTGTAATCAAGGAAAACACTTATTTCTTTGGACCTAATTTTTCGTTAATATAATGGAGTGACTATGAGAGACAGGAGTAGGAAATAACAGTTTTCTCTTGTAAGTAGCCAAGCTGGATTCCTCTATCAGCCTCCCTCTTACCCCATTTGAAAACCAGGACTTAATTAATACATCGTGTTTCTACTAGGTTTATATCACGTTTACTGACACTTGTATCTTAATAAAAGTGAATCTCAAATGGCTTAGTGGTGTAGCTAGAGTCAGCCATTATTTGACATCAGTCTTAAGAAGTTTTCTTGCCTGTTTGTAGAGGCAAATTTGCATTCAAGGGCACTTTCTCAGAAGGGATAAAACATGGAGTCGTGATGAAAGGAGAAAATTGCCTAGCCAGTTATACTGTATTTAATTCTTATGGCAATAAATAACACGTGATCTGTTTTTTTCAAAAAGAAATTTTAGGGAGCAATGTCCAAATTCCAGGAGACTTAGAAAAGAGATATTCTGTTGGAAGTTTAGAAAAATGACAATATTTTTCAATATAAATTGTTTAATATTTTATAAACTGTTGTTTAAAAGTAAAGTCACATATTTTAAATTTAGTCAATGTGAGCATTTAGGAGTTGCTGTTCACAAAACCTGTACAGATGCTTTCTAAGTGTGAAAGAAAAAAATAGGTAAACTAAAGTTTGTTGAACTTTAGGCAGTGAGATTATTTTTCACTTTCAATTTAAGAGAAAGAAACCATTTGTGGTTTTGTTTTGCTTCCAGAATGTAATTTATCTTGTGCCAAAGAGAGCCAACAGTGAATCCAAATCAGACAATGAATGTAGAAAACATGGTTTTCTACCCAAACACCACTAAAATAATGGCAAAAATACACAAAAAAAATCATAAACCCATGAGACAAAAGAGAATGGGTAGGAGTGAGGGGGATAAAATAGTGGATAATGGAGATCAACATAATATTTTAAAATATAACTAAAATGGAGAAATGGCAACTCACTAAGCAAACTAGAAAAACCTGAGATTTTAGTTTACATTTTGTAGTGAAGATTAATCAAGAAATAAACTAATTTATCCCACAGGATCTTGGGATTGGCAGCATATCTCAGCATACTGGAGTATGGGATATAGTGATGGGGGGGGGGTAGAAGCAAAGAATGTTTGAAGGTGGTAATACAAAGCAATTAGGTGACTTGTTCTATTTCTCCACTCCAAACAACTGACAGACTACTCCCTCCTCAACTCCAGCAGAGGTCTGCATGTTTATTCTTCTGCGATGATGAACCAGAAGGACTCTGGATTTAGGGATAGTGGGCACTGTTGAGCAAGATGGTGCTATACTCAGATCATGGGTTTATATCTCCATAGGTGGAGAGTGAAATATTCCTTCGCAGAAACTGGCAAAACCAAGAGAAAAGCTAGTAAGATATTAGTTCAGCAGTCCTACACATTGAGCCCCTTCAGCTAATAAGCTCTCCTCACCTAAAGTAAGATTCTAGTCAGCTTTAGGAATACTGAACAGCATAGCCAATGATCACTAGATATTTGAGAACATCTCTTACATGGAAGACAGAGACCAAAACAAGAACTCAGAGGAGGCTGAACCAATTCAGGAGATTGAAAAAGTCTACAATGTAAAAGGAATAATCAGAACAAAAAAGAACTCTTGAAAATAAAATGTGATAACAGAAATTTAAAATATAAATATACAAGGGTTAGAATATAAAGTTGAAGAGATCATCCAGGAAAGAAAATAAAAGCCAAAGAGATAGAATATTGGAGCATACATGATCATCTGATTTACAAAAAAGGACATCACTGCAAATCCACTTGTTAAAAATGGTCTTAGCGGGCTTCCCTGGTGGCGCAGTGGTTGAGAATCTGCCTGCCAATGCAGGGGACACGGGTTCGAGCCCTGGTCTGGGAAGATCCCACATGCCTCGGAGCAACTAGGCCCGTGAGCCACAGTTGCTGAGCCTGTGCGTCTGGAGCCTGTGCTCTGCAACAAGAGAGGCCGCGATGATGAAAGGCCCGCGCACCGCGATGAGGTGTGGCCTCCGCTCGCCGCAACTGGAGAAAGCCCTCGCACAGAAACGGAGACCCAACACAGCCATAAAATAAATAAATAAATAAATAAATTAAAAAAAAAGGTCTTAGGAAATAATGCCTTTCATTTGCTTATCTAAGTTAAAAAAATCTTGACCCTCTACTGTACACTATACACCAAAATTAATTTGACATGGATCACAACCTAAATGTAAGAAATAAAATAGAAGAGTTTTTGGGGAAAATTAGGAAAGTATATTCACAACTTGAGTAATCAAATAATTTTAAAATAGGGCACAAAGCACTAACCATTAAACTATTTGAAAAATTGCAAACTGAAATTCACTAAAATTCATAAATTTTGTTCAGTTTTCAAAGTTTTCCACTAAAAGACATGTACAATATAGTTTATGGCAGTTTTGTTCATAATAGCCCAAGACTGGAAATAACCTAAATGTCCAACAACAGTTGAATGAATAAATAAAAGGTATTATATTCATATAATCAAATACAACACTGAAATAAAGAAAACCACTTTGTTATGTGCAGTGTATTGATGTATCTCACCAATATATGGCTGAGTGAAAGAATTCAGACCCAAAAGAGTATATGATTCTCTTTATATATTGTTCAAAACAGGCAAAATTAATCTGTGATGATAGAGGTCAGATTACTGGTTACCTATAGCAGTATTGACTGAGAGAGGGCAGGACGAAGTCTTTGGGTGTTGGGCATATTTTATATCTTGATTTGGAACATAGCGTATAGATATATACATATGCAATAATTCATCAATATGTGTACTTAAATTGTGTGCCCTTTATCTCATAAAGGGTGAGTCTTAACAGTAAAAGAAAAAAGAGAGAAAATGAAAAGCAAATCAGAGTATCCTTCTAGGAGAACTGTTATAGTCCTTAAGGTTGTTAATCAATATTCTGGTTGTCTTCCTTTGAGGGACCTTGTGGGATTACACCTTCCCATTTGCAGTTAGGCATAGACATGGTACTTTCTGTGTCTGATAAAATGTGAATACAAATGCAAGTTACTTCTGGGTGGATGTTTTTAACAGCATATGGCTTGCCGTGTTGTCATTTCTCTGGTGTGGTCTTGAGATCTCTTGGAGGGTGGAGACTGTCACTTTAGCCTCTGTGTAAGGTCAGCATGGAGCAAAGCCCTCAGCTGGTCTCTTTCAGACTTACGGAGTCAATGAGAAACAAACCTTTGCTGTATTATTAAACCACTGATATTTGGGTTTGCTTTTTACTGCAACACAATACAGCTCATTTTGACTCATGCTAGAGCCCAGTGCTCAGAAGGACAGAAAATGGTCAAGGAAATAAGGCAAAAACCTTTTCTAGAATTGATGAACTTTAATTTCCAGATTGAGAGCCCCTCCTAGAGCTGAGTACAGTAAATGAATGGAACAAGACCCACATAATGCACGCCACTGTGACATTTTAGAATACAGGAGTAAAGAGACTATCCTGAAAGCTCCCAGAGTGGGGTACAAAAGGATCACAAAGAATTAGGAATCACAAGAGACTTGGAGTTCTCAATATCAACTCTGGAAGCTAGAAGATAATGAAACTTTCAAAATTCTTTAAAAAACATTTACAGTTTGGTTTTATATCCCAGCCAGTCTTTCAGTCGAGTGAGTATATAAAAATAAAGACATTTTTAAAGAGAGGCAAAGCCTCAAAAAATGTATCTTTAGCTTACCCTTTCTCAGCAACCTACACTATTGTCCCTCCTTCTTTCTTGCTAATAGAACTGCTAAAATAAAGACCTCAATTTCCTGATCCCTTACAAATCGGTGTGGCCATGTGATGAAGTACTGCCTATGGGATTTAAGTGGAGGTAGTGTGTACAAATTCCAGGAAGTGTTTTGAAAGGGAATGCTCTTGCCCTTCCTCTTCCTTTTCTGTAGTATACACATAACAACGGCGGAAGCTCGGGCAGCCATCTTTCACTGTAACCTGGTGTCCCGGGAAATGAAAAGCAAACAAGGCAAAGCGATGAGATCAGAGGATCACTTTACCCCGGGACCACTCTTTTGCCAGTGATAACTAGACTCTTGTTTGAAACAAACAAAGGGAATTCAGAAACAAAGGGAATTCTCACTCAAAGGGATTCTGTGAAAGGGCATTGAATACAAGTGACAGAGGAGATCTCCAGAACTGATAATGAAGAAAAATCTTAGGTTTTGAGGGTGTGGTGTTCAAAAAGGGCTATACCTTATTTTTTATCATAGAAAGTCAAAATGTAATATCTGAAACTGGAACATTTTGATTTAGCAACATAAACACATTATTTAGGAATATGAGTTTAAAATACCAGAGAGAACATCTAAGAGGGCCAAAATGAGTTGCCTTTGGGGAGTGGAAAGCAAAGGTGAAAAGGGGTGAAAATGGGTGACACAGAGGAATGTTATTTTCCATTATGAGCCCTGGTGAACTATTAGATCAATTAAACTCTGTACATGTATTACCTTATCATTTACTATATTTATAGTGATAAACACGAAAAATTATTTTAAAAAATGAAATAGATATTTAAACCTGTGATCTGTATTTTCTACTGCAGCTGTATGAGAATGGTAAGAAAGTTCTATTGTTTGTGCTAGTTGACTTACCAGAAGGTGATTTAAAGAAATGGCATTCTTAAATTGAGAGACAAAGGTCAAAGACAAGCAACGCCTTAGCTGTTAAAACGTATATCATGAAGCATGGATCCTTAACTGCATACAGAGGCAGTCCACGGGGAGTGAGGAGGAGTGCCTTTAGTTTGTATCTGTGACTTATTGCTATGACATGACACTATTACATTTTGGTTTTTAGCATTTTTAAAGAGGAAGTAATAGTTATGAGAGATGAAGAACTCAGAATTAAGTACTGTAGTTATACACAGAAGGGTAATTTGGTTTTGATGTATTGGCTCAGGCCTGTTAACTAATAATACCAAATTTTAAGTAGCATCTCACCAGTATGAAAAAGAGGTAGCATCATTATTAATGTCTAAACTATAGTGTGTTTCACACAGGATTATGGTAAAGGTCAGGCCATGTTTCTCTGAATTAAAAGCTATTCTGAGCTATCGCATTCCTAATCAACTGAGACCTAAAGGTGCATAGCTCAGTTATAATGAGGCACAATGAATTTAAATAAACTGCAAGATACTGTATAGTGATTTATATGTGCACTGTGGTATCCTTTTAACTCATTAGCAATGAATGATACTATGTGTTTGCAACTGTTTTTTGCTGTATGACTATTTTTTAATCACAATATTTCTTAGTAAAAATGCCTTACGCTCCCATTTCTTCCTGTTTGTGTAAAGTAAAAGGAAATGGGTGCTCCTGGCATGTACCCAAACATGAGTTACAGCAGAAAGGAACCAGCAAATATCCACTCAAATAAATTTCATAAATTAACCATTTGTAACTATGCTTACATGTTTATGGTTTCATGGTATAGAATTGCCATGGGAATTGAGAATAAGAACTGAAGGTTATATGTAGGTTTCTGAATTATACTTCAGGCTTATTTTTGTGGAGGAATTAAAAAAAATAATTAAACACATTTGAGCATCTATTAAACAACACCAAAATTTAGCCAGAAACTTTCTGCTTAATAATTCAGAAGTCTTGTTTACCATCTTCCATCATCTTATGTATACCCAATAATTTTTGTAAACAACAAATCCCTATAGCTTGCTCATATATCAGGTTTACATAAACTATGGGGTTTATTTCATTTAGTAAAAGCCTTTTGTTTTCTTTATTTCTAGATTAAGAGAAAATCTTATGCATGACATGCATGATCAAACATTTAACTTAAAAAGGGGAGTGATTGAATTGATAAAATTCTCTTTATAAATGGCTCAATTATACCTACTTTTTGTGGTGGTCAAAAGAGACTAGTTATAATATCCTGCGAAATCTGTTTCTCCTAATGCTTAGGAAATCTATCCATATTATATTTATCTTAAGTTATGCTCTCTACACTTTAAATAGCCTCACTACTCCTAAAATTGAGTCAATTTAATACGACTGGGCCATTGTATTAAAACAGGATTTTTGTCTTGGGGTTCAACTGCTTTTGAGTTTCATTATCAATTACTTATCCTTCCCATTCTTTTTCTTGGTGAGTTTTTGCCTAATATACACTTGGCCTTGTACTTATTAATTCTAGAATAATGTGACAGATCTTTCTAAATATTCCTCAATATCTATTCTCCTTTCTTTCCTTTTAGAAATAGGAGTAAAGTTATACTTAGCTAAATGGCCATCCTACTACAAACTTCATTTCTCAGTCTCCCTTGAAGCTAGGTATTATGGGCTGAATCGTGTCCTCTCAAAATTTATATGTTGACATTCTTACCCCCCGTACCTCAGAATGTGACTTTTTTTGAAGATTGGGTTTTTAAGAGGGAACTTAAGGTTAAACGAGGTCATTAGCATGGGCCCTATGCCAATATGGTGTCCTTATAAGAAGAGGAGTCTAGGAGACAGACAAATATACAGGAAAGACCAAGTGAAGACACCAGAGAAGGCACCATCCATAAGCCATGGAGAGAGGCCTCAGAGGAAACCCACCCTGTTAATACCTTTATTTCAGACTTCTAGCCTTCAGAATTGTAAGGAAAATAAATTTCTGCTGTAAACCACTCAGTTGGTGGTACCTTGTTATGGCAGCCCTAGCAAACTAATACAGTAGGAGTGGCCATGGGATTGAGTTTGGGTTACTGGGGTATAAGCAGAAGTGATGTGTGAAGTTTCTAGATAATTTCCTTAAAAGACAAGGTGGAATACTCTGCCTTATCTCTTTTTCCTTTCTCACAGTCTTGAAAACAGATATGGTAGGGACTCCACTTTGAGTGTTCAAATAAGAACAACACATTGGGCGTGGTAGAGCAACAAGATGGAAAAAACCTGGCCCCCGAATGACCTTGTAGAGAAAAGCCAGCCAGCCAGCCAGGCAGAACTACTCATACCTGGACTATTATGTAAGAGATAAGTAAACTTTTGTCTTTTGTAAGCCACTGAATTTTTTGGGTCTCTATTATTGTAGTTTAGCTTTTAACCCTAACTAATAAAACATGTATGGCATAAGTAACAGGCACAGGACTGCTATTCTATTTCTATTTTAATTTTTCATTTATATTCCATATGTAATAAATAATACAGTTATATAAAATAAACTATAACATTTATAATTTAAATATATAAAATTATAATATCCATATACTTTTTGATTGTATATTACATTGTCGCACAACTACCATTTCCATTACAATTTCCTTGCAGGTCTAGCAGTAATATATCTAAAGGATACTTGTCTTTCTTTCCTTTTCTTGGTCGTTCTCAGGTGGTCTTTATGAACTATTATTAAACTCAGTTTCATCCTTCGTGAAGACCATCTGAGGGAACAAAGATATCACATAGTCATCATTGTACGTTTGGAAGATGGAGTCCATCCACCATCACATACCCCTGGCTCCTATCCAAGCACTTATCTGAGGTGTTTCTGATTAAGTTCTATTATTATTATTACTATTATCAATATTTCACCAAATTATGAAGCTGGAAGGCATGGCCTTTTTTCCACAGGCTTATTGATTTTCCACACATTTACTTCAAATCATGCCATGCGATTTTTTTTTTTATTAACAGATGTTGATAACCATGGTATGTGAGTTCAGTGGACATAATACCCACCCCTGCCATCTCCTACTAGTTTCTAATCATACTAGATGATTTATAGTAATTTTAAGGACCTTCATTATACAGAGCTCTTTTCTTATTATTTTTGTAGTCAGAAAGTCCAACTCTCTAACCTAACTCTATATAATATTGCTGCTCTTTTTTGTTATCTGTTATGTGTTGAATAAGTGTGTCTTAATGCTTAAAACCTAAGATTTGCAACAAAAGGAAAGGTGATGCTCCTGGAATGAAGTAGTGCATCAAATGCTGCTAGTAGCCATTTAGAAACTCTTTCCATTGTGACTTACATAAAATAACTTGCAAGCAAAGCAGCCTCACAAACACGTGTTCAACTGGAGTCCTGTTGGGAACTAAAAGATGGGCAGTTTCTTGCTCTCTAAAGAAAAGGATAAGTTTAGCTTGACTGAATGGTGGTAATTCCATCTCCCCACTCTTGGATTAAGTGCTTAACCCACTGGAAGTCTGTGATCTGATTTGAAGTCCCTAGCTTCAAAAGACTCTCCACATGAGACCTATTCACATAAACCTGAGTTCCTCTAAATAGAAAAAAAAAAATCTGCATTTACTCTTTTTTTTTTTCAGTTGATGAAATGTTTTTGAGCATCAGTAGGATTTTGATAGTACCATAATTTCTTCTCAAATGCAGTACTGGGAAAGTAGAGCTTGAAGGTCCTGGCACATAGGGTTCTGTTCCATGGAATTCAGGCAGGAAGGAGATAGTAAATCACTCTTAGGGCTTTTTGAGGTGCTTTCCTTGTCCTGCCATCAGATCAACTCTCATTCTAAGAAACAATGAATTGAGTTTGTAAGGGGGTTTTAACATGCCAAAATAAACATTTATTCTTTGAATTTTGAATGGGAAATGCAAATTTTTTGACTATCTGAACCCTGAAGAGTTCACTCAATTTGATAATTTCAGATTTAATTAGGTAATTGGGCATAGTTCTCGGTGGAGTAGGGCAAATAAAATACTCTTGGCTTGAGTGATCACTTTAATAAAGTGAGTTCCTTCCTCTCCATTAACTTTTGTTGAAAAATAATTCATTTAAAATGAGAGTTGAAATCACCCTAGTCCTAAAACATCTCATAATTGAACGTCCCCCCACTCTCCAAATTAACACAGTAAAGCAAGGAAAAAAAGGAGGCCTAAATACAAGCAAGCATTTAACAGATACCCAGAAGGTTTGAGCTTCTGACATTGTATATGTATTTATGTTGTTAATTACCATCAGTATATGCTATATGCTGAGTATTACAATATATGAAAATAGAATTATGTGAAAATTTTAGACTCAGACTTTATGGAATTAATAGTCTAAGGGGGACATTTCTTTTATAATGACTTATTCAGGTATGTTGTGGTTGAAAGATTTCAAAGTCTAGCTAGACTCCTAAAATATTTGGAAGAAAAATCCATTCATTTGTTCAGAAAATATTTGTTAAGCAAGTACTACATTCTGATTAAAATGGCCTTAAGTTTCCCCTCAACTTGACTAAATTTTAGACAAGTTTCTTTCTGAATATAGGCCCCTGACCTCCCTTTTCATGGAGCATTTACTTTAGAAAACTTTCAGTTATAAATTCTTTCTCTGCCCCTTTGATATGTTACCCTTCTCCCAACTCTTGCCAGTTTTACAACCCAGGAATATCTTTCTGAAGAAACTGGCAGCCGTCTCTTTGACATATAATCATCAAAAAGATAGCATCCTTAAAAAACAGAAATTTTGCAACTCAGAAATAACCTTGTAAACAGTAAAGAGCCTGTTTTACTCCAAAGAAGAATCTAAAATTTGAGTTAAAAAAAGAAAGATAGCATCCCTATCTTTCAGTCTTTGTGGGAGGCTAGGAGCCTAACTTCGATTAGTGCCAATTAGCAGACATAGATTCCCTAATCACATTAACTACCCTCCTCCCTAACATTGTCCAATACTTTTCCTCCAGCTTGCCCCAGTACTTAAGATCTCTCCCATTTTTTTGTTTCACTTGAGTTCATTCTCTGTCCCCTATTGCAATAGTCTTGAAAAAAGTCTTCCTTTCCTATTTAACTTGTCCAATGTAATTTTTCTTTGACAATTCCAAATCCTGTATTAATAGGGAATAAAAATAAGACATGTTTGGGATAAGTGTTGTCCTTGCCCTCAAAGATGTTAGAAACTATTAATGCTGTAACAATTTCTTGAATGTAGAGGCAGCTTCAAGGAATGCTTCAAATGTATATTGCAGATTCCATTTAATTTACATTTGAATTTATCCACAAACTTGGGTATTCTAGAGGTCCTCCAGACTGATGATGGTTATCTGAAAGTTTCTGAATCAGAACCCATCCCAAATTTACACTCAAAACCAGGTTTACTTGCAGGATGAATAATGGTGTTATTTAGAATGTAATAAAATGGTATTTTACTTAGAAATATCTTCACCAGGATTATTGGATGATTGAAATCCCATATGTAGACATATGTTACTTTGTATTAACAATTACCTTTCTTTCACTTTCTTTTCAAATATGATAATTAAGTAGTTTATATCTTAGCATGAAATAATACGTCATATAGTCCTTTGCAACATGAGGGAGCCAGGGTATCATAGGAACTTTGGGAAGTTGGGCTAGAGAGGAGTAGAGGGAGAAGAATACTGAGAGTGCAGTTCTTGAAAGATTTCTGCAGAACTAATAGGTGTTGTTGAAGTTTTATTAAATAATTCACATAAAATGGATGCTCATAGAAATCAAAAGCATTAGCATTATTTGTAAAATTAGAGAATGACAATGGTAAAAAAAAAAATGGATTGATTTGGGATCAGGACTAAAACTTCCAAAAGTACTTGATAAAATGTGCTTATTTTTCTTGCTTTTTGCTTCGGTATATCTGTTTCTTACTATCTACTGGGACAAATGTGTTTTGGCTTCTCCCAATGTAGCTTCTCCCAATATAGGTATACATAGTTACCTTTCTGTTTCTCTCTTCTTTCTCCGTTAATCTCTATCTAACTTTCCTTCTAAAAGTGAAATACTTGTGTGTATATGTTTGTATGTACGTTTATTTTTAGCTTTAATGAGGTATAATTGACAAATAAATTTATAATATATCTAAAGTGCATGATGTGATGATTTTATATGTGTATATGTTTTGAAAAGACTCCCACAATCTACTAAAAATTAATACATCCGTCACCTCACATATTTCCCTTTTTTCCCCCAAGATTACACATATAAGTGATACCATGATGTAGTATTTGTCTTTTTTTGTCTGACTCATTTCACTTAATGTAATGCTCTCCAGGTTCATCCATACTGTCACAAATGACAGGATTTCCTTCTTTTTTAAGGCTGTAGATAATATTCCACTGTGTGTGTATGTGTGTGTGTCTGTGTGGTATAAAATACTGGTTTTTTTATACATATATGTATATATACAGATATATGTAACTTTTTAAAATCAATTCATCCACCGACAGGCATTTAGGTTATTCCCATACCTTGGTTATTGTGAATAATGCTGCAATGAACATGTGAGCACAGTTATCTCTTTGAGATAATAAATTCTTTAGCTTTGGATATATACCCAGAAGCGGGATTGCTGAATCATCTGGTACTTCTAGTTTTAATTTGTTGACAAATCTCCATACTGTACAGAGGTGAATTATTTTTAAAGTAATGTAAATGTGTGTAATATGAAGAAATCCCATCTGATAGGAACATTAGCCTAGGAAGGGACTTGCATTTGCTGTATGTCAATCTGCAATGCCCTGCCCATGTCATTCATATCTCAGCTCACATCACCTCTTTTCTGAGGTCTTTCCTAGTTGCCAAAGATAAAGTAGCTGCTTTCTCATTCTCTGCTAAAATCACAGATAGATTCTGTCCCACCAGTCTAGTTTATATTATTCTTCAGAGCATTTATTACTACCTGGTATTATTCTTTCTCTAATTTATTTACTTCTTTATTAACTGTTTCCCCCATTAGTAAATAAGCTTCATGAAGTAATGGATATTGTCTGCATTGTTCAGTGTTATTTAGGAAGTCCCCAAATTATTGCTGATGCATAGCGCACTCTCAATAATTAAGGAAACTTCATATTAAATTCTTTTTTTTGCCATAAGTATATTAACTCATTTCTCTCTCCCTTTCATCATGAATTAATTCACCATTATTTGAATTCCATGTTTTATATTTACACTAAAAATTTCTTCTTCTTTTTCCAATTAAGGCTTCTAAATTCTAGTTGAGGAATAAATGTTTGTTTGCAATTGTGTTTATTTTCCATTTTGTATTTGTGGCCTAGACCGTTGGGAAAATACATGAAAACTAGAATCTGTCTTATTATGAACAATTTATTTCAAAAATATGAAGGTTATATAAGGAACAGGGCTTTATCAAAACTTAATTTGTAGGATGAAAGGAGTTGACAGGTTCCATCACCAACTCATATATGCAGTATGAAAAGATTAGTCCCCATGAGAGGTCCTTCAAAGATGTACTTTCTGGTTTTGTTTACTACAATCCAGTTTGCTTTGTTCTGTAGGTTGCTTAATATATCATTTGGTTCTACATGTTTCTTTTTCCTGATATTTCTTTTATACTGTCAGATCCTGCCATGTCCATTCAAATAGAAAATTGTCTGAAACTACCTAAGTCACAACAAATCTGCTGTGTGAATAAAATCTTTATGGAGAGCTGTGAGGTTTCCAAGGCACATGCATAATAGAAATTCAATATCACTTCATTTGAGTACAGGCAGAACTACCAATAGCTTCATATCACAGAAACCCACAAATTTGTGCTAAGAAAAGAATGATTATGACAGAATGCCAGGCCTGTGTATGGGAGCCTGGTAATGTATTCCACGGTCAGCAGTGTGAGTCACCCCAGGGTGCTGGTGTCAGGAGAGAGGGCCACTTCCGAATTCACAGTGGTATTAGAAGCTTCTAATATTAATCAAATCTGTTTTTTAATAACATATTCCTCAGAATAAAAGTTAAATTCAAATAGGAAAAATGGCAATCTGTAAAAGCTGCTTTAAAATGGAGAATCTGGCATTAGCTTCTTTAACTTTAGTGCCAATGAAGCAGTTAACAAAAAAAGAAAAAAAGCTTATAAATACAAAGTTTAATATGTTATCCATTTTTTGCTTAAAGTATTAATAAGTAATTCTCTGGACAAAAACTAAGGTAGGAAAAATGTCTTACGTGGTTGTGAGCATGTGTACAGAAAGGAAGAGAGAGAGAGAGAGCTCAAATGGGATTAGAATAAATATTAAGAAATTTATTGTCTCCTTTCTCCTTAGGATAATTTGTTATAATAAATGTCGCTGAAAATAAGCAGGGAAAAAGTTAAGGTTAATGAAGATTAAAATTATTTAAGGGCTATTTTAGACCAATTTATGATTAAATTTACCTTATGTAGACTATTACCTCTAAGAATATAACTAATATAAACTTTAATACAATGAATTATGTTTGCATCAATATTTTTCACTTTGGGTGATATTTTTTCAACAACATTTCTACCTAATACCTACATTATCCAAATAATTACAATATAAAATCTAAATTTACTATTTTAGCTAACAACATATATGAAAAAAATAATGATCTAATAATACTCCTTGGTTAGTTCATACGTCATTTTCTAAAGATTTAAATGAACAACTAAAATATATATTTATATTTATAGTCCTTAAAGTCATATTAAAGCTCAGAAGTCTAAAGTCATTATTACAATTGATCTTAATTTAGCATGAAAATGTGTGTCTATATAGTGTTCCAACTTAATAACTAGAACACTTTTGGATGTCTGACACAATTATTTTTTTATAACTTCTAAAAGCAAAATAACTCATAACAATATATGATTATAAAGCAATAATTAATTAGAATCTTTGTTAGGTTGATCCAAGATCAACTATATCTACTGATTACTTTGAAATAGTTACCATTTCTATGAGATCTGAGTCACATAGAGTTAAGATAATTTTAGACAGAAATGCATTCAGGACAGAGGTGCATTTTTTTAATTGAAACATGGTAAAAGGGTACAAAATTTTAGGTATAAGATAATTAAGGTCTGAGGATCTAATGCCAAACATGGTGACTATAGTTGATAATACTGTATTATACAACTGAAATTTGTTAAGAGAGTAGAACTTAAATGGTCTCATTAAAAAAAAAAAGTAATATGTGAGGTGATGGATGTGTTAATTAACCAGTTGGTGGGAATCCCTTTACAATGTGTACATATAGGAGGTCACCAAGGTGGATATTTTAGATAGCTTACAATTTTCTTGTCAGTTATACCTCAGTAAAGCTGGAAAAAAATAAAACTTGACTGTGGAATGAAAAAACAAAAATAAAAAATAAGAATCTAGCCACAAAATATGACCAGCGAAAATTCTCCAAAAAACCTTCAAAAACCCATTATTTAGCAGAGTATTTTGATTACCTAAGAAAACTACTTCTATTGTGTTAACCTGATGTCTTAAGATTTAAAATGACAAACTCTAGAAGTGTAAAAAGTGTTTTTATTCCCATTCAAGGAGTGCTGCCAACAAATTTAATCCATTTAAAGTAATTGAACCATTAGAGGGAGAGTAAGTGTGATTTGGTCTCTGAATTACTTAGGTCTCTATGAATTTTGGACCAAATCTGAAACTCTTTGAAACACTTTTAAAAAAGTGACTAAACATGAAAAATGTGATCCTAAATGGTACTGTTGAAGTAACATTTTACCAAAAAATGAAAAATTCATGTGCTGTATTATCAAATATTTTAAAAATGTCAACTATTAATGTGATTCTGACTATACATGTAGTAAATTGGTTTGTCAAACACAGTACGCTATTCATCAGTATTTCTGAACATCTATAGGATAATTATAATCATTATTTGTATTGACCCAGATGATAATAACAGCTGTCACTTACTGAACACCTGCAATTTACCCAAACACTGAGTGCTGGTATTGTATGATGTTTAAGGCTATTGACTTTTTACCCAGAAGCTGCATTCAAATCTTGTTTCTGTCACTTACTTGTTGTGGGGACTTAAGAAGATGATTTGTGCCTCAGTTACCTTTTCTGCAAAAGAGACAATAATTTTATCTGCCTCATAATATTGTGGTGAGGAAGCATTAAATGAGTAAATTCATTAAACCCCTTAGACCAATAATTGGAACATAGTCAGTGTTCAATAAATTTATCAACTATCAACTATTACTTGATAGTTTAGATATTTAATCATGATAAAATATTTGTTGTAATTATCTTATAGATAAGGAAACTGTGGCTACGAGATTTTATGCAAGTTGCCCCAAGTCACGTAGCTAGTAATAGAGTTAAAAACTCCCAAGTTTATGTTCTTTCCACTTTATTGCACTGTCTCCAAAGGTATTGTGAGACTCTGAATTTTCTTTTTTTGTACATTTATTTTTTTATTTTTTTAAATTGAAATATAGTTGATTTACAATATTAGTTTCAGGTGTACAGCATAGCGATTCAGTATTTTTGCAGCTTATACTCTATTAAAAGTTATTATAAGATAATGGCTATAGTTCCCTGTGCGGTACAATATATCCTTGTTGCTTATTGATTTTATACATAGTAGTTTGTATCTCTTAATCCCATACCTTTAATTTGCCCCTCCGCCTTCCCTCTACCCTTTGGTAACCACTAGTTTGTTTTTCATATCTGTGAGTCTGTTTCTGTTTTGTATATTCATTCTATTGCATTAATTTTCAGATTCCACATATAAGTGATAACATACAATATTTGTCTTTCTCTGTTTGATTTATTTCAAACAGAGAAAGCATAATATTCCCTCGGTCTGTCCACGTTGTTGCAAGTGGCAGAATTTCATAATTTCATTCTTTTATGGCTGATTAATATTCCATTTTATACACACACACACACACACACACATACTATAGGTTCTTTATTCATTTGTCTGTTGATGGGCATTGGGGTTGCTTCCACATCTTGGCTATCATGAATTGTGCTATTATAAACATTAGGGTGCATGTATCTTTTGAAATTAGTGTTTTTGTTTTTTTCTGGATATATATACCATAGATCATATGGTAGTTCTATTTTTAGTTTTTTGAGGTGCCTCCATAGTGTTTTCCATAGTGGCTGCACCAATTTACATTCCTATCAACAGTGTATGAGGATTTCCTTTTCTCCACATCCTCGCCAACATTTGTTATTTGTAGACTTCTTGATGATGGCCATTCTGACAGGTGTGAGGTGATACCTCATTGTTGTTTTGATTTGCATTTCTCTAATGATTAGTGGTGTTGAGCATCTTTTCATGTGCCTATTAGCCAAGTGTATGTCTTTTTTGGAAAAGTGTCTACTTAGGTCTTCTGCCCATTTTTTGATTGGGTGGTTTATTTTTTTGATATTAAGTTGGATGAGCTGTTTATATATTTTTGAATATTAACCCCTTTTCGGTCATTTCATTTGCAAATATTTTCTCCCATTCCGTAGGTTGTCTTTTCATTTTGTCAGTGGTTTCCTTTGCTGTGCAAAAGCTTTTAAGCTTAATTAGGTCCTATTTATTTTTGCTTTTATTTCTTTTGCTTTAGGAGACAGACCTAAGATAATATTGCTATGATTTATGTCAAAGAGTGTTCTGTCTATGTTCTCTTCTAGGAGTTTTATGGTTTCATGTCTAACATTTAGGTCTTTAATCCATTTTGAGTTTATTTTTGTATATGGTGTGAGGAAATATTCTAATTTCATTGTTTTATGTGTAGCTGTCCAGTTTTCCCAGCACCACCTATTGAAGAGAGTGTATTTTCTCCATTATCTATTCCTGCCTCCTTTGTTGTAGATTAATTGACCATAAGTACATGGGTTTATCTGGGAGCTCTCTGTTCTGTTCCATTCATGTATGTGTCTGTTTTTGTCCCAGTACCATACTATTTTGATTACTGTGGCTTTGTAGGATAGTCTGAAATCAAGGAGGGTGATACCTCCAGCTTTGTTCTTTTTTTCTCAGGATTGCTTTGGCAATTCAGGATCTTTTGTAGTTCCATGCAAATTTTAGAATTATTTCTTCCAGTTCTGTGAAAATGCCTTTGGTATTTTGATAGGCATTGCATTAAATCTGTAGATTGCTTTTGTTAGTATTTTAACAATATTAATTCTTCCAATCCAAGAGCTCAGGATATCTTTCCATTTCTTTGTATGATTTTCAATTTCCTTCATCAGTGTTTTATGAATTATTCTTAAAATTCAGAAAAATTCTTAGTTTTCTGAATTATTTCTTAAATTACTAAAGAAATAATATAAACAACAGCCATGATGTAATAGATGTATATGTCCAACAAGTATATTAACTCAATCCTCACATCAACAATATTATTATTATCTCTATTTTACATATAAGGAAACTGAGACATTGAGGAGATTCCTCACTTGCTCAATATTATACAGCTAGTAAGTGGCAGAGGTACAAATACTCCTTCAATATCTCTCTATGTCCCCAGGTATGTCTCTGTATGTCTTACATTTGCTCAGAAATGGGTCAGCTCCTAAGGTTTCCACCTACTTGCCCAGCACTGATAGGCTCTATTCTGAACTACAGCTTCTGAGGCAACAGAGACTTCCTATTCTTCCTATTCTTTGTAATACTTATGGACCCTGCTGCTGCCCCAGAACTACTCTGCACAGCACAGTGGACACTTCCACTGTTCCTCTGCTGCACTGAGCTCTCTCTCCCAATTTTTATCATTAATGACTCTGTTAAGGGATCCTGAGGGAATGCTGCTGTGTTCACTATGCATTGCAGTTTCCAATTTTTCACTTTGCCTTCTTTTGCCTAAGATCTAATCATGCGTGCAGGGACTATACTGGCAATGGATTTAATCAACAGCTACCATTATTTTACTCAGAGTGCCTCTCATCTAGATTGACTGAGGATATGATGCTGACTTAGGGTAATCATGTCTAGTCTCTTAAGACTTTATTCACCCCTAGTTTACAAGACATGCTTACATATAGCTGGAACCCAAGTGCGTGTAGTTTAAATTATTTCCTAGGATTCTCCTCTGCATACATACAAATGAAATTTTGCCGGTTCATCAAATATACCCAAGCATGCTTGGATCCTGAAAGGTGCTGACAGAAGGCAGCGACTCAAACTGTAAACTCCACTATCCACACATAAAAGGAATTAATGGTAATGCTAGTTTAGAGTACTTTACTTTTTGACCATGTCAAATAACAAACTAGACTATACAATTTTTTGAGCAATATTCCTGAACTATATTCAGAACTTAGTAAACTTATGGTACTGATATACAAGCCAAAATATAATATGGAAATATAGATACTACTACTCTATTTAAATACTTCGGAAAGTGGTTGTAGTCTTAGACATTTTATGAAATGTTATAATCTATATTCTTATTTAACAATTAGGTGTGCGTATGTAATCACCAAATATATATAGTTAAATACATATAATTTTTACATATATAGTTAAATATATATTTTATATATATATAGTTAAATATACATATATAGATAAATATATATATATACATAGTTCAGATGAGCTGACCCTAGCTCCTGGCTTTAGATTGGCATGCCACTCAGATCAATGAACATATACTGCACCACTTTAGTTGGTTCAGGACAGGGAATGTGAGATGAACTGTGACAGTGAAAACTCTGAGCCTTTTGCTTGAGCTATTGAGAGTACTACTATTAAGTCCAGTAGAGTCACTGTTGACCATCTTCATCACCACATAGGAAGAACACGCTTGGGAATGAAGCCAACAGGGAAAAAAGCCAAACAAGAGGGATGGGGAGGAATAAGTCTTGAGGATGCTGACTTTTAGTTGTGGGACATTTTAGTAATGTGAATTGATACCTTCCCTTTTTTGTTTAAGAATTGAATTGGGTATTTTTATCTGCAAATAACAGAGTCATGACAAAGAGGGAAGAATAATTTTGGAATTTTAAATAAACTTTACTAATGAGCACTTAAAGTAAAAGCTTGAATTCCCATTGGAAAAATTGGCCTTGGTGTTTAACCGTACATTTAAAAAAAACCCGTAGCTATCTTTTGTCTTAATATTACTCATGTCAATGATAACTTTTTAATTAAATGTAATAAAAGTTTCTTCTTTCTCTCTTTTCTCTCTCTTTCTCCTTCTCACTCTCCCTCTCTTTTTTTCATACATCAAATTTAGAGATTAAAAAAGTTAACCCCCGTGAATAAAATGATAAATAAATATAGCTTTTATTTTTATAATATTAGATTTAAACAAGCTATCCACCCAGGCAAAAAACAAAAACAAAAAAGCAACTCTGTCAAATCTCTGTTTTCATTACTCATTAATTAATTAATGATTTGGGATCACTTCTTGATTGACTAGTAATGCTTTATTTTACCAAAGCCCTGTATGCTATGGCACAAGTCTCAGTTAGTCTTACTTCTTGAGACATTGCTCACTACTATGTCTGCCTTTTGCAGACTCAGAAATTTAGAAATAGATGGAGCAATGTTAAATAACCTGCGATTATGACACTTCAAATATAAATCCACAATTTGACGTTCAAGAATTTCAAAAGCTTCCCGGTTGTGATATTGTGCTCTTGATTTCTATTGTATCATTTGGAAATGTTTTATTCAAAAGTGTCTGGTTTTGTTTCTCATTGTTAAAACAGTAAATAGTTATAAATATTCCAAGTCACCTGTGCTGAAAAAAGTCATCCCATGCTTTCTCTTGTGACTGAAGATATTTAATCTAAAGAGTGTAATGCAGGTATATGCTACTTTTAAATATTAAAATTATATAGTTAATTATATAAAAAAATAATTTATAATGCAATTCTTTAAATTCCAAATGATATTCCTTAAGGATTTACTGAAATGGCAGGTTCTTGGAAGGATTAAATAGTTGATAATAATACTCTGCTTTATTTATTTCTTCTATATTTGCATAATAAGTTTCTATGTTGTAGAAATAATAGATCAAAAGGGAAGCTTCACTTTATTTAATAGTCAAACAGAATTTCTTGAATGTTGATTGTGAACCAGGAATTTTTCTAAGTATTGTACTATCCTTTAAGGAACTCAGTGTAGACAAGGATATAGAGACATTAGTATCAGTGACAGTGTCCATGGCATTTCTCTGTGTATGTAGAAAAATAAATTATAGTATTATCTTCCAAGAAACTTAAAATGTAGTTTTGGAAAGAACACATACAAACAGTGATGATAAAAATGTTGCCATAAGGTAAATTATAAATAAGATTCTATGGTGTTGGCAATGCTATACAAAACCAGAGAAAGATCTCACTTTTAATTGAGAACACAATTAGTAAAATTTGGATATGCATGTAGCAAGTGGCAGAGGTATTCCAAATTAGAATACACAAAGGTGTATTACAACCTCAGAGATGTGAGAACCCCAGAAGGGATACTTAAGGGAGAGTAGTTTTACTTGATTGGAACATAAAACAATTGGCAACTAAAGTGTAAAGTTGGAGTGATTTTGAGATGGGAAGATGGGTGATGGGAGTGGTACTTAAAAAAAAAAATCTGGTGGTGGGTATATAAATAGTAATAAAGAGGAGTTGCCTAGAGAGAGCAACTCTACTTTTCTTTGAAGGCTATTATAGTAATACTGAGGGATAGTAATATGAAGTAGGACAGGGTAATGTAAAAGGAATGCAGGGAATTAATAGTGGGATCATTATTATGATTCTAGAGTCTATGTGTTTTTCTAGCTAACTAAATGTGAAAGAGAAATAGTAGAAATTACATTCCAAGGTCATGTCCAGTATTACTAAGTTTAGTGTGTTAGAGAGTGGTAGTTATGAAACTATGGCTAGAGTTAACATCATTTCTCTAACACTATCACGACTACCAACCATACTCTTAGCTGCTCTTTATCTACAGATGCCATTTCTCTCAGTGGGAAGCTGTGGTGTGGATGTGTCTAGGCAAAAGTGCTGGAACAAATATGACACCATTTGGATAATAGAACAAGATGTCAGTTCACATATAAAGATTATATACTTGGTTTATTTCACTATCTAAAGAATTATATTCTCAAAAATCAAGATAAGAAGAATATTAGTTTCTTTGATGATAGTGGAAGTAAAATTATTATACCAATATATACTTATAAATCAATTAAATATTAATAAATCATGAAATATTAATGTGGTTCTTGGAACTTTGTCACTGGAATATAGTTTTTAGCCTATTGTGTGATATTTATTTTTTCTTTATTGTGTAACACGATAATCATATAATAGCTATTGAAGAGTTGTTTCATTTTGAAGCATGAAACAGTTAAATCCTTTAAAAAACATTCTAGGTTGAAATTTCATAGATAATCTGATAGTAAAAGAGTACTTTCCAACAAAACTTGAGGAATTCCTCTTGGGGCCTTTTTACACCCAAAGCAAAATTATTTTTCTCATTTGAATTTTTTTCTAATCTTTTTTTAACTCTTGAAAAACTTATCTAATGACTTTAATTTAAAAATGGTGACTTCCTATTGGTTTTTAATGACAATGTCAGTTTTAGAACAGTTTCTGGTTTCTTAAAAGAAGACAAAGGTTAATGAATCCTGTAAGAGCCAAGTAAATGAGTTTTTCTAACTTTTTAACAAGTAGAGAGTTTCTGAACTGTAGATTTTATATATATGTGTGTGTGTGTGTGTGTGTGTGTGTGTATCCTTGAAAGGCCACATGCATCTGGAGCTACTCCATATAATGAAGTAACTAAAGCTGTGTGGAGTATGTGTATAAACTAACTTTATGTTTATGTGACTCATACATGCATTTGTTTATTTCAATGTGTGATTATTTGAGTTTCAATTCACACATTGAAGATTTTTTCTTTTAAAAATATGTAATGAAATCCAGCACCAAGAAAAATCTACAACCCTAAGGTTTGCGATATCAAATACTCTCCAAAATGTTGGAATCAAATGTTAAATACTCTGGGTAAATTTTGTTTTTGACTTTGGATCAGGTCATCAACTGGTTTATTAAAACTGTTACATAGCTACATTATATAGAATGTAATATTAGTGAAAAATTGTAGTCAAGTCCTGATTTTCTCTTTGGGTTTAACTCTATGAGTTGGCTCTGATTAGATTATGAACACAAATTAGCCTCTGCCATTACTTCAATTTCCACTAGGCAAGTTGGCAAAGGGGAATCAGAAGTGCCCTGGCCCTGGATGTAGAAAGGAATGCAGTAGAGGAGAAAAGGCAGATAATTTTTTTCTAAAACTAACACAGATTCTAGTTAGATTGTGAGGATTAGGGCAAGGAAGGTTATTTGACAGTAAGAGAGGGCATCAGTTGCAGGACTCAGCACTGTAAAACATCACCCTCACGCAGACTCATTTATGGATAACTGTGAGTTCCTACAGTGTGCCCAACTTTGTTCTAGGTGTTTGGTGAACCATGGTGAACAAAGCTGATGAAGGAGGGCTTAAACCTCACTGCAGGATCAAATGTTAACAGGTGTTTTATGTCTAACAGGGACAGGACAAGTCATGTTTATTACTTACATACTACGATGTGACCAATTCTTTCTTCTTCCAGCAACTATGTGAAGCAGGTACACTGACCCCAATTTATACATGAGAAAAGAGCCCATAAAATTTAGGTAAATTGCCCAAAGTCATATAATCAGTAAGTGATAGACTTGGATTTAAACATATCAATCATATTCAAAAAGCTGATAGATATCCTTTTCACCAGAGCACACATGCCTTTGGGAGTTTGTGGAATATTATGAACTTATATAATTCAGCAAAATCACTGGGAATATGGAATATGGTCCTTGGAGAGGCAATCGTTTTTTTTTTTTTTCATGGCACTCAACTTTGCCACTTAGATCTGTGACCTTAGACTGGTTACTTAAAATTGTTAGCCTTAGTGGAGTAATCACACATCTGTCTCATCAAATTATTGTGGAGATAAAGACAATAAATATAAAACATTTAGCACAATGACTGGAATGTAGTAAGTTTTAAAATACGCTGTCTCTTCTTATCATGATCATCATTATTTACAATATTTTATTATTCTTTCCTGGTGAGAAAAGCTATTTGCCCATTTAAAATTTGTAACTAGAATGAAGGACCCTGGCTAGAAAGGGCAAGAAAGAATCTAAGTATAGATTTAAAGATATAAAATTTGAGAAATACAAAGTATGCAAAAAGTGTACTCTTGATTTCAACTTTAAAAAAATTTAACCGAATTGTCACCAAATTCATGGATCATTTTGGTGTTTTCCAACATTAAATATTTAAATTAGATACATATTTTCCATTATTAAATTATTTTCATGTGAGAACAAGTGAGTACATTTAATGATGCCATTATTAAAAACACAGCATATTTAACTGAAAACATAAATGAGTTATTTGTAATATTTACATAAATACATTTGTGCCATATACATTCCTCTTTTCTAAGTTTAAAGTAATGCTGTACTGCAATTGCATATTAACCTTACTATTATACACAAAATATGCAATTAAATGCTCACTTAAAATTAGCAATTATAAATGTCCCTGCATATATAGTAGCTCCAAAAGAATGTAATGCACTTGCAGTAATATCTACTATACTGTGTGTTGCTTTTCTGCTGTTCAGCTAAGGGATTGAATGGGGAAATAATTTCACACTGCATATAATGCATCTGATATGAAGGAAACTTGAAAATTATTTAGTTACAGATTTCTCTGACCAGGCTTGCAAAGTGGCATATATTATGTTAATGGGCAAGCATTTGAAAATGAATTTGAATATTAAATGCACTAAGTTTGGGTTCTGACATGAAAGAAGGCAGAGTTGATACACAATTTACAAACAGGTTCTTGTTAACTCTTTCATTGCTGTGGCTCACCATCATGCTTTGTGCTTAAAACTTACAGTTTTATGATTTTTTCATCACTGAAAATGCCATAATATTGAAATCTAACCATTAGTGTGTACAAATGAAGTTCTACTATAGTATTAGATTTTTAGCCATGTTCTATGTTCAGTTGTACTCCATGTTGTTCAGTGAAAAATAGTTGCTTATTCATGAAAGTTATAAGTAGAAAAGAAATGAGCAACATCAATCACTGTATTAAGGGTATACTATATTTTCTAGCTTTCATTTGTAAAGTAGCACATTTGAGTTGGCATATATTGGAATGTATGCTACCAAGCCACTATTATATATTCAACCAAAATATCTTGTTTTCAAGTCTCAGCAGAGATCACCAGTTTACTACTAATGGATTCATTGTGTTTAAATTTACAGAAAATGAATAGTTAGTAGTAAACCTACCCACCAAAGCATATTTTTATTGAAAGAGGAAAGCATTACAGTACACCGGATGTTTTAGGTCATTTATTTTGTTTTTGCTCTGGGTCATTTTACAAAAGCACTTCTGCTCTCTAGCGTTAAAATGAGAGCCACTCTACTCCCCAGATATTACCCAGCAGCACTTGGGGGCTCTTAATGATTAATACCATCACCGTCCAGCCACAAACCTTTCTGCCGCAGATAATGCCAGGCAGCAAGTGCGCTTGACACTTTTAATGTATAATTAAGTAGGAAAAGTCAGCACTCAGTATGCAAATTTTTCAAAATGATAAATGATGCCATACAGCAGTAGGGATTGATTTGGTGTAAATGAAACTAATTAAGGAAATGTCAAACATAATTAATAAAACAGGTTTAAGCTGCAAAACATTGTCAATTGAATGAATGAGGAGGCATTGGCTCCCATTGTTTCTGCTTTATTTAGGGCTTGTGTTTAGCTTGTACTCTGTTCCTAAATGCACTTTCGCTACCTCACACCCTCCACTACCAATTCCCAGAGAGGGGGAAAATAAATTTGCTTGTCTCTCCACTGACTGCAGAAATTAATTGCAGAAATCTTGTCCCATCCAAGTGTTACATTCACTCACAGGACATTAACATAACTAATTTGAAAGAGCCCAAATGACTGCATAATAGAGCACTGTCAGTATGCCTGACAGTCTTTGGTCATACCAAATTAGCTTGGTTTTCTAATTGAAATTTTTTTCCTTGGACTCTTTTTATAATTTTTTCCTCAGCTATTCATTTTTGATAAGAACAAAGGTTTTATAATTTACAAAAGAGTGCTTGACCTATAATTACTATGAGGAAATTAGGGGAGGTAGAAAAGTCAGATTTAGTCCTGGTAATGATGCTAGAGACCTTGTTCCCTCTAGGGAGCCCGAAGAATAATGGAATCTTCTATTTTTATGGGCGACCTGTGCACTGGTGCTGACTCTAACTGTGAATCCACTTTACTTTGCAGATCACTTGCTTAACACTAAAAGTGCCAGCAGAATGGCAGGCCATTACTCCAAATGTCATTCAAACCAATGCCATTTCCACACGCCCTTCCCACTCAAAGAGTGAATTGAAGAACATCTGCCAGTCCTCACATCACGCCCTTGTAAATCTTCCATGTAGAGTTTTATGCAACTTAGTTTGTGAGCCCCTTGGGTATATAAGGGTGAGAGGGGGTAAGGGGCTTGTGGAGAGTAGGAAATTTAAAGAATGCTAAAATGGGTTATTTGAAAGAGAATCCAGTGGTTCTTGATTTTAAAATCTGTCACCTGCATGCTATGGATGTAATCTTATTATACCTGATATGGTTTTCCAAAGAAGGATTCTGCTACCACTATATCTTCAGTTTAGAGATCTATTCCCTGAAGGACAGTTTTCCTTTTGAGTATGTCCTAAAATGACTCAATATATAAGAATGGAATCAGTCCACTCTTTTTACACTTTAATTATGAATTTTATACTAATATGTTATTTTAGATTTATTGAGGAAATTGTATGGAACCGAAGACATGGATTATACACACTCTTCTTAGTCCATGAAGTTTCTGCTGAGTAGATGTGTAGAGGTACAAGTGCCATGGCACGGTTTTATTTGCTTAAAGTCTTGTTTCTATAAAACCCTCTATATCTATGGCTTATTTCATTTGGTTCCAGGAATATAAGTAAAGTTTACATGTATACTATATGAGATTATAAAGATTCTTGACTTTGAACTCTCCAAGTCTTTTGGGGCTCATTTCTAGATGCTCTCCAATATAGTCTCTCTAGTTTTAAAATAATACACATGTAGTTATCTATTAATTTTATAGCATTGATTGATTGCATTTACTTTACTGGGGTATGTGTTATGAGCTCTCTTGTAATATCTTCTGTGTTGTATGCAACTGAAAGGAAAGATGGTTTGTCGTTTTATACTTCAACTTTAAATAGAGTGGATATGGAATAAGTCAGTGGGATTCAAAATAAATCATTATTACTTAATTTTTTTTTTTTTTTTTTTTTTTGTCTGAAAAGGACACAAAGAAGTACCTCAGGTTTATTTTATCCAACATGTACAGTGATAAGTTTGAAGAACTTTTTCTCAGGCAAATTTCATGTGACCTAATTCTAATGCCCCCCTCCCCAAATTATGAAATAGGAGTTAAGGAATTTATTTACCCAGAAATGTCTGGGGTCAGTTTTCCAGAACGATCTTTAGACATAGCTAAACAAAGTAGATTAAACAATGTCATCAAGACGAGACATTTCTCTTTCTCATTTTCCTTATCTCTTGGCTCTGCTTTCCAATGTGTTGATTTCATCTCCAGACTCCACCTTGTGAGTCCCAGTAGCTTCATGATTAAGATTATAGCAGTCCTTACAGTTCATTGCAATGAGAGAGAATTGTTTTCCAGGCAATTAAAGTTCCAGGATTAGCCTTGACTGAACCACCAAAAGAGATGTACTCATCCTAAAATCCATTACTAGTACCAGGCATCTGGAACCAGTTTAAAGGTCAAGTATTAAACTTTATGCTTCCCCTAAAATATTTAGCCCCATCTAAAACCAAATGGACTGCAGGTGGAGATTCCCCAGGGAAAATTGTGGTGTTTTTATCAAATGAAAGAAAAAATGAGAAAACATTGGTAAAAGCAATAGATATACACTCCAAAAGTATACAGTACAGTTTCTAAGAGCAGAATATATATTCAATGTTGTCTTCTTATTCATGCTGGATGTCACTTAATTAAAAAATGGGAAAATTTAAGTTTTCTGTGAGTGAAAGGATTGTTTTATGTTTATGATGAATTCATTTAAAAGAGGATATAAACAAAGAGAATGTTAATTTTTAACTGTTAATGCGTGGGTATTTATAACTGAACAAAGGGAAATATGGTTTTTTAGACTTTAGATTTACAGAAGAGTCGCAGAGATGGTACAGAGAATTCACTATACACTTCACAAATCTTCCCCAAATGTTAACTTACATAACCATGGTGTATTTATCGAAATTAAGAAATTAACATGGTACAATGATACTAACTATATACTTTATCAGGTTTTTACCAGTTTTTCAGGTTTTTTTGCTGTTGTTGTTCCCTGTTTTTAATGCAGGATACCCTGTGCATTTAGTCATCATGTCTCTATAGTTCTGTCCAATTTGTGACAGTCCCTCAGTTTTTCCTCGTTTTTCATGACCTTGACACTTTTGAAGAGGACTGGTATTTTATAGCCATTTGGCTTTGTCTTATGTTTTTTTCATGATTAGTTTAAGGTTATGCACCATTGGAAAGGATACCACAGAGGTGATGTGCCCTTTTCACTGCATCATATCAAAGAAACTAGTACCAACATGATTTATTACTGGTGATTTTAACCATAATCACTTGGTTAAAGTGCTCTCTGCCAGGTTCCTCCACTATAAAATAATGATTTTTTCCCTTTCCATATTCTATTTGTTAGAGGTGAATCACTAAATCCAGCTCACACTTAAGGGAAGAAGAATTAAGCTCCCCCTCCTTCAGGGAGGAGTATAAAATAATTTGCAAATATACATTAAAACCACCATAGTAACTTTGGGAAGATACCTAAGGGCCATGCAACTATCCTGTTTCTCCTTAATGTTTTGCGCATTAAAAATTATAACATTCATCAGTGGATGTTGCCTGGAGCAATTATTAATGTGGTAGCCAAATGATGATTTTATATTTTCCTCATTCCTTCCATATTATTTTCAATTCTTTAGTAAGAAGTTTCCACCCACCCTCCCTCCCTCCCTCTTTCGTTCGTTCTTTCTTTCTTTTTTCTTTCTTTTTTTCTTTCTTTCTTTCTTTCTTGCTTGCTTGCTTGCTTTCTTTTTCTTTCTTTCTTTCTTTCTTTCTTTCTACATTTGTTTATATTATAATGCAAAATATCTGGTAAATAATAAATAGTTTTGGAGAAGTCACATTACCCAATTTTAAGACTTACTATAAAGCTACCAACATCAAGATAGTGTGAGATTGGTAAAGGGACAGACACTTGGATGAAAGAAACAGGAAAAAAAGCGAAACTTAGCCTAAACCTCATACCTTATACAAAAATTCACTGAAAAATTCATTCAGTCAATTCACAGATCTAAATGTAAAACATAAAACTGTAAAACTTTTACAAGAACATATAAGAGAATATCCATGTGGCCTGGTGGTAGATGAAAAAGTCTTAAATGTGACACTAAAAATGTGATTCATGAAGGAAAAAGAAAAGATAAATTAGACTTTATCAAAATTAAAAAAAACCTTGTGCTCTGTGAAAGACAATTTAAGAAAATGAAGACAGGCTACAGACTGTGTAAAAATATTTGTAAGTTACATATCCAACAAATAAAATGTATTCAGAATATACGAAGAACTCTTAAGACTCAACAATCAAAAAATAATACATTTAAAAGTAGGTCAGAGGACTTGAATAAACACATGCAAAAAGAGATACAATGATGGCAAAAAAGGCACATGAAGATGCATTCACCTCGATGCATTAGCGAAATGCAAATTAAAATCATGGTAAGATACCACTACACATCGATTAGAATGGCTATGGAAAAAAAATACTGGCAAGCAGGAAGACAAAGCAGAGATCATACATTGCTGGTGGCAAACTGGTATAGTCACTCTGAAAATGTTTTAGCAGTTTCTTATAGAGTTAAACATACACTTACCATATGACTCAGCAGTACGACTCCTGGGTTTTTAGCCTAGAGACTTGAAAACCAATTTTTGCACAAATATCTGTATAAAAATGTTTATAGCAGCTCTATTCATATTTGCCAGAACCAAACCAAACCAAACATAAATGGAAAGAACCCAAATGTCCTTCAGTGGGTGAATAGTTAAACAAAATGCTCTTACCCATACAAAGGGATATTACTCACTAACAGAAAAGAACGAACTGCTGATATGTTCAACAACTTGGGTGAATTTCAAAGGTATTAGGCTGAGTGAAAAAAGCTGGTTTCATAAGGTTCATACTGTATGATTCAATTTGTATGACATTCTCAAAAAGAAAGCAAAAATCCCCTATAGTTTTAGAGAACAGATCAGTGGTTGCCAGGTGTAGGGTTGGGGGAGGAACTAACTATAAAGGCATAGCACAAGTGAATTCTGCATTGTGAAGGAGCTGTTCTGTATCTTGACTCTGGTGGTGGTTACACAAGTCTATACGTTAAAATTTATTGGACTGTACTTTGCAAGAAAAACGTCAATACTATTGTATGAAAATGCTAAATATAAAAACTAAAAAATAAAATCAATACAGGCTCAAAGCTAATTATTTTGTTCTTTGTTAAAACCCAGTACTTTGGTAATATATTTATTTTTGCTCAGATTATTTCAGTTTTGGCTATTGGGAGCTCTTTCAAAGATCCTGTGTAAACATGGTTTTTATTGGCACTGTTTTATGAAGATTTCACCAATGAAATTCTAATCTTAGCTAAAAGGTCAAAAACGGCAATTAATTGGATAATTGTTCAATGGAAAATGATTAAATTCTTGTGATTATTCATTTCTATTAGAGATAACATCTGGTTGGTGCAGATTAGTTTCTAATAGATTACTTCCTTTGATAGACATTCTTGCCAATTTGTGAGCTCCTGCTTTGTAACAATTAATTCATATTTTCCATTTCAAGATGGTATATATTGATTTGTACAATTTTCTACCCTACTTTGTAGGACTCTCTTTTAACTGATTTTCCCCCAGTTAATGCACTGAGTAGGTGGATGCTTACTTGAGATCCAAAGAAATAATTACTGATAATTGTGTAATATTATTTGATCAGTGTATTTTTTTTAACATCTTTATTGGAGTGTAATTGCTTTACATTGTTGTGTTAGTTGCTGCTGTATAACAAAGTGAATCAGCTATACGTATACATATATCCCCATATCCCCTCCCTCTTGCGTCTCCCTGCCAACCTCCTATCCCACACCTCTAGGTGGTCACAAAGCACTGAGCTGTTGATCAGTTTATAAAAAGCAGAAAATGTCTTTAAGCTTTCTACCAGGGATTGATACCAATATTTTTAAAGCATAGTTAAAGCCTGCATAATTCATTTGGTTAGCATTCATTTTGGTAATTAAATAATTATTTCCTTTGCTTGGTAAGTAAAGGAATACTAAATGATGTATGTACTAAACAATTATGTTACAAAGTAATATTTATAGGTAAAACATTTAATATAATTTGACAGAAAATTATTTGATATATTTTAAAAGGAATAATTAAACTTCCATGTACACTTGGGACAATATCATTCTGGAAATAGTGTAAACAATTCTAGGTATAATCAAAATGCATTTCAGTCTTGCAAATAGATTTGCACTGTCCTTTTTAAAAAATATAACTTAATCCTTGTTTAATAGCTATCACTTTTTCTAAGATGGCAAAAAGAAAAACATTAATGGGTATGTGTGAGGGAAAGTGTGTGTGTGCGTGAGAAATATAATGACCCCTTTTATGGTGGACTTGTGTGGCCTCCATACTGTGTATCTTTTGGACATTTAGAAGGATTGTTATTTGTGGGAGAACATAATATGGTTGCTATAGGCTATGGACAAAACAAACAAATAGTTTAATTGATGCTGATAATAACAGCAGATTGACCCTAAGGCGAGCAGAAAATTAAAGGGATAGAGGCTCTATTTTCTGCACAGTTATGTGGTTTAATATCTTGATGCTTTGATTATCCATTAGAAATAGTAGTAACAGCTGTTACCAGTCAAAATAATATCAGCATTACCTGAGTCCATCTATATTCATCAAAGATATTGGCCTGTAATTTTCTTTTTTTGTAATATCTTTGTCTGGTTTTGGTATCAGGGTAATGTTGGCCTCATAAAATGAATTTGGGAGTGTTCCATCCTCTTCTGTTTTTTAGAATAGTTTGAGACGGATAGGTATGAGTTTTTCTATATATGTTTACATATATGTGAAGCTGTTCAGTCCTGGACTTTTATTTGCTGGAAGTTTTTTTTTTATTACAAATTCAATTTCACTACTAATGATCAATCTGTTCACATTGTCTGTTTCTTCTTGATTCAGTCTTAGCAGCTTGTAAGTTTCTAAAAAAATTGACCATTTCTTCTAGGTTGTCCAATTTGTTGGCATATAACTGTTCATGGTATTCTCTTATGATTTTTTGTATCTCTGTGGTATCAGTTGCTATTTCTCCTCTTTCATTTCTTATTTGTTTCCTTGGGTCCTCTCTGCTGTCTTCTTGGTGACCTTGGCTAAATGTTTATCAATTTTGTTTATCTTTTCAAAAAACCAGCTCTTGGTTTCATTGATGTTTTCTATTGTTTATTTATCTCTATTTTACTTATTTCCTTTCTGATCTTTATTATTTACTTGCTTCTGCTGACCTTGTGCTTTGTTTGTTCTTCTTTTTCTAATTCCTTTATGTGGTAGGTTAGGTTGTTTATTTGAGATTTTTCTTGTTTCCTGAGGAAGGCCTGTATGATGATAAACTTCCCTCTTAGGACTGCTTTTGCTGCATCCCATAGACTTTGGAGTGTTGTGTTTCCATTATCATTTGTCATGATGTAATTTCTGATTTTCCCTTTGATTTTTTTCATTGACTCAATGGTTTTTCAGTAACATGTTGTTTAATTTCCACATGTTTGTTTTTTTTCCCATTTGTTCTTCCTGTAATTGATTTCTAGTTTCATACCATTGTGGTCAGAAAAAATGCTTAACATAATTTCTATCCTCTTAAATTGGTTGAGATTTGTTTTGTGGCCTAGCATGTGATCGACCTTAGAGAATGTTTCATATGCACTTGAAAAGAATGTGTGTTCTGCTGTTTTTGGATGGAATGTTTTAATCTGTAAAGCCAACTGGTCTATTGTGTCATTTAAGACCAATGTTTCCTTATTGCTTTTCTGTCTGTGTGATCTGTCCATTGATGTCAGTGGGGTGTTAAAGTCTCCTACTATTATTGTATTATTGTCAGTTTCTCCTTTTATGTCTGTTAGTATTTGCTTTATATATTTAGGTGCTACTGTATTGGGTGCATATATGTTTATGCATGTACTATCCTCTTTTTGTGTTGATACCTTTATCATTATATAATCCCCTTCTTTGTCTTTTGTTATAGTCTTTGTTTTAAAGTCTGTTTCATATGATATGAGTATTGCTTTCCCCACTTTCTTGTCATTTCTGTTTGCATGACATATCTTTTTCTATCCCCTCACTTTCAGTTTGTATGTGTCTTTAGCTCTGAAGTGAGTCTCTTGTAGGCAGCATATAGAAGGGTCTTATTTTTTAATCCAGTTAGCCACTCTGTGTCTTTTGATAGGAGCATTTAGTTCACTGACATTTAAATTATTGATAGGTATATACTTACTGCCACTTTATTACTTGTTTTTGGGTTGTTTTCGTAGTTCTTATCTGTTCTGTTCTTCTTTTTTTGTCTTGTGATTTGATGATTTTCTATAGTAGTATGCTTGTGTTCCTTTCGTTTTAGTTTTTGTTTATCTGTTATAGGTTTTTGATTTGTGGTTACCATGGAGATCCTATATGTTGACCTTTGACTATATCTACTTGCAGTCATTTAAGTTCAAACTCATTCTAAAAGATCTACATTTTTTACTCCCCTCCCCTACATTTTTGTTTTTTGTATCATATCTTACAGCTTCATGTTTACCCATAAACTGTTTATTGTAGTTACAGTTGCTTTTACAATTTTTTGTCTTTTAATCTTCATACTGGCTTATATAAGTGGTTGATCCTCAGTCCTTACTATTGAGTTGGCCGAAAAGTTTGTTCGGGTTTTCCCGTAACATGTTATGGGAAAACCCAAACAAACTTTTTGGCCAACCCATATATATATATATATATATTTGCCTTCCCTAGTGGAATTTCCCCTTTCCTATAGATTCTATTTTTCCACTTAGAGAAGATCCTTTAACATTTCTTTTATGGTAGGTTTAGTATTGATGAACTCTTTCATCAATACTTAGTATATCCTTGTAAATATACTTATATACTTAGTATATCCATGTAAATCCATCATAGACTAATAAATATTTACTTCTAATATAAAGATAGAAATTTTCCTCTATTTTTATATTTCAGTAATTAACAGCTAGAAAATATAATTTAAATAAGGAGAGATTCATTAGAGTAACAAATATATGAAATATTTAGGGTTATAATTGAATTTTAATATGTGGAGGAACTTTAGATGAAAACTATATAATCCTATCTTAGAAGATTTCAATGAAAATTTGAATAATTTTAGATATAGAACATAATCTGGAAAGAACTATTTTATATTATCAAAAATATCAGCTCTAATGAATGCATATAAAACATTCCAATTTAAATACTTACATCAAAATTTGATTTGAACTTGGTAGTGTGACTCTTCATAAAATGTAAACTTGAAAATGTTTATTTAGAAAAAGTATGTGGGATTATAAAGTAATAAAAAAATGTAACCTTCCCCATCAGACACTAGAACATGTAATTTAGCATCAGTACATAAAATACTGCATAATTTGCTCAACATTTTGAACATAGACTGAAATGTAAGGTAAAGATTTGAAATATCAATAATTATATATCAACTCTTATTATATGATAGCAGAAACTTTCTAAGTTTTATTAACAGAATTAAAACAGAATTATTATATAAGTATGTTTGGAACAGATAATAAGTGTAAGATGCACCAAACACTGAGGTCTTGGGGGAGAGAGGAGGTTCAACTTTAAAGAAAAAAGCAATCTGCTTGGAAGTTATGACATCAAATAAGAAGGTAAACAATCCTACTGCTTTTAATGGCTACAGTGCACCAGACACTAGAAAGCCACAGTTATATACAACTTTCAAATGGTTATTATTGTGCCCCAAATACATTAAAGTATAACTGAAAAAGGTAAATAATAATAAAAAGGAACAACTCCTGTATTTCAATGTTTATAAGACAAATTTAGCAAACATACCCAGCATGATTATATTTGAAATAATTCTATTTTAGGGTGTACAATAGTGTTTATCTATTAAAAGGCACACTTATTTTAAAATTCTCTTTATGTCCATAGAGAAAAAGACAGAAAGGGATCAAACAACTTGTTGAGGATATCACAGAAACACTATGGCCGTTATGACAATCATGCATATATTTAGGTTCTCGTATTCAGGCATTATTTTAAACGATAGAATCTATAATTTTTGAGAATATAAATAAAACATTCCTCAAGTTCTAGGACAATAAATTAAATATCCGAATGTGATATTTGTCAAATCCCTTTGGAAAAGTTATGTTATAATATAAATAGTTTTGTCAGTATGTTTATATCATCAGTATCTTTGGATGATCTTCATTTTAGACTTCTGAATTCTGTAAGTACACAAGAGAAAAAATATAGTCTATTGTATGGCAGAATTTGAAAAAAGTATTTATATCATTGTCTTTTTCTTTTGGACCTAACGGTAGATAGAATTTATATCATTGTTATTGAAAGCATTTAAAAAGTTATAATAGAAAGCATTTTCCAAACATTTGCAAGAGAAAATAGAAAAAGGAAAATATTTGCCCTAAATAGTGGTTTAAATGCCACTGTAAGTGGAACTATGGTAGGGGTTAAGTATGCAATTATTTTAGTAAATCTTTTTTTTTTCTTTTCTTTTTAAAAAAAGTCAGCTCAGCTAAGAGCTCCGTTGTACCTCAACAAATTGTAAAACTGAAGGGCTCTTGGGTCCATGGCTCTTTGAAGGAAATAGACTAACCTGATATTATACTTAGCCCCACAGTAAATTAATTACTTAGGGCATATGTGGTTTTATGCAGGATACACTCATTCTGAAGATGGGACTTGTTTATATGAAAAGGTGTATTGAAGTCAGAATCTAGGCAAGAAACTCGTGGGTAATATGCAAAATAAAAATGTTAAACATAGTTAATTAACAGCTTAAAAATTCCAGACTGTAAAATTAGATTAAATGCTGTAGAGATTTAGCTGAGAAAACTGTATTCTTAAAATTATTACATATCACTTTCTGATGAGTAAATCATCTGAAGCTTATTCATTGAGGAACTCCATGCCCAAGAGCCTAATAATTGAATGAGGCAATGTAGAGTAAAGCAGGCTCACACTCCGGCTGAGGAAATGGGGCATGATAAAATTAATGAATATGATGTTAAAATATAAGTGCACAATATTGTTATAAATAATAATGTACTCAGTTTTATAACATGGATCGTTAGAGAATGAGACACACTGTAAATTTAAATTTTCATATGTGGTATTTAATATCTCCAAATATGATACATAAAACTCATCTGTGTGACCACCACCCAGCTTAACAAGTAAAGTAATACCCACGTCTTTGAAACTTAGTGAGTTCTTGTCCCTGATAATGTATCCCTCCTCCACTGAGATTATTGTTATCTTGAAATTTGTGCTTATTAATAATTCCTCTCTTTTCTATTATAGGTTTATCTTACACATATATCCCCGTGCTCCACCATATTAATATGCTACACATTATCCATTCTCTTATCTATGGATATTTGGATTCTTTATAGTTTTCACTATTTTGAACAATGTACAAATGTTTTGCGATGTACATTCAGTTCACCATTTCAGAATTTTAGAATAAATTTTTGCATGTGAGAATGGTCTTTAATTTTGTAATAAAGTCTTAATTTTGTATTAAGGAGATATATCCTCAGAATGGATTTGAGAGTCTTCCTGCTTTTCCTATTCTATGCAAGAATTTGTGTAGGATTGAAATTATCTGTTCTTTGAGTGTTTGGTAGAACTTCCCTATAAAAACTGTGTGGCTTTCTTTGTAGGAAAAATTTGAATTACTAATTATTTTTCCTTTTGGTTATAGAACTCTTCAGATTCTATTTCTGATCAAATTAGTAACATTATTTAGGAATTTGTTTTTTGTATGTTTCAAATATATTGGTATAAGTTATTCATTCATTTATTATTAATAAAAAATTTCTACTGCATCTGTGTTTATATCCTTTTATTACCTAATAATATTTAAATTTTTTATTTTATTCTTCTTAATCAGTTTTGCTAGAAGATTCTCAGTGTTATTAGTGAAGTCTTTTTATAGCATCAACTTTTGGCTTTGTTGTTTGATCTCTATTGTGTCTTTATCTTCTATTACTTTGTGATATTATCTTTATCCATGACTTATTTCTACTTTCCTTGGGTTTATTTTATTATGTCATTCTTTTACAAGTTCCTTATGTTCTATACAACATGGAGAAAATTTAGTTGAGTGAGACAGGTCATGAGACATAGAGAAAAGAAACATTCAAAACTCATCAGACAGTGTAAGGCCCGCGCACCACGATGAAGTGTGGCCCCCGCTTGCTGCATCTAGAGAGGGCCCTCGCACAGAAACGAAGACCCAGCACAGCCATAAACAAATAAATAAATAAATAACTGATTGAAGGACTTTATAAAAAAAAAAAAACTCATCAGAAAATTCTAGGAAGAGAGGAAGAAAAGAGAAAGAGTATTTACAGAATGTTGGAAAGGCAATAAGAATTTTCCAGAAAGACATAAACTCAGATACATGAAGGACAATAATCCTCAAGAAGGAAAAATTTAAAAATAAGCCAATACCTAGATTCACCTCAGTCAAATGTATAATGCTAAAGAAAAAGACAATATTTTAAAAGCCATCAAAAAAATTGAGAGACTTTGCTAGAATAAGACCTTTACTAAAGGAAATATTCAAAATGGACTGACTGATGGACTTCAGAAGAAAGAAAAATCAACCACGAAAGAATGATGAGCATATGGGTAAATCTAGTATAATGTGGGTGGAGTAAATAAATACATAAACAAACTGAAGTTTATTAACTTCAGTTATATATGTGGAGTTGTGTTAAAATCTCCCATTCTTGTTATGAACTTGTCAATTTTTTCTAGTTATTCACTTTTGCCTTACATATTTTGAAGCTATGCTTTTAGATGCACACCAGTTCGGAATATTACATCTTGGTGAATTAAACATATTATTAGTATATGTAGTTTTTCTTTAGCTCTACTAATTATTTTGCCCTAAAATTTATGTTATCTAAAATTAAATGTTTGTATTGGTTTTCTATGGTTACTACTTTTTTTTGGTATAATATTTTCCCCATTCTTTTATTTTCTATCTTTCAATGCCACGGTTGCTAGTGTTTATTATAGATAGCATATAGTGGGATTTGGTTTGTATTCAATGTAGCTTTTAAATGAGAGTTCAGAATGCTTTAACTCTAATCATTTCATCCTCCGTCTCATCTTACATGGTATTATTGCCCAGGATTTTTGACCTTTTTTTTTTTTTTTTACTTTTTAATCTCCTAAACTAGATAGTAGTAGTATTTACTCCATCCACATTATTTTAGACTTACTCATATGCTCATCATTTTTCAAGGTTGATTTTTCTTTCTTCTAAAGTCCATCAGTCAGTCCATTTTTAATATTTCCTTTAGTGAAGTTCCTATTCTAGCAAAGTCTCTCAATTTTTATTTATCTAAAAATACTCTTCTTTTCACTTATTATTGAAAGATAATTTCTCAGGGTATATAATCCAATTCTGATTTATGTTATCACTTAAATGTAATATTCAATTGACTTATGGCTTTCACTGTTGCTGTTAGTCAGATTTCAATTTACCTTCAAAATTATGGGTGCATTTTTTTGATGGCTTTTAAAATATTGTCTTTTTCTTTAGCATTATACATTTGACTGAGGTGAATCTAGGTATTGGCTTATTTTTAAATTTTTCCTTCTTGAGGATTATTGTCCTTCATGTATCTGGAGTTTATGTCTTTCTGGAGAATTCCTATTGCCTTTCCAACATTCTGTATGTACTCTTTCTCTAGTCTTCCTCTCTTCCTAGAATTTTCTGATGAGTTTTGAACCTTTCTTTTCTCCATGTCTCATGACCTCTCTCACTCAAATTTTCACCATGCTGTATTTTCTGTAATTTCTTCAGATCTATCTTACAGTTGACTAATTTTCCATTGACCTTAATTTGATGGGCTTTTAAATTATGTCTGTTTGTCTGTCTATCTATCTCTATCTATCTATCTATCTATCTATCTATCTATCTATCTATCTATCTATCATCTATCTAATGAGGCATTGCAAAGAAAAAAAAAACAAGTGCATAAAGGAGAGAGGAGTGGTTTTGACTTCTCAACTTCATTTGGGATCAGCAAACCTGAAGTTCTAATCCTGAGGTAATATAGTAATGTATCTACCTATCTGCAGAGGATTCTCTTTCTGAGCTGTTTTCTGCTAAAGCATTAGGTTTTAAATGTTTTTGTTTAAATATTATATTCCCATTCTAAATGTTTGTTTTTTTCCCTTTTTATGGTTTTACTGAAAATAAAGGCTATGCTCCTAATAAGCTTTAATAGAAGCAAGAGAAGATTCATTACCCAAAGTACAAATAATTTAACTAAGAACACTATGCAGGTTGGCCAAAGGTAATGTTTCATCTGAGTTCCTTTAAAAAAAAAAAAATTTCTCTGTACAACCATCCTCAGGCAGGCTTTAGTTTCTGGAGAACAATAAAGGAAGGTAATTGGATTCTAACGTTCACTACGGTCTGACCCTGGGAACATCCCAAATACCTTTTTGGGTCTTTTAAAATCATTTCACCAGAACTGAAATGCTTTCACTGAAGATGGCCCTACACACTAACTTTGATTTAGTTGCTCTTCTAATTATTAGTAATATTTAGTAAACTAGGAATAAGTGATAGAATTCGGGCAGTTGGGTATGTCTAAAGTTGACTGCTATCATTATTGCAAACTTGCTGGCTTTCCATTTGAGATAAGGGAAATATTCAGGAGTTGAGATTATCGATTCATCTAAATACATGGAGGATTTAGAATAACAATATGTTCTTATTCTTTATCTTTGGCTGTAACATTTTGCTAATATTTTTATTTGGGGTGAGAAACACATCAGTCTTCTTGGTTATAAAGGCTCACTCTCTCCAAGGTTGTGCCACTTGTGCTAGTCAAAATGACAAATGCCATATTTTACTTTTCCTTTAACTCTTCCCCCACAAGCAGTTCTTAGAAGAGACAAAATTCTCCCATGCCTCTTAGGCTTTGCATAAGGTTCTCAACCTGTGAAATCCTCCTTTTTTCACCACCATTCCTCACCCTCACTTCTATAGTCCTCCCAGGATTTCTCTTTATCTTTATAACTTGTGATTGTCCTGTGGGATACAATCTGTATATCTTCAGTCTGAGATAGATAGGTGTTCTCTGAATTCTCTTAACACTGTATGCAAGGTACTTTATTATAATTATCTATTTATTTGATGGATTCTCTTTACCATTCTCTAATTATTAGATTAGGAGCTCATTGAAATCAGAGGCCTCAATCATCTCAGTTTCTCTAGTGCCCAGCATAGTGACAAACATAAAGTAAGTAAAGAAAAAAAAAAAACAAAAACAAACAACCTGGCTTAATTACTAGGCTCTAAATAAAGGCTTTATTAAATTATAAAAATGATCCTCGAACACACGTGCTGTAGAGCTTCTACTATCCTCCTAAGAAGGACAGCATTTCATGACAGCTATATTTAGCTAAGTAGAATCATTAGCCAATCTGAGTGTCAACACAGGCACAATCTTCTTAATTTCCTTTCTCAATTTATCTTCAGTTAACTTGCTGACCCATGTCAAAACCTTTTCATGGTAACAATGGTGGAATTAGAAATACTTTATTCTCACTATATATAAAATTTGCGGACTTGGAAACTGGTTCAGATTGGAGAATACAGAAGTTTACTATTTGCTCTGACTCCTCTCTCAATCATTAAAATCTTCATTCTGTTACTTCTTGGTCTAGAAAAGCTGATATAAAAAACAAACAAAAACTCAAACCTTGTTTAATTAAATATTTTGTGTACATTTTCACCTTTGGTTAACTTATTTATGGATATATTTATATAATTTACATAAGGAGATGTTCATTATCTGTCTTACAGAAATTCAGTTATGTCTTAACTGGAAACTTATAGAGGGTAATTCTCATAAATTCAGTTTACACAGTGCCTGGTTCAGCACCATAACTGATGTGTAATATGTGGTTTTTTATAATGATGTTAAAACGTTCAGTTACAAAGGTGGGCTGTGGTCACATAATCTTCCTGTTCCCTGTTCAATGAATAATTCAAGTAGTAGCCTTCACACTCCCCATAAGATTGAGAAGATATATCTATTCCCAAGTCTTGTTTTCTATTATTGAGATGTAAGGAGCTACGGCAAATGCAGAGTCTCTGGGGCCTTGTTACAGGGGCCAGCTTCAATTTTCCTTTGTGAAGCCAGAAGGATATGCCGAGAGAAACTTTAGAATCACTAGTGAAAAAGCAGGCACAGTTTCAGGGGCAGTGTTCCTATTGCATGGAAAGTGTATGTGTATTTGGCAAAATAGTGTGTGTGGGGCGGTGGGGTTCCTTTACTTATATTGTGTTTTATGAACATAGCCAGATATTGAAATCTATGGATGTTATTTGGAAATATGTAATCTTATACAGAGAAACGTGGATGGTAGGTTTTAAAATTATTTGTTTTATGTATGCTTATAATGTGCTAAACATTAATTAGATAGTTGTAACTGACATATATGAGAATGTAAAACATACTTGTGTGTTTACGTATGGGGTGAAAACCAAAGAAGAAACTGTAAACTGAAATGCAAAGCTATATGTGATTACCTGAGTGATCTTGTAGCAATTATCCACTGAGCAACAGCAAACTAAGCCATTCATTAGGTTCTTGGAATCTGGGGAGAAGTTATATTTATATTTAATGAAAAGTGTTCTGTCTTTAATCAAAAATTTGCATCTGTACATTATCTGAGCCTTCATATTTCACTCCAGATATGTAAAAATAAATATAACAAAACTCTTTCTGTGTTTCTAAAAGATGTTAGATGTTTCATGAGAGAAAATAGCACTAAACTTTAATAACAAATTTCCCATAATCATGGACAAACAACTTACTGGGTTTTTTCCCTCCCTAGGTTCTGATTTAATGAAACCAACCATTTTGTACAGTGCTCTCTTTCCTGTCTGAAGTGTTGCCTGGAAAGAAAGTCTTAGGTGAGTATTCCCAAAAATATTGCTTCATTTACAAATTTAAAATATTATTTTCATAAGAAGTCTGTTGACAAAGACAGCCCAAACAGGAAAAACAATAGAAAACTTTATGATGTATAAAATGAATTCTTCAAAAGAATTTTGTTTCAAAATGCCAAGGGTTATAAGTCAAAGATATGCCGCACATATTACTATTTATTACCTTGTATTGGCTGAAATTCATCTCTTCTGACAACCCTGGGTAAATCATGTTACATATTTCATAAAATATGAGTGCTGGTCCTTTTCTGAAGATGCCACTTAGTGTTTGAACTCACTGCCATTGGCTGCCTCCCAGTTGCTGTAAGCTCCCTTAAGACCACTCCTTCTGCAGAGTCCTATGGCAGTTGAATCAGAGAAGAAAAGGTATTTATAGAAAACATATGCAAAAGGTTGATAGCTTGTCCAGTTTTTAGTGCACAGACTGACAGCTAAATACAAATTGAGAAATGTAAGTTTCAGTTCAAGCAAATTTACTGGGTGAAAACCTCATTTTTTAATTTCATTTGAATACATTCACTGGTTTCTCAGAATATGCAACTTTATAGTGAGCATATTTTTTATTCTTGAAGGCTCATTATTTTACAGTGAGGCTACTGAACCTAGACCACGTAGAGCAGATTACCTAGTATAATATTAATCAAAATATACATGGCAAATGGGATTCCAAACAGTGCCAAATAGGCATCTGTTTTTAACAGAGAATAAAAAAATGCATTTAGCTCCTTTATTAAAAGGTATTATGGACAATTTATTTTTAAGCCATCTCTCTAGGACTATTAACTAGCATATAATTTAATGTACTCTCAAGCAACTTGACTTTTACTGTTTCCTTCAAAACAATGATGTATAAAAGCAACTTGATATAAAGATACCTTTGACCCTGAAAAAAGATTTGAATTATTAAGAATAAATTAAATAATCGTTTAGACACATGTAGCAGTTACTCTGGGTCTTGCAAAATAACATATTTTCTTTTGCCATGTATGACTTGATGTTTCATAGGGAAAAATGAAGCCAGTGCCGTTTCTAATTTTATAATTTATGTTCTCTGAATAAACCATATCAGTTTTGTAAGTTTTGCTTAAATTTGAACAGAGTTGCTACATGCTTAAATATTTCTAAACAAACAAATGAAAGGAGATCCTCTAACTTTCTATAAGAGAGAAATAAGTTCTATTATGTCTGCTGAGGAAATTTTGGGTAGGTTTGAGGGTACTCAATTTTATACTATCTTTATAGTGTTTTCTTTATAGAGAAAAGGAAACCAATTCACTTCCATCAAAATGTAGCCAGATAATTTAATACTAAATAGGCAATTGGGATAATGATAGGAAAAAAAAGGAAGCTAGGCTAAGAAGTATAAACAAAACTAAGCATTGTGACATTTTTAATTGGGTAAATTTTTTGAATGGTAAGTGGAAAATAAAACTTAAATTATAAAGGTAATGCAAAGATTCATGCTCCTTTTAAAGAAGTGAAAATATTCGAGAACAATACTGTTAAGTGAAAACAGCAACAAAAGCAGCAATAAAAACTTGACATCACCCCCTGTCCTCCTGAAATGAGATTCTGCATCCTGCTCTAGGTAACTAACATAAACGATTTGAAACGTATCCTTAAAACACTTTTCCTATATAGTTACATAATTATATTATTTATATCTCTATATTGAATGTGCATACATGCATGTTTACATAAAGGAATTATATATTACATATGTTTATACCTATATATAGTCCACATATAATTTTTTAAAATTTCCCTTGAAATAAAATGAATCAATAATTTGGTATATATGTCTTTTATTTTTCTTACTTTTTCATTCTGTTTTTGAGTGCGGATGGGACTAAGTATTTTAAACCATTTCCCTGCTGATAGACATTGGATTGTTTTAAGTTTTTGTTTACAAACAATGTAAAGAAGTCTTTATGTCTGTGAGATAGATTTCTAAGTGACAGATTGGTTTTCCTAGATACTGCAAAATTATCTCTAAGAAGTTTATACTCATCTGTATCCCTTCCCCCCGAAAAATAAAAGTACTACTTCTTTCACAGCTTCATCAAAACTCTATATTATCAACCTCTATTTTTAATCTACTGGTAAAATTTTTGATTATTTTAACATGCATTTCCATTATTACTAGTGAGGTTGAGCATTTGTACATGTTTATTGTGTACACACACAGTCTCACATGGATTACACTCTTAATCTTGAATCCCCAAAAAACAATTTATCCTGGTAGATTTTATTTTCTTTACCAAAAAAAAAAAAAAAGTTCAGAAGCATAAAGTGACTTGCCTAAGGCCATCCCACTAACAGGTGCCAGGGCTTGGATTCAAACCCCATGCAAGCCACTGCACGGCTGGCTACCACCTCCACCCTCTGGTCATCACTGTCTGAGAGCTGAAACTAGCAGGCTGAGCATCGCCTTGTTCAGCCTCGGCTGGGAACGTGCACATAGGGCAACTCAAATGTTTCACAGCTCTGTGCGTGTCTGCAAATGACTGCAAAACCTCCTGAGTTTTGATTCTGAGGTTCCAAATAAATTTCAGGGAGCAGAAGAATTCTCAAATATGGAATTGTGAATAATGAGAATTGACTGTATACACACATACTCTCTGTATACAATGTACATACATACATATATATTTGAATTGCTTTTTAAAACATTCTGTGGAGTTTTCTTTTAATTATTCTTTTGTGGAATATATTTCTAGATTATGTATATTACCCTTTGTTTATTAGATATTTTCCAAACATTTTCTCCCAGTTTGGGCCTCCTGTTTTAAGTCTGTTTATAGTATCTTTAATCACAAAGGAGATTTCTATGTAGTCAAATATATCTATCTTTCCATGTCTTTTTTTTAGTCTTACCTAGAAAGGACTTCGTCATCACCTGAAAAACACATGAAACAACAACAAAAAATCATAGTCCTCGTTTTTAAACTTTTAACACTTTAATTCACCTTCAATTAATTTTTTGTATATGTAATGATGTTGGCTTTTTTAGTCAATTTTTTACAAGAGGAAACTCGTTTATCCTGAAGATATTGTTTAAATTATCATTTCCCCTCATTTCAAATCCTCCCTTTACCCCTACATATATAATCCTTTGTTTTTGGACTCTTCATTGTCTTCCATTGATCTGTATCTCTTCCTAAATCAAGAAACATCCTGTTTTAATAGATGTCCTTTTACAATGTATGATAGAAACAAATCTCTCCTTACTGCCCTCCTTTGTTAGAATTGTCATAATAATTCTTTAACGTTTTCTACAGATAATTTAATGTTAGCTTTTTAAATTCCATAAACAGTTTTGTTGTATTTGTACTGAAACCTAAATTAATTATCCACTGCTATGTAATTACTCCAAAATTTGGCAGCTGAAAACAATATACTACTAACTTTATTAAATTAAAAAATATTATCTCAGAGTTTCTGTGGGTCAGGAGTCCTGGCATGATTTTTCTGGATGCCTCTACCTCAAGGTCTTTTATAAACCAGCTGGGGCTGCAGTCACCTCAAGACTAGACTAGGGTAGAATCTGCTTCCAGGTTGGTGTCAGGATTCAGTTCCTCAGGGATTGTTGGACGGAGGAACTTATTTTCTCCCAGCTGTTGGCCAAAGGCTGTTCTCAGTTTTTTTGCTGCATGGGTTTCTCTATAAGTCAACAACATGGCCACTAACTTCCCTCAGAACCAGACAGGGAGAGAGTAAGAGAGGGTGAGCAAGCAGAAACCAGAATCTTTTCCTGCAACCTGATTTCAGAAGTAACAGCCCATCACTTTTGCCATATTCCACTCATTAGAAGTGAATGGGAGGGCATTGTGCCAGGGCATAAACACCAGGAGGGAGCATCCTCAGGGGGTTAGAGGCTGCCTCCCACGAGTGCATAGGATAACTGGGGCCAGCTTTATAATACTGAGTCTTCCCATAGAAGAATATGGTAGGTTGCCTCAATTGAATAGCTTTCTAAATATGTTTCAATTATTTTGTTATTGTGAATAGGATTTGACAAATTTCCAGTTGGAGTTGGTATTGCTGTTATACAAAAGTCTATCTTTCTCTGTGTGTGAAACATTTATCTTATAAACTTTATTTTTATTTTAATTTTTGAATTCTATTAGCATTTTTATCTGCAGATAATAATGGTTTAAATTTATTTATTTTCATGAAGTATAGTTGATTTACAATTTCATATTAGTTTCAGGTATACTACACAGCGACTGAGCATGTTTATAGATTATACTCCACTTAAAGTCATCACAAAATAATGGCTATATTTCCTTGTGCTGTACAATACATCCCTGCAGCCTATCCATTTTATACATAGAAGTTTGTACCTTTCAATCACCTACCCCCATCCTGCCTCTCCTCCCTTCCCTCCTGTAAATATCAATCTGTTCTCTACACATGTGTGTCTGTTTCTGTTTTGCTATATTTATTTATTTGTTTTATTTTTTAGATTTCACATTACTGAAGCATAATATTCTCTGGGTCCATCCACGTTTTTCCAAATGGCAGAATTTCACTGATTTTATGGCTGAGAAATATTTCATTGTGTATACATAGTACCTCTTCTTTATGCAGTGATCTGTTGATGGACATATAGGTTGCTTCCATATCTTGGCTATTGTAAATAATGCTGCTATGAACAATTGGGGTACATGTATATTTTTGAATTAGTGTTTTAATTCTCTTCAGACTTATACCTAGGAGTGGAATTGCTGGATTATATGGAAGTTCTATTTTCATTTTTGTGAGGAACGACTGTACTGTTTTCCACAGTGGCTATACCAATTTATATTTCCACCAGCAGTGTATGGGGGTTCCCTTTGCTCCACATCTTTGCCAACATTTGTTATTTGTGCTCTTTTTGATGATAGCTATTCTGACAGGTGTGAGGTGATACCTCATTGTGGCTTTGATTTGCATTTCTCTGATGATTAACAGTGGTGGGCATCATGTAGCTGTTGGCCATCTGTATGTCTTCCTTGGAAAAATGTCTATTCAGGTCTTCTGCCCTTTTTTAATTGTTTTTCTGTTGTTGTTGAGTTGCATAAGTTGTTTATGTACTTTGAATATTAACCCATTGTTGGTCATATCATTTGCAAATATTTTCTCCCATTCTGTAGGTTGTCTTTTTGCTTCATTGATGGCTTCCTTTGTGTGCAAAGGCTTTTAAGTTTAATTATGTCCCATTTGTTTATATTTGCTTTTATTTCTTTTGCCTTAGGAGACAGATTTAAGAAAATATTGCTATGATTTATGTCAAAAAGTGTCTGCCTATGTTTTCTTCCAGGAGTTTTATGGTTTCAGATCTTACACTTAGGTCTTTAGTACATTTTGAGTTTATTTTTGTATATGGTATGAGGAAATATTCTAATTTCATTGTTTTATGTGCAGCTGTCCAGTTTTCCCAGCACCACTTATTGAAGAGAATGGCTTTTCTTCATTGTATATTCTTGCCTTCTTTTTTGTAGATTAATTGACCATAAGCGTGTAGGTTTATTTCTGGGCTCTTTATTCTGTTCCACTGATGCACGTGTCTATTTTAATGCCAGTACCATACTGTTTTGATTACTGTGGCTTTATCGGTTAGGCTGAAGTCAGGGAGGGTAATACCTTCAGCTTTGATCTTTTTTCTCATGATTGCTTTAGCAATTTGGAATCTTTTGTGATTCCATGCAAATTTTAGAATTATTTGTTCTAGTTCTGTGAAAAATACTGTTGGTATTTTGATAGGGATTGCATTAAATCTGTAGATTGCTTTTTAAAATATTTTAAAAATATTAATTCTTCCAGTCCAAGAGCTCAGGATATCTTTCCATTTCTTTGTATCATCTTCAATTTCCTCGATCAGAGTTTTGTAGTTTTCAAAGTATAGGTCTTTCACCTCCTTAAACTTATTTCTAGGTATTTTATTCCTTTTGATGTAATTTTAAACAGGATTTTTTTTTTTTTTACTTTCTCTTCTCATAGTTCATTATTAGTGTACAGGAAAGCAACAGATTTCTGTATATTAATCTTGTATCCTGCAACTTTACTGAATTCATTTATTCCAATAGGTTTTTGGGGTAGACTTTAGGGTTTTCTACATATAGTATCATGTCATCTGCAAATAATGATAGTTTTACTATTTCCCTTCCTATCTAGATACCTTTTATTTCGGTATGACTGCTATGGCTAGGACTTTCAATTATGTTAAATACCACTTCCAGTATATGTTAAATAGGCTGTGGGTTTGTCATAAATGGCCTTTATTATGATGAGATATGCTCCCTCTATATCAACTTTGTTGAGAGTTTTTATCATGAATGGATATTGAATTTTTTCAAATGTTTTTGCTGTGTCTATTGATATGTTCATGTGTTTTTTATTCTTTCTTTTGTTAATGTGGTGTATCACATTGATTGATTGGCTGATATTAAACCATTCTTGCATCCCTGGGATAAATCCTACTTGCTCATGGTGTGTGATCCTTTTTATATATTGTTGAATTTGGTTTGCTAGTATTTTCTTGAGGATTTTGGCACCTATATTCATCAAAGATATTGGTCTGTAATTTTCATATTTTGTATTTTCTTTGTCTGGTTTTGGTATCAGGGTAATGGTGGCCTCATAGAATGAATTTGGGAGTGTTTTGTCCTCTTCAATTTTTTGGAATAGTTTGAGAAGGATACGTATTAATTCTTCTTTATATGTTCAGTAGAAATTCCCCTTTGAAGCCAGCCAGTCCTGGACTTTGTTTTGCTGAGGGGTTTCTTTTTTTAATTACAAATCAGTTTCACTACTAGTCATCTGTCTGTTCATATTGTTAAGTATTTCTTCCTGATTCACTCTTGGAAAGCTGTATGTTTCTAGACATTTATCCATTTTTGGCTAAAGGTTTATCAATTTTGTTTCTCTTTTCAAAAAACAGCTCCTGGTTTTATTGATCTTTTCTATTGTGTTTTGACCTCTATTTTATTTATTTCTTCTCTGATTGTTAATATTTCTTTTCTTCTGCTGACTTTGTGCTTTTTTTCCTTCTTTTTCTAATTCTTTTAGATGGTAGTTTAGGTTGTTTGAGATTTTTCTTGTTTCTTGAGAAAGGCCTGTATAACTGCGGACTTCCTTCTTAGAATTACTTTTGCCTCATCACATAGATTTTAGAAACTTTTGTTTTTATTTTCATTTGTCTCAAGATATTTTCTAACTTCCTCTTTGATTTCTTCATTGACCCATTGTTTAGTAGCATGCTGTTTAGTTTCCATGTGTTTGTGTTTTTCCCATTTTTCTTCCTGTAAGTTAGTTCTGGTTTCATACTGTTTTGGTTGGAAAAAATGATTGATATCATTTCTATCCTCTTAAATTTGTTACAACTTGTTTTGTGGTCTAGCGTGTGATCTATCCTGGTGAACGTTCTATGTGCACCTAAAAAGAATGTGTATTCTGCTGTTATTGGATGGAATGTCCTGTAGATATCTATTAAGTCTAACTGGTATAATGTGTCATTTAAGACCAATGTTGCCTTATTGACTTTCTGTCTGAATGATCTGTTCACTGATGTCACTAGGGTGTTAAATTCCCCTACTATTATCATATTATTGTCAGTTTCTCCCTTTATGTCTGTTAATATTTGCTTTATATTTAGGAGCTCCTATATTAGGTGCATATATGTTAATGAGTATAATATCCTCTTTATGTATTGATCCCTTTATCATTATGTAATGCCCTTCTTTGTCTTTTGTTATAGACTTTGTTTTAAAGTTTATTTTGTCTGATATGAGTATAACAACCGCTACCTTGATGTCATTTCCATTTGTATGAAATATATTTTCTCATCCCCTCACTTTCAGTCTGTGTGTGCCTTTAGCTCTGAAGTGAGTCTCTTGTAAGCAGTATATAGATGGGTCTCTTTTTTTTTAATATCTAATCAGTCACCCTCTGTCTATTGATCGGCACATTTAGTCCACTGACTATTAAACTGATTATTGAGAGATATGTTCTGATTGCCAGTTTTTACTTGTTTTCCAGTTGTTATTGTAGTTCTTCTCTGTTCATTTCTTCTTCTTTTTGCTTCTTCCCTTGTAGTCTGATGATTTTCTTCAATAGTAAGCTTGTGTTCTTTTCTCTCTAGTTTTTGTGTATTAATTATAGGTTTTTGGTTTGTGGTTACCATGGGGTTCCTATATGCTGACCTATAACTATGTCTGCTTGTTTTAAACTGGTAGTCATTTAAGTTCAAACAAATTCTAAAAGATATACATTTTTAAACTCCCCCTCACACTTTTTGTTTTTGATGTCATATTTTACATCTTTATGTTTATTGTAGTTCTACTTTTGTCTTTTAAACTTTGTGCTAGCATATTTAAGTGCTTGATTCATAGTCTTTACTAGAGGGGTTTTTCCTTTCTTATAGATTCTTACTTCTTGTTGTAGCCTTTTATTTTTCACTTAGAAAAGTCCCTTTAATATTTCTTTTAGGGTAAGTTTAGTATTTATGAACTCTTTTAGTTTTTGCTTGTCTGAGAAGTTCTTTATACCTCCTTCAATTACAAATGATAGTCTTGCTGAGTAGAGTATCCTAGGTCGTAGGTTTTTTCCCTTGCATCACCTTATAACCTGCAACTCCCTTCTGGCCTGCAAATTTTTTCAGAAAAATCAGCTGATTGCCTTCTGGGGGTTCCCTTGTATATGACTTTTTGTTTTTCTCTTGCTGCCTTTAGAATTTTCTCTTTACATTTAACTGTTGCCATTTTAATTATGGTATGTCTTGGTGTGGATCTGTTTGGGCCCATCTTGTTTGGGATCCTCTGTGCATCCTGTACATGGATATCTGTTTCCTTTTTTCTGTTTGGGAAACTTTCAGCCATAATTTCATCAAATCCTTTTTTGACCCTTTTCTCTGTCTCTTCTTCTGGGACCCCAATAATGCTAATATTGGTATGCTTGATATTGTCTTAGAAGTCCCTTAAACTGTTATCATTTTAAAAAATTTGTTTTCATATTTGCTGTTCTGATTGGGTGATTTTCATTGTTCTATCTTCCAGATCACTTCTGCATTTTTTTTTTTTTTTGTATCACTTAGTCTGCTGTTAATTCCTTCTAGTGTGTTTTCATTTCATTTATTGTAGTCTTCATTTCTGATTGAATCTTTTTTACATTTTCTAGTTCCTTTGTTAAAAATTCTCACTGTATTCATCTATTCTGTTCCCTAATTCAGCTAGTGTTCTTAGTACTAATGCTTTGAACACTTTATCTGGTAAATTATTTATTTCTGTTTCATTAGTTTTTTTTTTTTTTTTTTCAGGGATTTTCTCTTGTTCTTCCATTTGAAGTAAATTCCTTTGTATTCTCGTTTTGCTTAATTTTCTCTGTCTCTACAAAATAGGTGAGACAGTTACCTATCCCAGTCTTGAAGGGGTGTCCTTGTGTGGGAACATCCCTATAGAGTCTGTGAGTGCCCAGTTACTTTGGTGGAGGAGTTGGATCTGATGTGATGAGTCACCTTTCCCCCAGGGTGTGCGGCATCTGTCACCATGGTAGGAGGTAGGGCTGGAGATGGAGAGACTAGAGCCAGAGCCAGGTGTGAGCTGGGGCTTTCCTACTGCTCAGTGGCCAACACCACTCTATTGGGTTTGGGGTCAGGTTCCTACATACTGAAGGGGAAATGCTGAGGGTTGGGTCTGAACTAATTCTGTTCCCTCTAATTGTGTGCTCTTCTTCATCCCAGCACCAGCACCCTTGCCCCAGAGGAGAGTAGGGCTAGAGCAACAGGAGCTGGAATGGGCACTTTGTGTGGGTCAGGCTTGGGTGTGGTGATCCTAGCACCAGTCAGATTTCTGGAATGCTCCCAACCTGCTGCCTCTGTAATCACCAGCAATGGCCACCTCTCCCCATTCAGATGCCATGCCAGGTCCAAGCTGGCTCTGTCCCTCAGAACTGTGCGCTTCCCTTAGACTTGGCTGCTCTCACCCTAATGTGGAGCTGTGTCTTGGAGCAAGCTGGGCTAGAGCAGTCACTCAGCTCAGGCTAGTGTGCTTGCTGGGGCAGTTTAGGGAAACTGGCCAGAGTCTTGGGCAGTTTCAATCTGCTTCCTCCACTTTGTTTCAGGAGTAAGCAAGTGTGTGGTGTGCTCTTCATGAGTGGAGTCTAGGTTTCTTACAGCCCTGCTGTCAGTCTCATTGGTTTTCAAACCTATTGGTTTTCAGTGGACACATGTGATAAAGTATACAGAATTTACAAAATTAGTCTAGGATAGTCACTAAACAAACAGCAACAACAACAAACCCTGGGAAGTAGGGATCTAATATTCCAAGTATTTTATATATATAATTAAATATAAATATATATATAGTATAATAATATAAATATATAATGAATATATAAATAATGTACAATAAAATAATATAAACATTATATTATTTGAATGTCTAGTTTTCAACAAAAAAGTACAAGATGTGCAAAGAAACAGAAAAGTATGGCCCATGCACAGGAAAAAAAATTAATCAATAGAAACCATTCTTGAGTAAGCCTAGATATTTGATTTTAGAAAGATGTTAAATAACCTATTGTAAGTATGTGAAAAGAACTAAAGGAAACAGTGTCTAAAAATTTAAAAATGTATGAGAATTATGTATCAACATATACACAATAGCAATAAGGAGATAGAATTTATAAAAAAAGGACCAAATAGTTATTCTGAAACTGAAAATTATGATACCTAAAAGGAAGAATCCAAAGTAGAGACTCAAGAGTAGATTTGCATCGGCAGAAGAAAAAAATCAGTAAACTTGAAGACAGGTCAACTGAGATTATCCAGTCTGAAACAGGAAAAAAAAAAAAAAAAGAATGAAGGAAAATAACCAGAAAATCAGAGATACGTAGGACACCATCAAAAATAAAAATATATATGTAATGGGAGTTCCAGAAGCAAAGGAGAGAGTGAAAGGATCAGAAAGAATATTTGAAGAGATAAGGGTCAACAGTTTCCCAAATTTGATGAAAAGCTTTAATCAATATATCCAAGAAGTTCAAAGAGGTCCAAGTAGGGTAAACTTGGAGATTCACATCTAAGCACATCATAATCAAACTGTTGAAACTAAAGACAAAGAGAGGAATCTTGAATGCAGGAAGAGAAAAATGATTCATCACTTGAAGTTATCCTCAATAAGATTAATGTTTGGTTTCTCATCAGAAAACACTGGTAACCAGAAGGCAGTGAAATGACCTATTTAAAGAATTCTATAGCCAACAAAACAGTCTTTCAGAAATGAAGGAGAAATTAAAACATTCCCAGATAAACAAAAACTAAGAATATTTATCATTAGCAGACCTGCTCTACAAGAAATACTAAGGGAGTTCTTTAAGCTGAAATGAAAAAAAAAATTAGGCACTTACTTGAATGCACATAAAAAAGTAAAAAGCACAGAGAGGAAATGCAGATGGCCAACAGGCACATGAAAAGATGCTCAACATCATTAATCATCAGGGAACTGCAAATCAAAACCACAATGATATATCACCTCACACCTGTCAGAATGGCAATCATCAAAAAGAACACAAATAACAAACATTGGCGAAGATGTGGAGAAAAGGGCACCCTCCTACAATGTTGGTGGGAATGTAAATTGGTGCAGCCACTGTGGAAAACAGTATGGATATTTCTCAAAAAACTAAAAATAGAACTACCATATGACCCAGCAATTCCACTCCAGGGTATATATCTGAAAAAAACAAGAACACTAATTCAAAAAGATACATGTGCCCCAATGTTCATAGAAGCGTTATTTATAATTGCCAACATATGGAAGCAACCTAAGTGTCCATCAACAGATGAATGGATAAAGATGTGGTTTGATATATATATCACATATATATGTGATGGAATACTACTCAGCTGTGAAAAAGAATGAAATTTAGCCATTTGCAGCAACATGGATGGACTTGGAGGGCATTCTGCTAAGTGAAATAAGTCAGAAAAAGACAAATACTGTATGATATCACTTATATGTGGAATCTAAATAATGCAACAACCTAGTGAATAAAATGAAAAAAAAGCAGACTTACAGAGAACAAACTAGTGGTTACTAGTGGGGAGAGGGAAGGGAGGAGGGGCAGTATAAGGGTAGTGCATTAAAAAAAAAAGCATTATTATGGGATTATATGAAATCATGTATGTGAAACTTTTGAAAACTGTAAAGCACTATAGAATTTAAGGAATCTTCCCTTCAATTAAAAAAAAAGTTACCAAAAAAAAAAAAAACCCACCAAATCCACCAGTAAAGGTGACTAGATAGATAAATCCAAAAGTTGGCATAGATATACTTTGTTACCCTTTTAACTGTGTTGATTATTTTGGATAGTCTGACTCCCTGGCATTTCCATATGAATTTTTGTATTAGTTTGTCAGTTCTGCAGAAAAGCTAACTCGAATTTTGATATGAATTACTTTAAATCTGTAGATCAATTTGGAAAGTATTCCCACTTTAACAATATTAAGTGTTAAGTGTTCTTATGAAGGAGCATGAGATGTCTTTCCGTTTGTTTAGGTCTTTAATTTCTCTCAACAACGTTTGTAGTTTTCAGAGCACAAATTTTGTACCACTTTTGTTATATTTATTTCTAAGTATTTTATTATTTTTATGCTATTGTAAATGACTTGTGCTCTTAATTTTCTGTTCTATTGCTCATTCTTGCAACTGATTCAAAATAGCTTTATAGTAATAAATTTATTCACTGCTTAGGTATCTTGGATACTTAATTTGACTTTATTAATGGGGAAAATAGGTTGACTCAAGTTCTTATTTTTACCTTGAATAGTGATCCTAAAATTCTTATTTTTACCTTGAATAGTGATCCTAAAATTCAAAATATTTTGGCCATGCCACCATTTTGGAAGAGATGCTATGAGATAAATAACCATGCCAGTGTTTCAGTGCCGAAATACATTTTTATGAGGGTTGATACAGACTTTACCAGATGACCTTATGGGTTTGAGGACAAAGATATTAATAGAACTCAACTCACATTCTTATAAAATTCAGTTACTCATTTATACAATTCTATAAGGATGTTGTAAAGTGAACCATGAGAACTCTGATATCATTTACTAAAGTATGCTTATTTGAATTTTGGTTTTAAAATCTTGCTACCATCAAAATACAAAATCTGAAATCATTTAGTATCTAAATAAATTGAATGTACCACACATGTTTTTAGCTTCTCAAGCCAAACAATAGCAGCTGTCTGCTGAAATTAACTTTTATGCAGAAATAAAGTTTTATTTGATTTTATTTGTGTAATTTGCTAAAATTATTTTTCAGGAAGTGTTATTTTGCATGAAAAATTAGAATGAGAAAGATTGTAATTTTGTCAACAGTGTCTTTATGGCTTATGTGGATAAAATCAAATTTCCAAGCATAAAAATTAAATGTATGCACATTCTGTGTGCATATGTTCATATGTCTGTTATGAGCTTCTGGAAATATCCCAAATATCTAATAAGTTAGAAACAACTGATGTATACAGTTGGTTCAATTAACTCAATATAGGCCCCATGGATTAGTACTTTCATTTTGGAATTACTGATTTGTATCCTTTCTTCTCTAGTCTACATCCAGTTGCTTGCCCAAAATATACATTCAACTATTTAATAGAATTTCCAACTTAACATTTCCAATATTGAGCTCTTGAATTACTTCCCTAAAAGTGTTCTTCCTGGTTTTCCCATCTCAGTTAATAGCAACTCCTTTCTTCTAGTTGCTCAGGAAAAAACCTTAGGGTCATCCTGGACTCCTCTTTCTCTCATATCTCACACCCAATTTACCAGAAAATTATTAGTTGCTTTACATTTATTGTCTTGGTTAGTGCTAATAAATCTATGAAGTAGGTATTATTATCCTGTTTTCAGATAAATAGGAGATATTAATAATTATCATAGCAAACACATAGCACTTACTATACCAGGCACCCTTTAACCCTTTGAACTATTTTACTTATTGTAACCCAAATAATACTCCTAATAAGCCTACATGGTAGGTACAATTACTATATCCGTTTTACATGTGGGAAAATGAGGCACAAATTGTTAAGTATCTTGCCTAAATTCTCATAATTAATGAGTGTAGGAGCCAAGATGGAAACCCAAACATGGCACACAAACACAGTAAGCTCCTTCCAACTGGAAGGAGGAAGTTTTAGGAAAACTAAAGTGAAGTACTACATAATGAATAGATTCTAAACATATGAAATTTTATTTTTTCTTCCTTACCAGTATCCAACAGGCATTTACCTAGTACCCAATATGTGCCAGGCATTAAAGCACAAAGACGTGTACAGTGTCCTTCTTGTGCACAGGAAGATTACAATCATGTTGGAGAGGAGAGAATAAATGAAGATAAATAACTGAGTATATTGGCATCATTAAATATATGAAAAATATGGAGGTGAGATAGAAAGAGAGAGAGGTTGCAATAAACACTTGTGATACACAAATCATTGTTTGTAAAATAGTAGTCAAGGTACTTATATATTCATGTAAGGGAGAATATATTCTATTCTTACCTTTCTGTTTACACTCCTCCCTGGGACCCTTCTAAATCTAAGCTGATGAAAAATAGAGACTCTTCATGGTGCCTTGGTTACTCAAAGTGCTCAGCCTTTAGAACCGTTCTATTCTCTTTTCCACTAAGAAACACAAAAATCACATCTACATGGTATGATAGGAAATAAAATGAAATGAAAGTTCTCAAAGATGAGTTTGGAACTGAACGAAATATAACCTTAGATTTATTTATTTTTTTATATATGAGTACATTGCATTTTTCTTACAGAGCGTTTGTCAGTTAAAATCTAGATTGTAAATTGTATAATTGGGACAGTATTATATGAGATGTTAAGTATATTAAATGCAGTAGAGTATTTAACCAGGGTCCTTCCTCTTATTTTACTTCAACAAATCATATGCAGAGAAAAGTTAGTAATCGACAAAGATTTTGAAACATGGATCTTAAATATTTACAGACATTTAAAAAAGCAGTATCTTCAGTTTTCAACTACATCATGTTTGTGGCTTCTCAGATTATTCAGGTTTTTGATACCTACCTCTCTTTATTTCTCTAGTTATCAAACATATAGTATAGAAAAAAGAGAAATTGTTCAAATTCTCTGGAAGCATGTTAATTTTAGCAGTAAGTAAATCTCGCTACTTGAATACCTTCTTTTAAAAGGGCAAGATTCTTGTAAAGATGTAAAACAACAGTCTAGTAGAATAAAGTACATGTGCTTTCTATGTAAATTGCAAAGATGGAAAACATTTTACTTCATGGCATTAATGTCACAGGTCGAGTCAAGAGTTTATTGCCAATTCAGAGGAATTTCTCTTTTCAATGACATATGGCATGACCTTCAACTTCTAGCAGTTGTAGAATGGTTAAGGTCAACTATTCTTACATTCAGAAAATCTAAATGATGTACATGACAAATGGTAGAGTATATTGTAACTGATTTCTGGGGCAAACATAGTAAAATATTGCACTGTGGGATGAAAGTTTACTGACCCTGTGATATTATGCCTGACACTGATCATTGTTTCCCAATTGAGCTATTTGAAAGGATAGTTAATATTCTGTTTGTTAGACTTCTCATTTTATTGTATATGAATTGGAAGGATGCTGTCCCCTCCCTGTATCTCACCAAATGGAATATAGCTATTGGAATTTTATCAACTAAAGACAAGTTGTAATGAAGAGCAGGATATTTTTCTTTCTGTACAATTTTTCTTTCTCTTTGCTCCTGTTTTAATAAGAATTTTTTCACCTTACTCAATGGAAAAAAATTAGAAACCTTCATATAGAACTAAAATTTCAATGTTAATAGTTTACCATCTAGAAAGAAAAATAAATATTGAGTGTCCATCCTTTATATACTATATACTGTACTGATTTTTTTTTTTTGTCTTCCTTAAAAAACAGCCTCAATAGACACTGATTTAGAATTGCTTAATCTTCCTTGTCTCTAAAATGTGCTGTTCCTGTGTTCTATAGCCCTGCAGTGGATTTTTTTTTTCTCTTCTCCAAAGTTGACATGTTCTCACCTCTTGTCCCTTTCTACAGCTATCCTCCAGCAGTCCAGCTGCTAATTAATACTCCTACCCAGAGATTTTCTCATAACACACTGGATTAAAGTTGTTTCACTATATGACCCATTCATTATAGCACTTGTCCATTCTGTGCTTTGAGAGATTAATGCATCTAAGTACCAGATATGCATTCATTTGCTGCTCTTTTTGTGTAAACCATGGCCTAATCTTCTCTAATCTAGAAATGCATTAGAGATCACCATTTACTTTTATTTTAAGCAAGATCAGAGAGATGAAGAGAAAGAAGTACTACATGAGTTAACGTGTTTGATTTCTAAATCCTCTGATTGGTAGGGGTTATGAAAGAGACCTTCCAGAACCTATAATACCATTGCTTTACTTAGCTTCTCATTTCATCCCATCCATGATTCTCATAGTTTATGGCACATGACCTACAGCAGTAAACTTGAGCTACTTAGAGAACTCACTCTGGGCCTACTACACCTGGGGCCACACCTAGAAAGAATCCTAGGAGAAAAGCAAAAACAAAAAACAAAAGACAAAACCTGCTATGTCTTCCATTATGCAGGGTTTGCCTTTAGCCATTTCCACTGTTGTTATTAATTTTCTTTTTATTATGTCTTTTTCCATGTTTGTTGCTACTACTCTGCCTATTACTATTACTGTCTATTAATATTGTGTTTCTACTACCCTGGAATTAACATTACTCTGCCCCTATCTTTGAAGCAACAAAGGAAAGATTTTTCTCTTTAAAAACCGGTGCTGAGATGGCTCTAAAATAGACTGTAAAGAATTCAGAATGTGGGAGCAAGCATCATAAGAAGCTTTCCAGCTAACTTTGCCCTGAGAGCTACAAGAAGTTATATATCATCACTATGCAACTAGAGTGAAGTGAAGCATACTCATGAGATTATAATATAAGCCAAGCTGAATTAAAGGCATCCTTTCTCAGGTAGGTGCACAAGAAAGGAACTCAAAATGCCTGGTTACTTTCTTAAGAAGAGTGATCCAAGAACAGAAATGTCACAGGTAAAAGGCAACAACCAATCCTCATTACTTTTAAAGATACATTCTGGTGCCTTCCCGCCATTAAAGCATCATTCACCCTTGTCAGATGGTTTGAGAAGTATCCCTCTCCCTCCAAAAAACCCTTTATTTTAATTGCTTAATTAATAGATTAGAATTGTTTTAAATTATAAACTAGGACATTGATGATACTTGTGGAAGTTGGTATATAGGCAGCTGTGATTGGGTTGTCATTGTTTGGGGCGAATAAGAGTGATGATCTTCTTGAGATGAGAGGATTTAATAAATAAAGAAGAATTAAAAAGTAAAGAGCATAAAAAAGGTATGTTCCTCAAAATTTGGCCTATGGCTAGCCTTGTCCATGCCTTCATCATTCAGTCAAAGAAAAAGGATCTCCTCTCTTCCCATATATAAACATCAGTACACGAACAGTGCAGTTTCCATTCTGCATATTTCTGTATCCATCTTATTACTTCTCAAAGTAGCTGAGTTTCAGTTGGGTGCCTTAACAGAAGGAAACCCTCAAATGCCCTCATCTATGTGAAATCATCTGTACTTTGTGAATGCCATGCAAATAATAGTTTTCCTTTTCTTTTGGAACCAGGCATCTATGTGATAAATCAGTTGCTCTGGGTTCCACATGTTCTTGGGGCCAATTCTTGTGTGAAAGAGAGAGGCTGATTGGAGAGTCTACTAGTGATTACAGTACTTTTAAATCCAGCAGGCATTTCAAATTACATATAAGAAAACAAGACCCAAAATCTTTAAGCTATTGCTCTCAGGTCATAAAGCAATCGTTAGATAAAGCTAGAAATGACACCTGAAATATTTGGTTCTTTGATTAGTACCTTAGCCTTCAGTATATTTCACTTCTTCTTCAACCTCAGTTGACCAAACATTCTCTTAGTTAATTAAGCTCTCTTACAAATACCTATTTTTTATATATTAAAATGAGGAAGTAATTCTTGAGATTTGTTTTTACATCTGTAAGGAATACTGTAATTATTTATCTATAATTATTTATCTTCAAAGATAGATAATCTGAATCTTAAGGGAATTTTCCAGGCCACATCATGCATCAAACTCTAGCCTGTGAATTTCATAGGGAACTATAGACGTCTTAATTTCCATTATCATATTACAAGTGATGAAACTGGTCAGAGAGGGAAATAATTTATGCAAGTTAATAAGGGAAGGTAATATCAGGATCTGGGTGGATCCCATGTCTTCTGAGTGCCAGTTTCATGGGCTCTGTACTCATGGTTTGATCTAATCCTATAAGGAAAGTGTCATAGCCTTGGCCAAGTTCAATTCATTTGAGTTTCACCCACACAGCAGTTAGTCAGAAAGAAGTGGAATCCAAGGATGCAGTAATATAGTACCTTTCCACTCAAATTAATCATTTTCAGAAAATAAGACTAGAAGTACAGTTAAGAAGCAACAAGGGCAAAAGGGAGATTTACTGCTGATCGAAATGGACTAGTAATTCTTTGTTCATCCTCATAAAAATCAGGCAGTGCAACAGGAGGAAGAAATTAAAGGAGCATTTAGAAGGCCAGTGGCAATGGTATATCATTGTAAAAAAGAAAGAATGAGAGTGTATTAGGTGAACCATAGCACCAAGGAAAGAGAAGCAGGTGTCTGCTGTCCTCCTCTGATGTAGTATTATTCATCACAGCGAACTTGTCCACATAACATAGAAAGTTTCTCCTTGTAAGGAAAGAGAAATATTTTGAAAGAGACACATAAAATCTTTTTGTGTGCAATTCTTTATGTATATGTAAAAATACGTTACTGCTGCCAGAATCAGAAGGGGAGCAATATTTGTGACACTTGCTAAAATGTTTAAATTTTTATTGACTGCAGAGTTGACACCAGATATACCTGATTTAGGTGAAAAAGACTACTTTTGCCATCACTCTTGAAAAGTAAATGTTTCTATAGATATTTTAATTTCTATAGATATTTTAACTTTCCCAAGTGCTTTCATGTGTTTTATGTCCTTCATCTATTTGTTTACAGGTATTTCTTAAGTCTCTACTGTGTGCTAGGCTCTGTTCTAGATGCTGGTGATGCATTGGTTAGTAAGACAGACTTGGCCGTTGTCCTTAGAGACTTACATTCTCATGGTGGAAAGATAAACAATGAACAACTAAATGAACAAAATGTTTTTGGAGTGTGATAAAAGAGCTAAAATCAGATTGATAAGAGAGTGAGTTTCTAGTAGGGGCCATTTTAGATAGAGTAATCCCGGAGGGCCACTGTGATGCAGCCGCTCTAGAGCGAGAAGAAGCCAGCCATGAGAAGGTTATTATTAGTGTCTTTTAAGAACTCTGGGAGGTATTTTGATCCTGTGTTAATGTACCTGTTTTATAAAATAGGAACGTGAGACACAGAGAAAATAAAAGACTTCCCAAGGGAGCACAGTATATTAGTAGCATAGCCAAGTCTAAACCCAGGCCTCCTTATTTTCAGGCCAACACCATTTTTGTTATACAAGCAATAAAGGACAAATTAAGATTTATAGTATATGTGGTAAAACAAATGCGAAACAAAGATGGTCACTCTTCTGGAGTGATGTATGTTTTTCTCATTCATTATTATTGGATTTGTTTTCTGTTCTTTGTTTTAATCAAGCTTATATCTGCTTGTACATTAGGAGCCAGTGCTTTAGAATATTCATTTCTAGATGAAAAAAACCACGAGTAAACTTAAAAATTATGTATATTTAAAAGTCGCTATTTTACCAGTAAAGAGAAGGATTTCCAAGTAGCTTTATATTAGTAGGGACTCAGAGTCAAATACGTAGACTTATTTGCCCAAAGTCTGGGGTGTACCCATCATCTAAACTTCTTAATTTTGAGAACCCCCCACCGAAGATGACACTGCCAGCTACTCAGTCTCCCAGCACCTCTTCTGGCTTGTCTGAGCCAATTAGATCCATCACCCAGCTTCTGAATTAGGAACTAGTAAACCAAAGAAGAAGGGTGAAGATACATTTTCATGGTAGGTGGCATAGGGCCAGCACCATTCATGTTCCAGGTGTAACAAAAGAAGCAGGGCCGTGCTCATGCCAAGTGGCCAGAGCCAGTTACAGTGGAGCCCGCGGGGCAGCGTCTGGTACCCAGTGACCAGCAGTGTTCTCTTGGGTTGGGATTTGGGGTGTGATTTTGATTACTGCCCTGGCTCTTGCCCAGTTTTTTTGGTTTGCCCAATTCTGAATCTGCTAATCAGACTGTCCAGCCATTCTTTGAGCTGCAAAATGTACTATCAATAAATGTCTTCTCTGGTTAAGTAGTTCAGAGGTGATCTCTACTGCTTGCAACATTGAAATCATTACAATTTTCTGAAGAAACGTTATATTTTTTACAGATATCAGTTCTATTAGAAATTTCAGGTTTTGGGTAGGCAGAAGGAGACAGATATATGAATTTAAAAAATCTCCCTAGATAATTCTAGCAAATTCTGCTCCTGTTGAGAACCTCTGGATTAAGACACCTTTCCATTGTTTTAAATGTCGCAAAGTGATTATTAATTCATTGAGTCCTGAGGCAGAAACCTGGAGGCGGAAAAATCAAGGGAACATTTGGCTGAATCTTGGCTTTTGTGCGCACAGATCCTAGGCATTGTGAAAATGTGTTTTGAAAACACAGTTGAGGGAGCTGGAGACTCATGGGAGATTCCATCTGTGTAAACAAAACCAATCTCAGTTACAAGTTAATGTTAAATATATATAGAAATATAAGTATAAAATATTTTTTTAAAAGTTCAGAAACATGTTTATAGCATATGTTTTGTGAAAACTATATTGAATGTAGTGACAGATGATTTCTTTAACAATTTTCTCTAAATGAACGCATCATTTTTCCTATTGGTTTTGATCTCTGTGATTAAGAGTCTCATGTTTGGGGGAAATGATAAAGCCTTTCAATAAACAAAAGTAACAGAAGCAGCAAAAAGGTAATGAAAGTTAACAAAAGAACAAATAACCACTGCTCCCCCCAAAAAAGGAAAAAAAAGAATCCATTTGTCATATTCTGAATGGCGAAAAGCCCCAACTTACAAACTTGTGAAATAGTACGAATTTACTCTTATTAAGTTCCCAGATTTAATTGTTCCAGGCTCTGCAAGGAATCACATTCAGAGGAACAAAAGTACAAGTAACCAGAAGTAATAAAAACCTTTAATTTATGTCTTAAAAAAAACTTAAAATAGACCCAATTCGAAACACTGTATAATCATTCTTATATACTTCTTTTCTTCCCTCCCAAGGTTCTCATACTTCTCACTGGCTCATTTTCTAAGTCCCATGCAAATCATCTCCAAACCCAGCCTTGGAAGCCTCTTTTCTTTTCTCTCCTGTTCTCCTTCTTCCTCTCTCCTGCTTTTGTTACATCATCTTTACCTGAGGGTAGGCTTTATCTCCCTTCTGCATGAAGCCTCTGTGTTTCATTCATTCTCTGCCAGTTCTTCATTTCCACATTTTAAAACTTCAGGAACTCGTTTGGCTGAGACGACCCCTCCTCAGAAGGTGGAGGAAGATGAGGGAAACTTGACTGAATAGGCAAAGACTGGTATGGGATGGGGAAGAGGAGGTTGATGTAAGCTCTGGGTAAAAATAATAATTTTTTACCCTGTTGTCCTCCAAATGCATGTAATGATGTTGTGCAGGGTAAAAATGCATTGATTTTCTTTGATTCTTTAAATATCTTTCACTTACCATTTTGTAGGCAATGTTGCTCTTTTGTTTTCTGTTTTTATAAATCCCAACTTTCATTGTATTTTCTATTTCACAAGAAAACAAACTCCCTGAAGTCTGAATAATAAAATGAAGATATGTTAAAACCAGATGTCTATTAGATTTTTATAATCCCAAATTATGTGTCATCTAAGAAATGGCATAATTCGTGCAACCTAGGTAATTGTACATTCCTGCCTTCAGAGGCCCAGACCTAGAGTGCTACTCTATTTAAATGCCTGAGTTTTGTGTTACTGATTCTATTCAACTTAATAGAAGTATCTTGAGAAAAATGTAAGTAATGTCCACATCATTTAAATTCCCTTTTGGTGAACATCCTACGGACTTTTCTAAAATATCAATATCTATCTATCTAAATATCTAGATATCTGGATAGCAATATAAAATATCTATCTGTATCTATATCTATATACAAATTATAGCTCTTTATGCACTCTGAGAGCCTCGGTTTTCAGAGTTTGAGACCTTTTACCTTTGGATCTATGTTTCAGGTTGAACTGGTGTTGGAGACAATATATAGTTAGTTGTGTTTCTCAGTTGGGAGCATACTTGCCCCCTACACCCAGGGGACATTTGGCAATATTTGGTTGTTACTATTAGATGAATACTACTGGCATCTAGTGGGCAAAGTCCAAGAATGCTACTAAATACCCTCCAGCACACAGGACAGCCCCCACAGTAATCATCCCGTCCAAAATGTTGATAGTGACAAGGTTGAGGAACCCTTGATTAAAGATCTGTGACGTGGTCTCACGAATTAGGTTTTCTCTATGCCTTTGACAGCAGCCAATATGTGAGACTTCAAACTTGAGGTTTTACTGTTCCACATCCCCTGTAGAGCACTTTTGTCAAATATAATTTTTTAAAAATGTGTCTTTTAGGCACAACCTCGTAATGTAATCTAAGAGAGGTTTAGTTAAGAATATTTTAATCAATTATTATGGTTAATGAATGACTGCAATACTTTGAAATTGATAAAAATATTTCTCATGTGAATATTATTTTATATTTCTCCATTTTAAAAGATTACATATTATTCAAATATATCCTAGTGATGAGAAAATAAACTGAGTTTCAGATGGTTTCTGAACATACATATGTTGACAAAAGATTCTAAAATATTTCAATGAATTATTACCATATAGACTAGATTTTGACTTTCAACGTTCATTTAAATAAAAGTGTAAGATGCCGGAAAGTTACCTTTGCATAATTTATTATGATTTTTAATTGCTTTTCCAAAAAAAGAGACTTTGAGATTTTCAGTACTGTAATTGAATCAAGATACTGATAATGAATATATTACGTCCACAAAAGACTTACTTAGATATTATGTCTTATATATGTAGGTAATAAACAATTTTATTATGTAAGTCTTCTATGGATGGTTTAATATAGTTTAGGTTATTGAATTATAAAATTATAGTGTTTAATTGAGATTACAGAAGTTTATCTTCTGAATTTAACCTCCCTCCACAAGTGAGTTTGATTTGAAATATTTACCAAGCACCTTGCATGTAAAAAGTGTCGTGTGACGTGTATCTTTACAAATAATTTACTTAGTCATTCTCATCAAAGGTCAGAAATGACTTCCTAAAATGTTTCAATTTAGGTGTTCCTGTTAGGACATGGTAAGCCACGAGAGAATGTCACTCCCATTCTAAGAACAACAACAAAAATAAAAAACCAGATAATGTATAAAGTTATAACTTAGGGGGTGCATCAGTGAGCTGAAGCCACAATGCAACCAAAAGAGCTGACTTTCAAAAGTGACAAGACTCTCAAATGAGAAGAAGCAAAAGCAGATGCTGAGAAAACTCCCCAGCACTAGCACTTCAAGCAACACACTAAGTTCAAGAAAATAGCAGCCCAATGATGGAAGAATTTGAAGTTGCTGGAATACTGTACCCAGTAAGAAAGGAAACTGTACCAATAACAAATCCCAAGACCAACTCAACTACTGCTTAGATGGATTCAAGCATTCATACAGGTGGCCTAACCAAAGACAAGGCAAACTTTTTTTCTGCCCATAAATTATATTTACTTCAGTCTTTACTGCTCTTCTATACATAGTTCCTAACATTTAAACAAAATATAAGATATACCAAAAAACATGACCTATTGTTAGGAAATTGAGCAATCAACCAAACAAAACCAGAGATGCTATTTATTGAGCTTTCTTTGTCAAGCCCTGTGATACATGCTTCATGGATATAATATCAGCTAATTCCATTATTCCTATATTATATCTGCCTTATCTATACTATATCTGTTATACATATGAGAAAAATTGATGTAAGAAGATAAATATTCCCAATTCACAGAACTAGTATATGTTGGAACCAGGATTTGGATACGTGCCAGTCTAATTTCAGAGCCCAAATCATAGCCACTATGCTATAGAGCCTTTTGGATATGGCAATATAAGAAGAAGTCATTGCACACAAATTAGTCTAGTAATTTTTTCTCCATGTACTTTTAGAAAGAGATATAGAAGTGTGCTTTTTTCTAAAATAAAATTAGAAGAGGAAGAATGTTGAAGAACATCCCTCTATGTGCCATTTCATCTGTTTCTATATCAGAAAATAAAATATCTACTTAACGCTAGGAGATTATATTTACATGGGTTAACTTATTAAACAACATTGTTTTAATATTTGGATATTTTAACATAAAGGCTTAATGGTTCTGGCTGTAAAGGAAAATCTTTTATTGGAGAGTCTGCTAGATTACTGGGAACATTGCTTTTAATGGTCATTTCTTTTATTTCCAAGGATACAGATTCCAGACTGGAAATATTGTTTCAGGTTAACAGGAGGTCTATCAGCCAGGCAGATCTTTCCTCTACAACCTACTATTGAGCTCATGTGCAGAGGGGGTAACCAAAGGACTAGAAGAATTCGAGTATTTATACTTAATTTCTTGGAAGACCTTGCAGAAAGTTTTTTTTTCCCTTTTTTTAGAGAATTGGATCCCATCATGAACTAGGTCATGAGCAGAAGATCTGTGTTGAGTCATGCAGATTTAGGTTTTTTTTTTTTTTTTTTTTTACATTTTAAAAAGTCCAGAGATCTTTTATTTATTTATTTATTTATTTAATTTATTTATTTATGGCTGTGCTGGGTCTTCGTTTCTGTGCGAGGGCTTTCTCTAGTTGCAGCAAGTGGGGGCCACTCTTCATCGCGGTGCACGGGCCTCTCACTATCACGGCCTCTCTTGTTGCGGAGCACAGGCTCCAGACGCGCAGGCTCAGTAGTTGTGGCTCACGGGCCTAGTTGCTCCGCGGCATGTGGGATCTTCCCAGACCAGGGCTCGAACCCGTGTCCCCTGCATTGGCAGGCAGATTCTCAACCACTGCGCCACCAGGGGAGCCCCAGATTTAGTTTTTACATATTTGCTGAGAGGTCTGTGCTAGGTACTAGGTACAAGTGGTACGTGGATACTTTGTTCAGCTTTTATTTTTTTCTGTAATATAGAAGCAAGGAAAGATATAGCAAGTTGCTACTGCTTAAAGCATAGCCAGCTGGTTCCGCAGCCCCTCATAGTCATAGTCCTAACTAACCAAAGTCTTTGGTAACATAAATCCAAGATTATCATACATTCAAGAAAGTATAATTTTTCTGAGAATTGAGACATCATAAGAAGAGGAGATACAAGGTTGGTGTAATACACATTGTTAGTTGCCTACAAAATACCCATTGAATACTTTCTACCTTGCCTAGAGTTCCTATTCCCAACCCTAGGAAAGTGACCTTGGTTATTTTAAGTCAGTCGTAATAGTTAGACCTGTGATATCCAAAACAATAGCCGCTAGTCATACGTAACTTCTGAGAACTTGAAATGTGACTAGGCCAAATTAAGGTACGCTATAATTGTAAAATTCACATCAGATATTGAAGATTTAGTATAAAATAATGCAAAATATTTTGTTACTATTTTTAATGGTAATATATTGAAATTATATTTGGGTTATATTGGGTTAAATTATATTATTAAAATTAATGTTATCTGTTTCTTTTTACGTTTTTAATGCAGGTACTAAAAAATTAAGGATTACCTATGTGCCTTGCGTTATATTTTTATTGGTTAGCAGTATGCAGTGGTGAATTCTTTGAGTTTGCATTCACCTTAAATCTTATTTTGACTTAAGTTTTGAATGAAAAAATGTTAAAAAAAAAAAGAGTCCTTCTGGAAGAAAGAAAATGATACCAAGTGGAACTATGAATCTACACAAAGATGAAGAGTTTTAGGAGAGGTAACTATATGGGTAAATATAAGCTAATTGATTTCTTATTTTTTCTTATTTAAATTGAGATATAGTTGCTTTACAATATTGTGTTAGTTTCAGATATACAGCATGGTGATTCAGTATTTTTGCAGATTATATTCCATTATAGGTTTTTACAAGATAATGGGTATAGTTCCCTATGCTATATAGTAAAACCTTGTGGTTATCAATTTTATATGTAGTAGCTTGTATCTGTTAATCCTGTACCGGTAATTTGTCCCTTCCCACTTCCCCCCACATCCCTGGCTCCTTTGGTAACCACAAGTTCGTATTCTATGTTTGTGAGTCTGTTTCTGTTTTGCATATGCATTCATTTGTATTATTTTCTAGATTCCACATATAAATGGTATCATATATTATTTGTCTTTCTCTGACCTATTTCACTAAGTATAATATTCTCCAGGTCCATCCACATTGCTGCAAGTGGCAGAATTTCATTCTTTTTCATGGCTGGATACTCTTCCATTGTATATATATACCACCTCCTCTTTATCCAATCATCTGTTGATAGGCATTTGGGTTGCTTCCATGTCTTGGCTATTGTAAATAGTGCCACTCTGAACATTGGGGTGCATATATCTTTTCAAATTAGTGTTTTTGTTTTGTCCAGGTATGTACCTAGGAGTGAAATTACTGGATAATATTTATTGTTTTTTAAGAAACTTCCATATTGTTTTCCATAGTGGCTGCACCAATTTACATTCCCACCAGCAGTGTACGGGAGTTTGCTTTTCTCCACATACTCTTCAACATTTGTTATTTGTAGACTTTTTAGTGATGACCATTCTGACTGGTATGAAGTGATACCTCACTGTAGTTTTGTTTTGCATGTCTCTAATAGTTAGAGTTGTTGAAGATCCTTTCATGTGCCTATTGGCCATCTGTATGTCTGCGTTGGAAAAAATGTCTATTCAAGTCTTCTACCCATTTTTTTGATTGGATTGTTTTTTTGTTTTTGTTTTTTCTGTAATTGAGTTGTATAAGCTGTTTATATATTTTGGATGTTAACCCCTTGTTGGTTGTATCATTTGCAAATATTTTCTTCCATTCAGTAGGTTGTCTTTTCATTTTGTTTATGATTTATTTTGTTGTACAAAAGCTTTTAAGTTTAATTAGGTCCCATTTGTTTATTTTTCCTTTTATTTCTTTTGCCTCAGGGGATTGAGCCAAGAAAATAGATAAACAAACAAAATGATCCATCAAAAAAATTGCTAAGTTAAACTTCATCAAAATTAAATACATAAGTTCTTGAAAGACACCTGTTGAAAGAATGAAAAGATGAGCCACAGACTATGTGAAAATATTTACAAATGTTCGCAAATATTTTTATCTGGTATAGGATTTGTATCCAGAATATATGAGGAATTCTCAAAACTCAATAAGAAACAATCATCTCAGTTAAAATATGTTTAAAGAACTTGAGCAGACATATCACCAAAGAAAATAAACAGATGGAAAATAAGCACATGAAAAATTCTCAATGTCATTAACCTGCAAAATACAAATTAAAGTCATACCTCATAGAATGGAAAAATAAATAGAAAATAAAAACCGATGATACCAAGCACAGGATGTGGAGCAAGTGGTAATTGCATCCATTGGTGGTGAGAATGCAAATGGTACAACCACTTTACAAAAGTATATCGTAGAAAGTTACCATACCCTTACCACAACCTACCAATCATGTGGTGAAAACTTATGTTCGCACAAATATCTATATGTAAATCTTTATAAAATTATATTTCATATCCACATAATCATACAAACACCTAATCCAAGATTATTCTAAAGGGTTAGACGTAAAAGAATGGACTTCTGCTTTCAACCATGATGGAGTAATAAGTGTTGGCTTTCACCTTTCACTGTAAACAGCTAGAAAACTGGAACAATATGTTAAGCAATTATTTTCAGACATTGGAAAATGACGGTAAAAGGCTGTTATTCATGAGAAAAAGAAAACAAAGATGGTGAGCCCTAATACCATCCAGGATTTCTGCCTGGTGGCAGTTTTCAGACTGTGAGCATGGCCAGAAGACCCAGACAGCATCTGGTGGCCTTGCTGAGTTGAGAAGCTAGAAATTGGAGTTCAGGGAAGCTGAGACAGCTAGAAATTTCATCAAATAGTTCTAAGATAGAGGAGGTTATAAAGAAAAAGCTGCATCTGTGTCCTTTAGTATTTGATGGGGATCAGGATGCACATGAATAGAGCAAAAGTCCACAAGGCTACACAGAAAATGACTGATGTTCATTTTTATGTGAGCCGTATCAGTCTTTAGTATCTACCCACTTTTAGATGTACTCCTTGGCCCAGTCTTGGAGATTAGGACCACATGAACACTCCATACATATTAAAAAGCATTGTCCTCTCTAGCTATTCCCCCAACCCAACCAAATCAAATTTTCTTTTCTCTAAGGGCTCTGATAACACCAACTGCCCACAAAAAATGCTGCTAAACAAACTTATTTGAATAAAAAATAATTTCTCAGTAGAAATTATAGACAGTTATGAAGATGGTGTAGTATTGGCAAAGAGACAGACATATGAATCAGTGGAACCACATATAGACCTACATGAATATGGCCATTTGATTATTTATTTTTTTAAAGGGTGGTGTGTTCTTTTTTTTTTTGTATTTTTTAATTTATTTGGCTGCGTTGGGTCTTAGTTGTGGCATGTAGACTCTTCGTTGAGGCTCGCGGGCTTCTCTCTAGTTGTGGTGTGAGGGCTCTAGAGGGCACGAGCTCAGAAGTTGCAGCGCGTGGGCTTAGTTGCCCTGCGGCATGGGGGATCTTAGTTCCCCAACCAGGGATTGAACCCATGTCCCCTGCATTGGAAGGCAGATTCTTAACCACTGGACCACCAGGGATGTCCCTGGCCATTTGATTATTGACAAAGGTATAAAGAAATTAAACAAAGATTGGTCTTGTTAAGAAATACTTTTGGAACAATTGCTCATCCATTTGCAAACATGTTAACCTAGACCTAAACTTCATTCTTTACTCAAAAATTAATACAAAATAAATCATAGATCTAAATGTAAGACATAAATCTATAAGCTTTGAACAAAATCATAGAAACAATTTTTATCACCTGGGGTTAGGCCGAGAGATTTTAGAAATGGCTCCAAAAGCATGATCCATAAAAGAAAAACAACTGAAAAATTGGACTTTGTCTAAATTTAAAACTTTTCTCTGCCAAACTGTCAAGAGAATGAAAAGACAAGCTACAGACTGTGAGAAAATATTTGTAAGTCATATATCTGACAAATAGTTTATATCCAGAAAATATAAAGAATTCCTAGAAGTCAATAATAAGGGCACAAACAACCCAATTAAAAATTAGGCAAAGACTTGAACAAACACTTCACCAAAGAGGATATAAAAATGGAAAATAAGTGCATAAAATACCTTCATCATTATTATCCAATAAGAAAATTCAAATTAAAACCACAGTGGGATACCACTACACACCTATTGAAGTGGCTAAAATTAAAAAAAAGAAAAATGATAGTATCAAGTGTGGTGATGATGTAGAGCAACTACAGTTCTCGTACATTGCTGGTGAGAATGCAAAATGGTACAGCTGCTAGGAAAACAGATGGGCAGTGTCTAATGAAGTTAAACATATACCTACCATATGAGTTAGCAATACCACTTTTGGATATTTTCCATAGAGAAGGGAAAACTGACATTCACACAAAAACCTGTATGCAAATATTGATAATAACTTTATCTGTGATAGTCAAACCCCTGCTGGGGGTCAGGGACAGCAGCACTGGGTGAGGCAGGGCAGAGAGTGGCCAAGACTTGTTTCAGAGAGGAGGAGACATCACAGGGAGGTAGGATCAAGAGTGAGCCAAGGCTCCATGCCCCTAGCGCAGGTTCCGTTGTACAATTGAACTTCTCTTTCAAAATGCAAATTCAAAAATAAAATTATTAAGAATTTTAAAAAAGAATTTAATATTGTGACTGCAGAGCCCCAAGCATAGGGCTACATTCTGAGTGTGAGGCCTGTGTGTCTGCACTGGTCACACACCAATGAAGCCAGTCTTTATTCCGAGTTATACTCCTAAAAAGGAATATACATATGTCCCCCTATGTCCATTTGTCCTTTCCATTGGATAGGAGATGAAGAAAGCTTGAGCAACCACATTGACCCCAAAACAGGGACCCCCCGGTTGAAGATGTAGAGCTCTCCTATTATTAGAGGATCTCTTGTCTGTGGATGTTATATGAAAGATAAATAAACATCTGCATTGTTTCAGTCTCCATATTATTGAATATTTTGTGACAGCAGCTCAACTTGTTCTTAACTAACACATTTATTTTTCCTGGCTTATCTTGGTAAGACCCAGTCCCATTGAGAATATGCAAGGTATCCTGGAAGGTATGATGGGAGAAAGTGAGGGAGGTGTCTCTCATGTTGAAAATATTCCCAGAGACTTGGGGAGAGAAAAAATTGGTATATAAGCTATAAAATTAGCAAATTTTTGTTACAGCTCCCTGCTGACAGCACACTAGGTACTGAGAAAGGCACTGAAACAGCAGAAATGGCAAAACTAAAGGGATGACAAGGACAATAGAATTAACAGAGCTGACTTTCCCACATTTCAGTGGGATGGGGGAATATAAGTTATTGACTGAAAGAAAATAATGAAAGTGACTTTTATTCGCACACCTGAACTTATGGCCTTTGGTTTATACACACGACAGGTATGAAATCTTCCTATTTTTTATTCTTAAAAATATGATTCAAAACAAGTCTTGGAGAAATACATAAGACATCTCTGCATATTCGGGAAGTTTTGTTATATTTAGTTTTATTATCTTGCTTTTTATCTGTTTTATTTCAAGGGCTTACTTGGCTCTGCTCACACATATAATTGAGGAATTATATGCAGACTATACTTTTATTAGAAATGAGAATATTGTAACCTATTAGCATACTATTTTACATGCCTTTTGCTTCTCTAGTTCATTGACTGTTGTATAAAATTGTATGCATATATTCATTCAACAAACATTTAAGGATTATCAACTATGTGCCTGCTAGACTCTGATACAGATTTTCTAGTTCTTATCTCTTCTAGGAAATAAAAAAGAATGGAAACTTGTTTGATATTTTGCCTGAAGACACAATTATTTATGCTTAATATTTGATAAAATTCCCACATGGATTTTGGGGTGTCCATTACGTTACCAGGGACTACCTGTTTATCTTCAGTGATATGTGAGAGTTTCTGGGAAAGAATGGATACCTGCTCTCAAAGTTAGGTCTGTCACTCACCTTTGACACAGTAGACAGTGATATATTGTTGGATCTTCCAGAAACGTGAGTAGGAATTCTGAGACAGCATTAAATTGGTTTGAAATGTAATTATCTTTGTCAGCAGACACAGCATACTCTATTGGGTAGTAGCTCATCGGAAATAGTTATTGTAAAATGTGTGGTCCCTCAGGGCTCTGTTCTTGTCCTTTTATTTTTATATTTATATGCGTGTCATGGCAGTGTCATTAATAGATCTGGATTTGATTATCATATCTATGCCAGTATTATTCAGATTTACTAACTGGTTCTTGTAGAATCAAGTCATATGATTTTCCAACTCACTTTCTGCTTTAGTAAGACATGGAATTGAATGGTAAGGATAGTTCCTTCAAAAGAATGTTCATAAGGAAGCGTTCATATTGACTTATCTAAATTATTTTATAGATTTTTTTTCCTACTTTGCACTTTTCTTCAGCTAGATTTCATGACTTCAATTGAAAAATTATATTAGAGGATACTATGCTGCCCTTATTGGTAGTTTTCTTATTTTGCTGTGGCATAGGAATTTCACAAAAGGATGTTTCATTGTATTATTAATGGAAGTTGTACATTATGACTTCTTTACTCTGAAATTCCATAATTTTTGAATCAAATGCAGAGTTATGTAAATCCAGTGGGACCATTCAATTCTATCACATTATAATAGAATCACTAATAGAAATGTCCCTATAGCAAATTTTATCATTCTCAAGGTTTGAAGTGATTACAAATGTGTGATTGGGAATATAATGTGTTTTTAAAAATAATCTCACAGTAGAATCCTATGGTAGTTCTATTTGGACTATAGGACCAAATTTCAACTCTTAAGAATAATCTTCAAGTCTCCAACCTCCCTTTTCATCTTTCTCTCTCAATTTTTTGTTTGTTTGTCTGTATACGTGTGTGAGACTTTTGCATCCATCAAGTGGTTATTAGATTATCTCCAGTACAAGAGGACTAGAGGTTCCCTGATTCTGAATTATACATTAACCTTGCTTTTTTCCCCCTAAAATATGACGTTAAGTGAGTGCCTCTCTTTTTGTTTTATTTGAGGCCACGAAGGCTATACCTACAAGAGAGTCAGATATTCCTTCATCCTTACGTGAGGTGTTTCCTTATCTCTGCAGCACATGCTAAGAGACAGTAATGTCAGTTCTAGAGAGTGTGATTCAGGCTAAAAAGAGAGATTGAGGAATTGAAAGAATTTTATTATTGCTAAAGAAGAGGAAGTAAAAAAGAATGAAAATACTAGAGAGATAGGCGTGGAGTTAATGGTAGAGAGCCCTGCAATCCTTGTATAATAAACTTGCGTCTACTCATATCTCTTTTGGTAACAAAATAGCCAAGTTTTAGCTGGGTATACAAATACTTGAGATAAATATTATATTTTCCAGTCTCTTTGCTAGCTAGGAGTGACTTTTGATTAAGTTTAGGGCATTGTGGTGTGAGAAAATGAGGTGTATTACTTATAGAATCTGTCCTTCGAGGCAGAGGCTGTTCTTCCATCTCTCTCTTCTCCTCCATTCTGCTCTTTGGAATGTGTTTGGGGTAGTGAACCATCTTGGATTATGGGAGCCAAGGGTATAACCTAACAAAGAGCAAAGCAGTAATGTAGAAACCTGGGTCCCTTGATGCTGGAAGTATGCTGCCATTAAATCCTAAACTGCCTTCCCCAGAGTTCTATGTTAGTAAGAACTTAGTTCCTAGTTTAAATCACTCTTTTGTTGGGTTTTGTTACTCACAGTTTAGCCATATACTCAGTGAAGCAACATAGTAAAGATTTTCCACTTTATCTTACGGGCAAGCGTTTAATTGTTTTATGCAGATGAAAGACAAGCACTAAAGACTGGAAAATGGATTGGGGAGGAGGCAGAAGAGGCCAAAGGCAAGAGTTTTTCAGATGAATGAATGATTTATGGGGTACAATTTTACAAAAGTAGTAAGCAGTGTGGACTCAACTGCAGAAAGTTTCAAGAAGTAGAACTTGAACAGGAATATAGAAGAAAAGAAGACACATATAAAAAAGTCTACTGTGTGGTAGAGAAGCAAGGCAAAGAAGCAGGGCTTCAGTGCTGAGGAGTAATGGGAACTGAAGGAGAAGGATAAAATGAGGGCAGATGATATTAAAACTCTGAATGTTAGAATGACATGGATTTGTACAGGAAATCCATGAGGAATCATGATGTAAATGCTTGAGAGGACTGACGCATCTTTAGTAGTTTTATGAGTGTTGGTCTGATGGTATTATACAGTTATTGACTCCATCCCGTGTGTGTGTGTGTGGTGGGGAGGCATGCATTGACCCCAGAGGAGTACCCAGTACACTATGTTAGAATGCTAGATGTAATCTGTATAAAAAATCAAATTTGATTCCTATTTAACATACGGATCAACACTGGCACCCAATCTTGGACAACATGTCAAAAGAGTCACAAATTACACATACTGTATGTGGACTATTCTCAGGGCAAGGAGGATGTTCCACGTTATCTTATGGTACACACACACAGTTGTTCATTTGCTTTCTGTGTCTTGCTACGTATTGCAGTTGATGAGTATTCAATTAAGATGATTCATACATTTTCTGGTTTTATCTAATTTAAGTCTCCAACGATTACTAGTGAATTTTAAAAATCCTATATAGAAAGTTCATATTTAACTAATAAGAACCTGCTGTATAAAAAATAAATAAAATAAAATTCAAAAAAAAAAAAACCAAACCCAAAACAATTAAGAAAATGGTAATAGGAACATACATATCGATAATCACCTTAAATGTGAATGGATTAAATGCTCCAACCAAACAACACAGGCTCGCTGAATGGATACAAAAACAAAACCCATTTAAAAAAAAAAAAAAAAGAAAGTTCATATTGAAGGCAATACTAATAGTACTAGCACAAGTAAACTATAAGAAAACTGCTGTGTTGGCAGTTCTTTATACTTAGTTCAAGTTTCTGTCTGCTATATTATCAGGTGAAAACAATGATGGTCTTGGTATAATCAATATGAATCTATCAGTAAGTGTTAAATCAAGACATTAAAAATGAGCCTTTTTGATCACAAGTCTCACATACTGGTGGTCAATGATAAACAGAATATCTTTGTGGAAGGACAGATGCAAGAGGCCTGAGGACTAGTTGAGTGGCTATTTTTGTAGCTTCTAGTTTTTTTTTTTCTTTCCCTAAAATCAAGTGCATTTGTGTAGATGGGTGATGCAGTAACCCAGAATTAAACTGAAGAGAGCAAGGATTAGAATAGGCATGAAAAACTGGTAGATCTTAGATATATTTTGAGTTTCATTCCTTCGTGATTATGTTCAAAATGTTTCATCTACTATAACGAGCAGTTTCCTAGACTGTGAATATATTATTTTAAACTTTTACCTTCCAGTTAGTCAATCTCTATTTGAAACTCTTCTGTACTTTTAGTCTTGAGCTCTGGACTTTCCCTGGGTTCTCCCTATGTCTTTTGGTTTAATACAGTATTTTGACAGAATCTTAAAAAAGTACAGGAAAGTTTTAGTCCTTTCCCTACCTAATAATACCCGCCCCCGTTTATATGAGGTTTTATGATTTTCCAGTCTCACATCTCCTACTTTATATATTGATTTTTTTATAAGTATTTTTTCAGTTGGTCAAGATATAGTAAGAATTATGTAATATTATTCAAATACCCTAGTCAAAAGAGGCAGATATGTAGGATGGGGTTTTCTTTACAAATGCAAGTGTTTTTCAAAAATGTACATGATTTAAGTTATTGCTACTGTCTTAGTCTGTTTGAGCTGCTATAACAATATACCCTAGACCAAGTGGCTTATAAACAACAGAAATTTATTTCTCACAATCTTGGAGGCTGGGAAGTCCAAGATCAAGGCATTTGCAAATTTGGTGTCTGATGATAGCTGCTTTCTCGTTCATAGATGGCTGTCTTGTTGCAGAACAGGCGAGAGAGCTCTCTGTGGTCTTTTTTATCAGGACACTAATCCCATTCAAGAAGGCTCCACCCTCACAACCTAACTATCTCCCAAATGCCCACCTCCCAATACCATCACATTGGGTGTTAGGATTTCAACATATAAACCTGGGGGCGGGTTACACAGATATTTAGTTTATAACAACTACACTTAGTTTGCTCAATGCACTTTGGTATGCAAGGAATTAAACTACATTTTATAGCCTTTTATGGTCTATTATGGCCATGATATCTTCAATTTAGCTACCCTTTCCTGCCTCTTTAGATGCTGGAATTATAAGCGGAAGAAATGGTTAAATTAGGACTATTTCATGTGTTTATGTTTTGTTGATAATTCTTTGTGAAATCTATTACACAATAACTTAGAGGAATGTGCAATACCAACCTATATGTGAGTAGTCAAAATCAGATGAAAAAATCGGATTCTATGTTTATTTTAAATTAAGTAAAATGTCTAATGGATTTTACTTTATAATGTACAGAAGGCAATCTGGTCATGATTTTGGAGTGTTTGAACTCTTCTAAGACAGGAGGCTGGGAGTTCCATTCCAATGTGAAAGTCTATGTTCACCTTCAAATTTGGAAAATTCATTTCCTGTTTATAAAATAGTTTATATGCAACTAAAAAATTACATCACAGGGAAGTCAAAGTGGACTGCACTTGATTTTTAGTATATTATTAAAGAAAATTTTGCAACATCAAATTAAAGCAAATTACGTTCACCTAGAATCTTCAGAGACCACTGGAGAGGCAAATAGCATCTAACCTGTGTGATTTAGAAAAGTAGTCACAAAACAAAACAAAACAAAACAAAAAGAATAATAGTCATCATGCTTTTTTTCTCAGTCTTGGTCTCTGACTTAAATGTTTACTTGTAAGTCATTGTTTTGATTATTTTTATGACTGTATTATACAGGCCTTTCCTAAAAAGATCATATACACACAAGTGTGTGTATGCGTGTGTGTCTGCGTGTGTGTGACCAAAGTAAGCATTTTCCTTCCCACTGCCTGGGAAGATCATACTCAGTCATTAGTATTTACATAGTGCTTGCTTCCATCAAATACTAAGAGCAGAGGGATTCTGTTTTAAAGTCATTGGTAAGACAGTTTGTTTTTCCATGAACATACTGCAATTATGCACTGGGCAAATTAGTGAATTTTACCAAATATGTCTCAAGGATAAATATAGCGATTTTCACAGTGAATGTTTTCCATCTCTCAGGAAATCTATGTTTGTCATGAAATGAAGATTTTTTTTGGAGAGTTGGGGGAGTGGGGCGATTGCCTTTGCAAACTGATTTTGAATTTCATTAAATAACAAGGCAAACCTGAAAAATATTTTATATTTAATGGAAGTACTTAAGCATGGTCTTTTGGTGGAAAGCAAATGGAAAGAATTTTTAACACATCCACTAAAGAAACAGATTTTCCTTTACTGCTCCAGGGTGATCATTATAAACCGTAACTTTAAAATTTTAAATTATGAAAAATATCTCATCTTGGGAAGTTCATGTGAATTTATACCAGTAAACTAGTCTTGTAATGTTGTGAGAATTAGTGTGCTTTTTTTGTTTTGTTTTGTATATACAGCAATTTTATTTCAATTGCACAAATGATGTTAGCGTGTAGATTTATAAGATGATAATTTTACTATTTTTCTGTGCAGTAATGCCAAAAAATAATCAGGTTTAAGAGATGACAACTTATAGTGTAAATTGGCATAAAATATTTCATATTTGTATCTCTACTGCCATATTTTTTTGTAAGAATGAAATGAATGGTACTAGATGGAGAAGTACCTAAGATTTTATGCCCTCTAAAGCATCTAAATGATAAAAAATCCAAAGTGTAGAGATGACCTAAATTCTACGTTTCACCAGTTAGCTTTCTGAAAGACCCAGATCTTCAATCCAGTTATTAAAGCCATAGTGAAAGTTAACTTTGAGAAAGTTAATATGCTAATTATATGATAATACTACAGGGATGTGAGTGGAGAAATACTTGAAAACAGTAGCTGTTACAGAGTTCTCACAGTTATTTCACTAAGAAGTGTTCTTTCTGGTGGCAATTTAAAAAAAAAAAGCAACAAAACAATGTTGAAGTGTTTTATAAATTGCACCCCAAATCAAACTGAAGTGACAAAGCTTTCATTTTCTTTCCATCTCTCTGACCCTTATGAATTTCTTCTATTCTGTTTGAGTGATCTTTACAAGGAGGCTTAAACAACTAAATGCTGTTGAAGCAACCTGTTAGCTTTTCTTTTTGCCCATTTCTCCTATTTATGTGACACCTGGCTTAGTGGCACCTTCCATTGTTGCTCTGTTTTTCTTCATGCCAAAGTTATGCGGATTTTAATGTAGTTAGTTGTTTAAGTTTTGACATCATGGTGTAGTCAATTCATGTTTTAAGCCAATTTCTGGCTAGAACGTCTAATTAAGACACAATTCTTAATGTAGAAAGGAAAGGGCAAGAAAAGACCAGCATTTTTTTTTCTCATAAAATTGCAGTGCTGTCAATCAGAAATTGTGTTTTACGTGGCTCTCCTGTCATAACCGTAACAGAGGTTTGATTGACCAGAAAGTTTTTATAAATTGATATGATTTGTCATTAGTTTTTCACAAGGGTTCTGGCTGACAGCTTAACAAAAGGAATATAACACCACCTAAAGTAAAGAGTAGTCATAATAATAATCATTTGTATACAAGGCAATAGTAGGACAACTGACCAAAAATACATTAAATTACATATTTTCTCTCACCAATCTACAGCCAATGTTTATCTCCTATAAAACTGATGCCACCCATATAAACGTAATTGATGATGATCAACAAAATTCCATGATAGTTTTAATAATTTATATGCTAATTCCTTATTATTTTCCTAGCGATTGGCAGAATTCTGCATTTGCACCTGGAGGGTGTTTGAGATTCTGCATAACCCAGGTTTATTTTCTGTGTATTGCAAAACATGGGATGTTCCCTTTAATAACCTGAAATTTTAATAAGGGCCTAAGAAATAGTTGAAAAAATGAGTGAACTTGTATTTAAATTAGGTCTTTGAGAGCTCGGAGATTCTAACTTGGTGAACTCTAATTAAATCCCTTAAGGCCACTGGGTCTGCCTCCCTAGTTCTTGATGGTAAAAGTAAGGTCTTCAAAAAGAGTCCCTTGGCAGTATAGAAGTAGAGGGGAAAAAGTCCTGCAACCCTTCACTACAGTGTTTTATAAAGCTAGAATTCCAGAAGGAGTAGCAGACAAGGGGAACCACACAGACTGAAACCTGAGAACTAGTAAGGCAAGGAAAGTAGAGGAAAAAGAATTTGGGAAGAGAAATAATTCAAGAACATCACTCACTGAGACTGCAGTATGGCTGTAAAGCAAGACAAAGGAGCAAATGAGATACACATGTACTGGTAACAATGGAGCGAATCTTAGCTGGCATGTTTTGCAATTAACATTTCCAGCAAGAAATGCTCAAATACAAAATTGCCATTTTTTAGTTCTGACATTAGAGTGGGTTTTTCCTCAGGGCACATTTTCCATGTAAATATCTAAGCTTTTTTTTTTTTTTTTCCTATTAGATTTTAGTTGTGTGGGTGAGTTTAACTGTGATTGTGGGAGCAAAATAGGCATTGAATGTTCTTAGGACCAAGAGGAAATAAATAACAGGTGATCAAAGTGTGTGTCGGGTCCTTGCCGTGGATACCTGTCTTGTGTTTCTTTTTACTTTTTTGGCATTTACACTCCCTTTTACTAGTTTGTATTTCAATAGATTAAGACAAGAAAAGGATATGTCGGTGGTGGCAAATACCCACAAAGTTTCCTTCCCCAGTGTACTCCTGTGAAAATGGACAGAAAGCTAATTGAAAAGGAGAGGCATGCTGCTGGGTTCTCATTAGTCTATTCCTGTGCCATGGTCACGTGGACCAGTGTGTTCTTTCATATGTGATTGATATGTGATGTCCTAGCAGCCCCCATCCTGACCAGATGCTCTACAAAGTAGGAATAATGTAGGAAAACTTAGAATTTATACTTTTGTAGTTTGCTCTGCTTTTTATTTCAAAAAGCCTTTCAAAGTCCTATGAATGCTATTTAGATCACTTGTATGTCCAAATGGAAATACTGATTCTTGGTGCTCTGAATAAACCCCTAACCCCAAAGGCATGTTGAGCTACTGGGTGCTAGCTTTGTTCTTGAACATAAGTTCCACAAAGTTTTATTTACTTTTTGAACTCTTTACTAGGATGAAAGTGCCATGGTGCTTTTGTGGTCTGCTACTTAAGTGGCTTCATCTTTTCTTGAGGGAAAAATGAAAGTAACAAGCAAAATACAGAGGAGGTTTTAGTTTGTTCTCTGATCAAAAGGGTCATTTATTGATCTGGTGCTTAAAAGGAAAAGATCTGTTTGGGGGAAAGTCATTGTACTATCTAGAGTTTGAACTCTTCTTTTATTATCTATTAGAGCATGCATGATAAGTCTACATTTTTCTTTCTGCAGAAGCAAAACTCATAATTAAAATAAGAGCTCCATCACCATTATGACCATATGACTGTTGTTAGTAAACTTGCAAAACTGAAAATAAACAACATCCATGCTAATCGAAATGCTGATAATTTTCAATTAGTCTTAAATGTAGATGATTTCTTCCAAGTGATAGTTTCACACTACAACATTTTTGTTGTTTCCTCTCTTGCCCAAAAGAGAAAATTAGAAAGAATTGTCCTTTGAAATTAAATATTATCTACTCTCTTTTCTCCTTCCTCACTTTCCAGAACTCAAAAGTTAGCTTGAATAGATTACTGAAGGATTGCCCAGTGACTGGAAGAATAAACTGAAAGCAGAAATTACAGTCTCATTACAACTATAGACCCACTATGTCAACTTGAACAAGTTAATAAATCCTTCCTACATTTGTTTTTGTCTTGGAAACTTCTAATAAGGACAATAAGGAACTAGAGTTTAATGTGTATTGAGAAATTGAGGTACATAGGGCATTATACAAAAAAAGACATTTGACCCCTTAGAATCAAGCGTAAAGATTTTTGGATGTCTGTAATATATATCTAGATAGATAGATAGATGGATGGATGGATGGATGGATGGATGGGTAGATAGAGGTATTTATGTGTGTGTAGAGTATATAAATCATTGTAGTAAGTGATGAACTGTAGTATGTCACATAAATATTGAATAAATACATGCAATTGTGCTGATACAGCTTTCCCAAACTTTGTTCTTTGGAATACTAGTGTTTCATAAGACGTTGATAGGTATTCTTTGGGAAAAAAAGGGGGTCCTTGTTGAAATAAATGTAAATTTATTTTTTATTTTTGGGGGTTTATAACATTAATTGGAAAATTAAAGACTCTGGGAAAGAATGCAGAACTAGAGCTAATGTTTCCAAAACCTATTTGGTCTCATTATAATGATTAATGTAAAACATTTATTAAAAATTTCATCACTGTTCCAAATACACATTTGGGAAAGAAAGCTTTATACTGGCAAAAATATACATGTTAAAACCTCCTAACACTTGTGTTTAAATACTGGCTCAACCATTTAACTATAACACTAAAGAAGAAAGTATTTAGTTCTTTCTTAGGTGTCAATTCTTATTTGCAAAGTAGGAGAAATATTAATATTTATCCTACACTTGTATTTATAATATATGGCTTATGTGATGTATCAATTTACTGCACATTCCACTTCTGCTCTGCTATTTTAGTTGGTTTTTTAAAAAATTTTCCTTTTTATAAGATTGAAGTCAATGTCATTGTTAGATAAGTTCCACATGTGAAATCATGGATTTCAAGAAGTTGTCACTCAATACACAAGACTAGGATCTGTATCAGTTAATGATGCATTTGGCTATAAGTCTCAGGAAACCTAAGTACAATAGTTTAAACAGAGTTTTTGATTGTTTGTTTTTTCACATTGCAGGAAGTGCAGACCAACAGTTTTATCTTTCTATTCCATCATCCTTGGCATGTTTACTCTTCCTCTTCTTGCCGTTTATGATGGGTAGGTAGCTGTTGAAGCTGGTGGATAAATGGTATTGCATCTCTAGGCATCATGTCTACGTTCAAGAAAGAATGGCTAGGGAAGGGTCAGACTCTAAGCCAGCCCCATCTGTACTTCTTTATTATTAGAAAAAAGCTTTTCCAGCACCATCCCATCCAGAGCTGGGATAGGCAGCACCCCTCTTCAAGGGAGGCTTGGAAATTTGGGAGTAGTGTTGTCATTGTTAAGTTAGACCAATCATGTTTCATTGCCTGTTTCTAAACATATCTCTGATTCTAACACAATTGGTAGTTTTCTTAGCATGGAGGAGGAAAGCAGAACTTACTACTTGGGAAAATTGAGTTATTCCACAGAATCTCTTTTAAATGCATGGATTAATGTGAAACAAAGATAGCATCTATAATCAAATAATGACCCAGAAAAGTTTCCATGTTTAAGGTAGAGAAAGTCAACATTAGGGAATTTGCATTTTAACAATTCCATGTAGTAATTCTTAAATTCACTAAATGACTTTGTTTGCCAGTTTCCCTAGAATATGGAGCCTGAGGTAAGGATTAAGTACCAGTGTTTTATTTTGTATATGCAAACCTAAGAGAAGGAGAGTGAAGAATAAGGGCAATGAGACAAGAAAAGATGTGGAAGAAAAATGAAATGTTGTGTTTATATGTCTGACTACTGCTTCACCTTGAGCCATGATGTTGCCAGGCAGGCATATCTACTCGGCACACAGTATATTCCTGGGCATGCTGCATGAGATAATCCACAGTAGGTGGTGTGGGAAAGAAGAAATTTGTCTGCTTGGCTCCTTCCTGTCTTCTCTTTTCCATTGGTGAATGTTTTCATGATAGTGAGTTAACTCTCCATCATTTGCACATTGTATCATCCAGTTTCTTTGCATGCCAGCTACTTTGGGTGCAAACCAAGGTGTGCCAGATCCCATGTCCTGAGATGGGGGATTTTATTCAAATCTAAAAGTAGAGGGAAAGGCTAAAACCTCCAGGCACTTTTGATCTGCCTGCCAGGTGTGTGGTGGCTGCCAAGAGAGGACGTCTTGACATCCACAGAAGACGGTTGGTTGGGCTCAGTGGCAGCAGTGTGATCCAGGACACGGGAGGACCATGGGCATTTGAAAAAGATAACCTTTTTTGTCTGATTCTTTTGTGCTCTACCCACGAAATTACAATTTGGTGTTGGTGGTCAGGGGATGGGGCAAGGGTGGAGATGATGTTTCCCTCACACATCCAACAAGCAACTCTCTGGACACCGACTGGGTGTCCTACAAGTCAAATCAATTCTGACACTGTCTACCTGGAGAAGAGTGTCAGATTCCACAGGTTAAGGGCTCAGGCCTAGGAGACCGCCTCCCACCCCCACCCCCCAACATAGGTTGTTACCTGTGCTTCTGACTGACTGTGTACAAATTGGAAATTCCAGTAACGCCCTCCAACTCAGGATGCCGACTGAGAGTCCAGGTCGTTACCTGTACTTCTGACCAACCGGCTATAAGTGAGAGGTTCCCACGACTTCCTCCTTGGATTCGACTAATTTGCTTGAGAGGCTCACAGAACTCAGAGAAACATTTCACTGATTAGGTCACTAGTTTATTGTAAAAGGACATAACCCAGATGGAAGAGATGTATAGGGCAAGGCATGGGAAAGGGCGAGGAGCTTCCATGCCCTCTCCAGGAGCACCACTGTCCCAGAACCTCCAAAGGTTCTCCAACCTGTCCTTTGGGTTTTTATGAAGGCTTCATTACACAGGCACAGTTGATTAAATTATTGACCATTGGAGATTGCACTCCATCTGCAGCTCCTTTCCCTTCCCCAGAGGTGGGCGTGGGACCAAAAGTTCCAACCCTCTAATCACTGGATTAGCTCCACTGGCAACCAGCCCCCATCCTTCAGTGGTTTCCAAAAGTCTTTTTTTTAACATAACAGAAGACACCTTCCTTGCTCTTTGCGCTTAGGCAATTTCAAGGATTTGGGGAGTGTGATCCAGGAACCAAGGGTAAGACCAAACACATATTTCATATTATAAATCGCAATATCACACTGATACACGAAATTTGAGAATTGGTGACTTTAGAAGTAAATTTATCCCTGGAACATAGGCTAACTCCAGGTCCAAAAGAGCCTCATTTTGGGTAGCCCTGCAACTTCTCCAGAAGTTTTTTTTTTTTTTTTTTTTTAATATTTCTTTCTTTATTTATTTGGCTGCATCGGGTCTTAGTTGTGGCATGCAGGAGCTTCATTGTGGCATGTGGGTTCTCTAGTTGTGGCGCGCAGGCTCAGTTGCCCCGCGGCATGTAGCATCTCAGTTCCCTGACCGGGGATCGAACCCGCACCCCCTGCATTGGAAGGCGGATTCTTAGCCACTGGACCACCAGGGAAGTCCCTTCCAGAAGTTTTAAAGCACCTTCATTATAAGCTATATAACTGGTAGACAGTGTACCACACTGGTTAAGAATAGAACTTTGGTTTCATCCACAATTGGGACTTGAATCGGACCAGTGCTGTTGTTTATGTTTGTCACCTTGGGAAAGTCATTTTGCCACTCAGCCTCAATTATTTTTTCATCTAAAAAAGTGAAAATATTAATACTGCTTTCCCTTTAGGGTTTTTTTGGAGGATGGTATCTAAAAATCTATTAAATGGACTTGGTACAAAATAGCTCCTCATGTATAACTTTCCATTCACTTCCTTCTCCCTTGATCATTCCTAAAATTTCAGGAACCTTTACTTCTAAGATGGATTCATGTTTGAGCAGTCCTAATGGCCAAAATGGGATGGGAATTTCTGTTTCATCCCATCTGCTAGTCCAGACAGGCCAGAATAGGCTACAGAACTCCCTAACCAATTCTACTTTCAGAAGTGCACACTACTGAGCACATTTTGCTTTCTTTGGGGAAAAGCCTCAGGTAACAGATGAGGATGTTGAAATAACACTGCACCCACCACTTTCCAGAGCAGCTAATTTAAAATCACTTGCAATGTGGGAGAATCTGTCTCCATATCTTCTTGTAAGAACCTACAGCTAACTGTTTACTGAAAGGTTTCCTGAGAATAGGATTTTATCCAAGACTTGTGACAGTGGTAACTTAGAATGAGGCTACAGAGATCTAATTAAAAAGGTGATTTCCTAACATATGGAGCTCCTATGTGAAATCCAAGGATGCGCTGTGCTGGGGGAGATGTTGACCCTGTAAATTCTTATGACATTAGGCTTAAATCTTAACTGCTAAACACCTTTCAAATACTTAACTCTCCCCAAGTAAATGCGCTCCCTGCAAAGCTCTATTTGTTGACTTTTATCCCAGTTGCATTGACTTTGGGGACCGTCTCACTGAGACCTGTGCATTAAGTGGTACATATGTTGAATAAGCAGCCAGACAGCTACCAACTGTCAAGTTGCTTTACCAGAGTATTAAAAAAAAAGCACATATGCCATGTTGAAAGCAAAGGAAAAACAAAGGTTTATACTAGAACTAGTAAATGGTTCAGGTAAAATTCAACCACATGCTGTGTGCGTGATTATTTTTGTAAATAGCATTAGAATAATTTTGGAGAAGAAATCATAACCTTGAAGTGATCTCAGATATGGCATTAGATATGATACCTCCTCTGGCGGCTCATAATTCATTCCTGTGTTAATAAAATGAAAGGGTGACAGGCCGTATGAATGTAAGCAAAGGCTGGGAATGCTCAGTGAGGAAATACAGGTTTGATTTTCTCACAAGCAGCAGATGGAAATAAAGGCACAGGTTGTTCTTTGCAGGTATGGATGAAACAACAGAACACACCAGCTTTTCTGGCAAGGAGACTGGAAGTATTTATAGATAGTTTTCACTCTTGTTGCCACCAGCGTGCCTCTCCTGTGATGATCTGGTGGAACAACATTGACTATGCATCCAGGTGGCCACCTGCTGAGCAGGAATTCCTGGTCACTAGCAATTGATTCGCATAGGAGGCAAAATAGCCTTGTTATTTTAAAGTGTGTCTTAGTTTATTTTGGTAGGGAAATGGACTTCTGAACTTCTTGTAATCATTGGAGCTTGGAGTGTCAGTTCAGGGGCAGTGGAAGCTGGGGCTAAGCCTGAGTTACAAGTGCAGAAGATATACTGGAGGTAGGATGCATTGAAAATACGAGGAGAGGGAGGAAGAGAAGGGAAAAACTTCAGACTATGATGCAGGTCTGACACCTGTGAAATGAGGGAGGCAGGATGGAGAATTGGATGGAAAGAGTCTCAGAAAACACTGCTTCCCACTGTTCACAATAGCCAAGACATGGAGATGGCCTAAATGTCCATTGACAGGTGAATGGATAAAGAAGATATGGTTCATATATGCACAGTGGAATATTACTCAGCCATAAGAAAGTGAAATAATGCCATTTGCAGCAACACGGATGGACCTAGAGATTATCATACTAAGTGAAGTGAGTAGGACAGAGAAAGACAAATACCATATGGTATCACTCATATGTGCAATCTAAACTACGACACAAATTAACTTATCTATGAAAGAGAAACAGACTCACAGACATAGAAAACAAGCTTCTGGTTGTCAAGGGGTGGGGTGGGGGAGGGATGGATTGGGAGTTTGGGATTAGCAGATGCAAACTATTATATATGGAATGGATAAACAACAAGGTCCTACTGTATGGCACAGGAACTATATTCAATATCCTGTGAGAAACCATAATGGAAAAGAATTTTAAAAAGAATGTATGTATATGTATAACTGAAACACTTTGCTGTACAGCAGAAATGAACACAACATCGTAAATCAACTATACTTCAATAAAATAAATTGAAACAGTGATGCCCAGACAAAGTGGCAGCCAGCCCAGTGACTAACTCCACAGGGGAGGGTGCCTATAAGAAGGGCATGTGATGGGCAAAAACGGCCAGGTCCTAGAACTTGTCACCTCTGCCATCACTGGCCAGAGCTGCCCGTGGAGAGTGTGTTCTCACAGCAAACACCTGGGTGGAATCCAGAGCTGCTGCAACTAGAGGCTGTTGGTTGACAGCACTTCTGTGGCAAGTCCTCCTTGAAAGGAGATCTGAGGGCAGCTCTGTGACTGGTGCAGCAGGCTTTCTAAAGAGAGCACCGAAGTAGAGTTCTAAGAAGGAATGACCTTTATACATTCATTTGTAACAAAGGGCAAAGATGACTTAGCCTATGTGGCTTCCCTTATGAGTTTACATCCATACAAATCCTCCAAACTTGCAAAACACTTCTCTGTTGGATCCTCTTCACTTTCTTATTCTTTCTTTTCTGCATGACTTGGAAGTAAAATGTAATAGACAGTCAGGGGACGATTTTCCTAGGGTGGAAACGCTAGTGTTCTTAGAACGCTATCAAATTCTAAGAAAACAAATTCACTTTGCTGGTCCAGTAATGAAAAGCCAGAGGAACCTAAGTTCAGATCCCGGTTTTGCCACTCACCAACTTTAAGATCTTAAGTAACTTAATTTCTTTGTGTCTCATTTTCCTTAAAATGAAAAAAGCAAATCAGTATCAAATGTGGTTTATTTGAAGAATGATTTGTTGAAAGATTTTCTTGTTCTAGAAATTTTTTTTTTTACAAGGTTGGTTGTTCCATTTTTTATGATAGTGTTATGTCCTAACCTTTATGACATCTTCACTACAAATATATGAAAGACTTTACAAAAATCATAGTTCAGAATCAATGAAAATAAATATACAATTATTTACTGGACTCTTACTTAGCTTCTAACACTGGGGGTGGCAAAGTTTGTTAAACAGGAGAAGAGAAATCTGAATAGAGTATGATGCTTTTTATTTGTAGATAATATCCACTTATTTAAGCACTTAGGTACGCTTATTCTTTTTTTAAAATTTTTTTAAACATCTTTATTGGAGTATAATTGCTTTACAATCGTGTGTTAGTTTCTGCTTTATAACAAAGTGAATCAGCTATACATATACATATATCCCCACATCTCCTCCCTCTTGCATCTCCCTCCCACTCTCCCTATCCCACCCCTCTAGGTAGTCACAAAGCACCAAGCTGATCTCGCTGTGCTATGCGGCTGCTTCCCACTAGCTATCTATTTTACATTTGGTAGTATATATAAGTCCATGCTACTCTCTCACTTCGTCCCAGCTTACCCTTCACCCTCCTCGTGTCCTCAAGTCCATTCTCTATGTCTGCATCTTTTATTTATTTATTTTTTAGATTCCATATATATGTGTTAGCATACGGTATTTGTTTTTCTCTTTCTGACTTACTTCACTCTGTATGACAGACTCTAGGTCCATCCACCTCACTACAAACAACACATTTTTGTTTCTTTTTATGGCTGAGTAATATTCCATCGTATGTATGTGCCACATATTCTTTATCCATTCATCTGTTGATGGACACTTAGGTTGCTTCCATGTCCTGGCTATTGTAAATAGAGCTGCAATGAACATTGTGGTACATGACTCTTTTTGAATTATGGTTTTCTCAGGGTATCCGCCCAGTAGTGGAATTGCTGGGTCGTATGGTAGTTCTATTTTTATGGAGGTAGAACCTCCATACTATTCTCTGCAGTGGCTGTATCAATTTACATTCCCACCAACACTGCAAGAGTGTTCCCTTTTCTCCACACCCTCTCCAGCATTTATTGTTTGTAGAGTTTTTGATGATGGCCATTCTGACCGGCGTGAGATGATATCTCATTGTAGTTTTGATTTGCATTTCTCTAATGATTAACGATGTTGAGCATTCTTTCATGTGTTTGTTGGTAATCTGTATATCTTCTTTGGAGAAATGTCTTTTTAGGTCTTCTGCCCATTTTTGGATTGGGTTGTTTGTTTTTTTGTTATTGAGCTGCATGAGCTGCTTGTAAATTTTGGAGATTAATCCTTTGTCAGTTGCTTCATTTGCAAATATTTTCTCCCATTCTGAGGGTTGTCTTTTGGTCTTGTTTATGGTTTCCTTTGCTGTTCAAAAGCTTTTAAGTTTCATTAGGTCCCATTTGTTTATTTTTGTTTTTATTTCCATTTCTCTAGGAGTTGGGTCAAAAAGGATCTTGCTGTGATTTATGTCATAGAGTGTTCTGCCTATGTTTTCCTCTAAGAGTTTTATAGTGTCTGGCCTTACATTTACGTCTTTAATCCATTTGGAGTTTATTTTTGTGTATGGTGTTAGGGAGTGTTCCAGTTTCATGCTTTTACATGTAGCTGTCCAGTTTTCCAAGCACCACTTATTGAAGAGGCTGTCTTTTCTCCATTGTATATTCTTGCCTCCTTTATCAAAGATAAGGTGACCATATGTGTGTGGGTTTATCTCTGGGCTTTCTATCCTGTTCCATTTATCTGTATTTCTGTTTTTGTGCCAGTACCATACTGTGTTGATTACTGTAGCTTTGTAATATAGTCTGAAGTCAGGGAGTCTGATGCCTCCAGCTCCGTTTTTCTTTCTCAAGATTACTTTGGCTATTCGGGGTCTTTTGTGTTTCCATACAAATTGTGAAATTTTTTGTTCTAGTTCTGTGAAAAATGCCAGTGGTAGTTTGATAGGGATTGCCTTGAATCTGTAGATTGCTTTGGGTAGTAGAGTCATTTTCACAATGTTGATTCTTCCAATCCAAGAACATGGTATATATCTCTCCATCTATTTATATCATCTTTAATTTCCTTCATCAGTGTCTTATAATTTTCTGCATACAGGTCTTTTTTCTCCTTAGGTAGGTTTATTCCTAGGTATTTTATTCTTTTTGTTGCGATGGTAAATGGGAGTGTTTTCTTAATTTCACTTTCAGATTTTTCATCATTAGTGTATAGGAATGCAAGAGATTTCTGTGCATTAATTTTATGTCCTGCTACTTTACCAAATTCATTGATTAGCTCTAGTAGTTTCCACTAAGATCAGGAACAAGACAAGGTTGCCCACTGTCACCACTATTATTCAACATGGTTTTGGAAGTTTTAGCCACAGCAATCAGAGAAGAAAAAGAAATAAAAGGAATCCAAATTGGAAAAGAAGAAGTAAAGCTGTCACTCTTTGCAGATGACATGATACTATACATAGAGAATCCTAAAGATGCTATGAGAAAACTACTAGAGCTAATCAATGAATTTGGTAAAGTAGCAGGATACAAAATTAAAGCACAGAAATCTGTCCCTTTCTTTCTTCTCTTTCCAGCTTTGAAAATAAGCTCAATCATTGGCTCTACTTTTTGAAATCCAAGGTGTTTCTCAAGGTTCTGTTAATGACTGAAATCCTTCCTGAAGATTTTGCTACGTACTCCATCCCACCTTGAATGCTTCCATCTGAAAATTCCACTTGTATTGGAATCAGAGATTGACAAAGTAGCTCCAAGTTTTCATATTAGCAATATCTCCACCAACTCAAACAGTGTTAAAGTCCTTAAGAACAGGGACAATCTGTTCTATATCTTTTGTGTATCACTCAGACAATGCTTCATAGCCAGTGCCAAGGCAGTGCTAAATTAATACTTTGTTTATTGAGAAATAGTCAACCTTTAAAATATAAATATCTCTAGGAGCTGATTACATCCTTGCAGTTATTAACATTTCACTGTAGTTTATGTAATGAATTAAAGTACATTCTAGGGCTTCCCTGGTGGCACAGTGGTTGTGAATCTGCCTGCTAATGCAGGGGACACGGGTTCGAGCCCTGGTCTGGGAAGATCCCACATGCCGCGGAGCAACTAGGCCCGTGAGCCACAACTACTGACCTTCGCGTCTGGAGCCTGTGCTCCACAACAAGAGAGGCCACGATAGTGAGAGGCCCGCGCACCGCGATGAAGAGTGGCCCCCACTCGCCGCAACTAGAGAAAGCCCTCGCACAGAAACGGAGACCCAACACAGCCAAAAATAAATAAATAAATAAATAAATAAATAAATAAATAAATAAAATTACATTCTAAATTGAGATCTGATTAGTGGGTTCAATGAGAAGACTATGTAGAGAGAGAAATAACTACAAGCAGAACCAGGGGTCATTAGCCTAGAAGGGGAACACATGGGCTTTTCTGAATTCATCGGTAGTCAGGGGACAAGGTGGAAGTGACAGTCAGGCAGACAAAGTAAGGAGGGAGAAAGAGAAGGGCCTGTTCTACCCATTCCATAATTTTGGCTTGACCGGACACATGTTTAACAAATCCCTGCATTCAAGGAGACTGTGATGCAAGAAATGAGGTGGTTGATATGTTTGAAAGTAGGATAAAATGTGTATTTCATCATGGAACAGATGGATTTTAGAAATTTTGTAAAGAAAAAGTGGTAGAATTTGGCAGTTTGAATGTTTGAATGTAGAAAGGGAATATATTGCATTGTGGAATTTCCCATTTCTTTTTCCATTTGAAATTACAGTGAATGTATAGTCATAACTCTTTGTCCCTTTAAATACACATGTACATATATATGTATATCTATATAAACACATTATCTGATATTATCTATATATCTGTCATTACTTTTTGTCGATTGCATTGCTAAAAAGTGTTATGGACAGTTTAATTTTTTAACTTTGATACTTATGAAATGGATAACTGCATAAAAATGAAATTAAATATGTAGTCATAGGCTTATGTTTGTAGTTTGAAAGAATGTATATGCTCAACATTCATTCAACCACCAAATATCCAAAAATTCTTCTGACTCCAAATCACTAATATTATGTGTACAAGACTGAGTTCCAGGATGGTTTCTTAGTAAAATAAAATTTACATTTCATTGTCCCTTCAATAGTTCTATGAACAAAATTACATTAACATGACTTCCAATGGATAATTAGAGAGTAGTATTTACTTTTTTTTCCTACAAAATTTCCTGAACAAATTAGGGTGTGACTTATACCTTCCATTTTCTTCTATGTTGTTGAACAAGATTTGTTTTAGTTAACTCTCATATTCCTCTAACTATATAACTCAAAAAATTATATTGCTCAGCATTACCAAAAGAAGCTTCTATGTTCTGTGTGTTCTTAAATCAAGCACTTTTTTTAAAAAAGCATTTATTTTCTCGTGCTTTGTGATTCAGTATATCATGCTACATTCTGATTATACAGAGATGCATAAGTAGCACTTACCTTAATGAACCAACCACAATTTCTGGCTTTTAACATGTCAGCCAGGTGTAACGAGTTTGATATAAAAATGAGTAGGCGTTCATGTAGACTGTAACAGAGAGGTTCATAGATCAGGAAGTAGAATGTATCCTCCACCCAGAATTAGTTTTTATTACCTACACTCTCTTGATATTTGTCAATTAACAAGTCAAGAACTTATATGATTTTTAGTTAACTATGTGTGTACTTCTCTGCTTGTCATCTGTATTTTAAACTGGGAATGAGTTTCATGTCTCTTTGTGCCCCAGTCACAAAGTACTTTGGCCTGTGATTCTCAGTAAACAATTGATTGACTGTAGCAGGTATGAGTCCACTGTGAGACCAGGCTCTGATAGCCTATCTGGACATCCTTATTTAACCAAAGCACTTGGAAAAACCAAATCCTTCTGTGCTTCTTGGATATCTCAGGAAAAGGAGTCATATACCTATGATTGCATATTTAATGTCATTATCATGCATGTGTCCTTTTCATAAGTATCAAAGTTAAAAAATCAAAGTGTCCATCATATTTCAACAATGACACAAAGGAAAAGGGTGTTGAGCTGGTTATCTGGAGTTAACTAAGAGGTCCATGATTTTCAGAAATAATCCAATGTAATATGAGTTCATTACATCAGAATTATCCAAGATTTGAAATGAATTCTTATTTCTACAGATCCACTTATTTATTTATTTTATTTTTTTCCCCTACAGATCCACTTTAATCTACACTTTACTTTTCCTCTCCTCTGGGTGAGTACTGTGTTATCCCTGGCATCTAGTACAATGACTACTGTGTACTGGGGGCCTCAATAAATATTAATTGAAGTAAGAAATAAATAATGTATTGATGTCAATGACTGATTGATCCAAAGTTATACCTATCCCAAAGATTAACTGGCATTTGCCAGGGCAGTCTTTGAGGATGACCTCTAGTTACTTCAAGGAAGAGAAGAATGCCCCAAATATCTGTTACCTTAGAAGTTGCCTACCACAGGGAGCCACTTATTGGAACTGATTCCAGGCAATGTATTCAAGATGTTTGTGTTCATCATGCCACAACCTACCTCTCAGCCACACAGTTTTGACCCCCCTCTTCTATCATTCTAGAAATGCATTGACTCTCTAAAGTTATGGACTTAAAAAGATAGACTTCCTAGAAGTCTTTGTACTATAAAAGAGAACCTCCAGGAGACTCTGATGTGTTTCTAATAATGAAATTTCAATATAAATAAGGGACATTTGAGGCTCTGGACTTCATGGAAGTATTATGCTTCTTTGTCTGCAAGGGCAAGCAGTTGTAGCACAAAAACGTGTAAATGAGTTAGTTCCAGTGTTCTTACTGTGAGAGGGCTTCTGCAGCAGTAAAAAGTTTTTAAGGCAATAGTGGGTGACTGGAATCAAGTTACAGCTGGGATTGGGGTGTGCATTTTGATTTGAAGTAGAACGTGTATGGTTTACTCAATGTGTGGTGGTGTTACATGGATTTGTAAATTTAGAGTAAAATTAATAACGATGAGACTGTCTGGGCCCTTTCCAGGGACTTCTTTGATCCACAGGGATTTCTCAGGTTTACATATGGATGTGTGGAGAGTGAGGGGAGTGACATGTTGCAATGAATAACGTGTCCTCAAGCTGCGGTGTTCTTTCCCTAGGCTAGGGGCTTGATTCTAATATTTTTTTAATTCTCCAGTTTTATTTGTAAATGAAAATCTTTGAATTTCAATAATCTTTATCTACAAAAATGAGATTTAGGACAAAGGAAAGATAGCTATAAGAATGATCTCAGGCATTTTTATTCCTATCATTTACATTTGAAATTAAACAAGTATATCAAAATAACAAGCATGCACCAGGGAATGAAGACAGCACGCTGTCTCCCAGGCCACCCTAATACTCCTTCAGCTCCTTGAAGTACCCTTCCAGTATATATAATTAAGAGGGTGGCCTTATAAAATTCTCCAAAATCGTGGTTTGGGGCTGTGGCTCTTTTGCCTTTGTTGTGGTTTTCTACATAACAGTGGGTTTTGCACATTCTGAATCTGTGTCTAGTTATGCAAGTGGAGCTCACTGCCCACATTTCCAGGCTCATTCTGGTGGGAAGAACCAGACTCAGTGCTTTGGTAGTTTGAGAACACTCACTGCTGCAATAGAACATTTCTGAGCACACAGAGACCTTTTTCCAGCTAGTAAGATTCTTTGAAAATCTTTGGGGACATTTCCATTGCTATATTGATACATCTTCTGTGTTTTGCCAAAACCAGGCTGGGATATTTGCATTTCTGTTCCCTCTCTTTCAGCTACCCCCTGGGCTCCCTTTGCTCCTCAAACTATATCAACACTGAACATGATGTCTCAGTATAAGACAGGAATGGGCTATCCATCTGGGAGTCTAATCTTCCTCCATTCATTTTCAAATGAGTAGTTTCAGAAACTGCTATTTCTGCTTGTTCCACACAAGGACTGGGTTTCCTAGTTCTTAGATAGTTTTACAGACCATTTCCCTACATATTCAGCTGTCAGCTATTGTTACTTTTTACAATCCGGAAGAATATGCTAATTGTACTGACACATAATGCAATGTGCTTAAGAACATGCCACTCAAAAGTGTAGCTCTCAGGAGACTTTTACCTGCAAGAAACCTCATCTATAAGGAAATATCCCCTTTGAGATAAAGGCAATTCTTTTGTAATAACATTGGGGAAGGCTAAAATGTGATTTACAGCACACCACAACACACTATAGTGTGATTTGACTGTTGTATAAAAACATATAGATTTAGGTTGAATTTAAATAGATGGCTGAGAGGGAGGGAGAGAGAGAAAAAGAGAAAGAGAGAGGGAGAGATGAAAATACCAGATGACTCCCAACTATAAAAAGTTCTCTTAGAAATGACAGAATAGTTAATGCATAGATTTCAAAGAAAATTACTGTTTCATAGTGTTGGTTATTAAACCTCTAATTTCTATAGAAATCTCTAATTTTTCCACATATTAAGTCAAGGAACTAAAAATGTCTTCTGTGGATATTTTTATAATAATATTTTCTGTTATAAAAAAGGCACTGCCAGACACTACCATCTGCCGTATAGACTGACGGCAGTGTACGAATCTGATGTCTTTCTGTGACTTCCTATCTTATATAATTGGAGGTTTCAGCCCAGAATGATGCTTCATTTCCACCTAAGGACACCGAAGTTTAAGTTTGCCTGGAACATTTTAATCATTTCCCTGCTATGCACTGATAACACCAGTGCTCTGTATAGTTAAAAGCTCTAAATGTGTCTACTGAGAGGGTGTTAAAAAATTCTCCTCGGAGCTTCTGGCCATCATCCAGGATTCCGTAATACCTTCTGGAACGAGACAGAAAACATAATGCATTACAATTGATAAAAGTTTCATTTGTACTTTATTTTGGAAATTTTAAACACTCGGAATATCTTGGCTACATCAACATGGGGAAGTGCTTTTTAGCTTTTGTTTTTGTTTTGATTTTTTTTGAGATGAGAAAGATGTCTTTGTGAACTGTTTATATAAAAGTTAGAATATTTAGAATATTTGTCTACCATGCTTTAAAAAGGTTCAGGGACACCCACAAGTACTCTACTCACTCAGATGTGTGTGAGTATGTGTGTGTCTATAGGAGGAAATGTAATCATCCCGCTCAATGAGACAAGATTACTGAAAAACTTCTATAGTTACTTATTTAAAAAATAACACCATTTTCAATAAAAGAGAAATCCTTGTATTTAAAACCTGTTAATTGGAGGTAATGTCTGTGTAACTGGACATTGTCAAAGGGTAATGACCTCCTGCTGCTAAGCCCTGGAAATGTTGACTGGAAGCCAGCACATTTGTTTTCAAAACAGGAGACATGGGTCCTTTGACATGATTCCATTAAAGTGGCTTTATATTTGTTACACACCATAATAGAAATTTTATCATTCTAGGCCATATTAGAATGTGCTTCCATTTTCTGCCTTCAAATATCTTTGCAGGTTGTGTGTTCACTGCTCTTAAATGTACCAATTAGCGCCTTTGCTGCCGCTGAGTGGCTGTTCTCAGAACGATACGGAGTTAGTTCAGTTCATCCTGAGGTTTGCCAAAAAGGTTGGAAATGAGTTAGTATTCATTAAGGTATGCCACTCAATATAATAAATAATTAATGCTCTATAATTCATTGTAGCTGAGAAAACAGGCTGGGTAATTAAAAGGAAACAGTGGAAAGCATCCCCCATTCCCTGTCCCCTTATACACTCCATTTAGCCAGTGTCTGAAATTTCGTTTGGCTGATGTGTAAAATTTCACTTAAAGTGTTCTTCTGGGTTGATTGAGATTTTCTATCAGTAGGAATGAAAGATCTAAGAACTGGTTTCCTTATGGAATCAGATGCACGTGAGCAGTGTGCCCTGCGATGAGGAAAGGGGAGGTCTTAGAGTATTAAAGTATCTATAATGTGAGGATTAGAGATGCTTAAAACCAACTCCACCTCCATTTTCATGCTTTTCAGAGGCATCCTTGGCGATGGCCTCAGAGCCGCTTGCATCGTGATTGTGTGGAGTGGATTAATTACAGTGATTCTCTTTTTGGCTACAGTAGGGGGAGGTTCTTGTTACCTTTTAAAAATATCTGTATTGTTGTCCCGGCCCCATCCTCAGTGATTTGATCCAACTGTTTCAGGATAGGGCCCTGGCATCTATATAGATCTATATTTTAATTTTCACAGATAATTTTAATCTGCAGCCAGAGTTCTCTGACTTGAGCTTGCCTCCGGGTCATGTGGAGGGTTGTTGAAACACAGCATGCTGCCCCTGCCCCACACCCCTGTACACACCAACGAGCTTCTGATCCAGTGAGTCTGCCAGGTGCCTGAGCATGTACGTTTCCAACAGGTTCCTGGGTGTTGCTGATGCTGCACTAGAATGTATGGTAAGTTAGTTAAATGATGTCAGTTTAGTCATTTCTTTATTCCTGATGACTTGGAAAAGAAGAAAAAGGAAAATGAAATACAAGAAGGACAGACTAGGGGCGAAGTTAAGTTGTATTTTCCCATTAAATGCCACTTTGTTGTAGCTGTCACACTGGTTTCTGATTTCTTTCAAGTTTCCTATCCCTTTAGTTTACCTAGATTTTTTATTCCTAAACACATAAAATTTTTAGAACAATAATTTTGTAACTAATACTAACTGAACATTTAGTAACCACCAGGACTCGGTTTAAATGTTTTATACATATTAGCTCATTTAATCTTCACCATTAAACAAATGGTTTCTTATCATAATCTATAATTATGTTCTTAAAGTCACACAGCTAATAGGTGGTAGGATTGGAATTGGAAGTTAAGCAAACTGACTCCAGAGCCTGAACTCTTAGTAATTTCTCTACACTACTTCTGCAAACCTAATGGTTTATGAAATATATTCTCACAACCCCTTGGAGGAAATATGTCACTGATTATTATTGAATTATTCCCGATGATAAAATCATGATAAAATAGCTTCCATTTATTGAATGCCTATCTTGGGCCATACACTATGTTAAGCACTATTAGCAAATCAGTTTAAGTGGCAAAATTAGGGTTCAAATTTAGGCCTGCTGGTTGGTTTTGGAGTGTCTGTCTCCAAAAGGAGTTATTCAGGTTCCTAGAAACATTGCAGTTTCTGGTCCAGAATTCTGAGGAAATTTAGCTACATTTCCAGCAACATCTCTGCATAACTCTGGTAATCTTACCTTTTGCCTAAGCATGTCTGATACAATTAAAAAACTCTGTTACAATTAAAAAACTCTTGACTGAAATGGTGGTCATTCTGATGTGAATATGAGGTCCCCAGGCTAGGGGAGTTGGAGAGTTGCAATAACTTAACTAAGATCACCAAACTTATGAACAACAGAGCCAGGAACCAAGAATAGAACCAAATGTACTCATGACATTTCAGCTTGTTTTCTCTCTGCTATAACAATCTACTCCTCATATCTGGTTTTGCATTTTTCTTAGATCACCTGCTGGAGGATGTGTGAGATCACCATGCAGATCATAAATCCTGAAAATTTGTTTCCATACAGTACTTTTGAGAGCTGGCCCAATTAGTCTTATGAGCAGATAGAGGGAAGGGTTGCTGGTAGTGGGTTTCAGGAGCCGTGGATAGCCCTCCAAGAGCCATTGTCCAGACCTCACAAGGTTGTGGTTGGAAATAAACAAGATAACAGATGCAAAGTGCCTGGTGCCTGGGAGGCACATGGCTCAACAAATGGTAGCTGTTACTGGTGTTCTTCTGACCTTGGTAGGAGCAGGGAGAGTGAGTGGGTGGAGAGGGCAGATCGCTATACTGATGTCTCAGAGGACTCCCAGGTTTCCAGGATATCATTTGAGTCCTAAAAAACACTTAGTATGTAAAGGGAAATAAACATTTTCAGAACCCAGTATCAGTCATTTTTACACCCTCTTGTTTATGAGATTTGTCAAGCCATATCAACAGGTTCACATCAATTCGACTTTCACATTCTGAGTGATTCTTGAGGCCCAGGCTATGTGCAGGTTTATTACTGAATGAGAGCTGTTTCCGGTAATTTAGTGCCAGGAAGCGTTGTTATAAACATGTGGAGAGGTGGGGCTATATGCAAAATGCTCAGACACAGAAGAGATATTTATTTTTCTATCAGTCATTCTGTCTGCATGCCTATCTATATATATCCTCTCCTCACTCCACCAGCTCAATTGACTTTCCAATTTCTTTATTGAAAAGCACCCATTTTGCAACGTTAGGATAAAGTTAATACAAATCACTTACAAGGTTACTCAGTTTTTACTGCTTGTATCACAGTGTTCTGTTTAGTGTCACTTGCCCTGATAGTGATATTTTCTAAGTTTTAAAGGTTTGACCTGATTATGTTCTCTTAGATAATTCCTTCACTCTCAGATACAAATGTCCTACTGGAGTCAACAAGTGTATGTGAATCCTGCTGGTAAGAGGCAATACTTAACAAAACATTTGTTATTGACTTTTATTGTCTGTCCCTGTTTATCTTGATTATGCTATTCCTTATCCCAGTGTTTAGGAATGCCTTTCTCTAACAGTTTTGATATGTAACTTCTTTTTTTTTTTTTAACATCTTTATTGGAGTATAATTACTTTGCAATGGTGTGTTAGTTTCTGCTTTACAACAAAGTGAATCAGCTATACATATACATATATCCCCATATCTCCTCCCTCTTGTGTCTCCCTCCCACCCTCCCTATCCCACCCCTCTAGGTAGTCACAAAGCACCGAGCTGATCTCCCTGTGCTATGCAGCTGCTTCCCACTAGCTATCTATTTTACATTTGGTAGTGTATGTAAGTCCATGCTACTCTCTCACTTCGTCCCAGTTTACCCTTCCCCCTCCCCATGTCCTCAAGTCCATTCTGTAGTAGGTCTGCCTCTTCATTCCCGTCGTGCCTCTAGGTTCTTCATGACCATTTTTTTTTTTTTTTGGATTCCATATATATGTGTTAGCATACAGTATTTGTTTCTCTCTTTCTGACTTACTTCATTCAGTATGACAGACTCTAGGTCCATCCAGCTCACTACAAATAACTCAATTTTGTTTCTTTTTATGGCTGAGTAATATTCCATTGTATATACGCACCACATCTTCTTTATCCATTCATCTCTCGATGGATATTTAGGTTGCGTCTGTGTCCTGGCTATTGTAAATAGAGCTGCAATGAACATTGTGGTACATGATTCTTTTTGAATTATGGTTTTCTCAGGGTATATGCCCAGTAGTGAGATTGCTGGGTGATATGGTAGTTCTATTTTTAGTTTTTTGAGGAACCTCCATACTGTTCTCCATAGTGGCTGTATCAATTTACATTCCCACCAGCAGTGCAAGAGGATTCCCTTTTCTCCACACCCTCTCCAACATGTATTGTTTGTAGATGTTTTGATGATGGCCATTCTGACCGGTGTGAGATGGTATCTCATTGTAGTTTTTTTTTTTTTTTTTTAAATGTAATTTTTATTTATTTATTTATTTGACTGTGTTGGGTCTTCGTCTCCGTGCGAGGGCTTTCTCCAGTTGCGGCAAGCGGGGGCCACTCTTCATCGCGGTGCACGGGCCTTTCACTGTTGCGGCACGTGGCCTCTCTTGTTGCGGGGCACAGGCTCCAGACGCACAGGCTCAGTAGTTGTGGCTCACGGGCCTAGTTGCTCCGCGGCATGTGGGATCTTCCCAGACCAGGGCTCGAATCCGTATCCGCTGCATTGGCAGGTGGATTCTCAACCACTGCACCACCAGGGAAGCCCTCATTGTAGTTTTGATTTGCATTTCTCTAATGATTAATGATGTTGAGCATTCTTTCATGTGTTTGTTGGCAATCTGTATATCTTCTTTGGAGAAATGTCTATTTAGGTCTTCTGCCCATTTTTGGATTGGGTTGTTTGCTTTTTGGTATTGAGCTGCATGAGCTGCTTGTAAATTCTGGAGATTAATCCTTTGTCAGTTGCTTCATCTGCAAATATTTTCTCCCATTCTGAGGGTTATCTTTTTGTCTTGTTTATGGTTTCCTTTGCTGTGCAAAAGCTTTTAAGTTTCATTAGGTCCCATTTGTTTATTTGTGTTTTTATTACCATTTCTCTAGGAGTTGGGTCAAAAAGGATCTTGCTGTGATTTATGTCATAGAGTGTTCTACCTATGTTTTCCTCTAAGAGTTCGACAGAGTCGGGCCTTACATTTAAGTCTTTAATCCATTTGGAGTTTATTTTTGTGTATGGTGTTAGGGAGTGTTCCAATTTCATTCTTTTACATGTAGCTGTCCAGTTTTCCAAGCACCACTTATTGAAGAGGCTGTCTTTTCTCCATTGTATATTCTTGCCTCCTTTATCAAAAATAAGGTGACCATATGTGCGTGGGTTTATCTCTGGGCTTTCTATCCTGTTCCATTGATCTGTATTTCTGTTTTTGTGCCAGTACCATACTGTCTTGATTACTGTAGCTTTGTAGTATAGTCTGAAGTCAGGAAGCCTGATTCCTCCAGCTCCGTTTTTCTTTCTCAAGATTGCTTTGGCTATTCGGGCTCTTTTGTATTTCCATACAAATTGTGAAATTTTTTGTTCTAGTTCTGTGAAAAATGCCAGTGGTAGTTTGATAGGGATTGCATTGAATCTGTAGATTGCTTTGGGTAGTATAGTCATTTTCACGATGTTGATTCTTCCAATCCAAGAACATGGTATATCTCTCCATATCATCTTTAATTTATTTCTTCAGTGTCTTATAGTTTTCTGCATACAGGTCTTGTGTCTCCCTAGGTAGGTTTATTCTGAGGTATTTTATTCTTTTTGTTGCAATGGTAAATGGGAGTGTTTCCTTAATTTCACTTTCAGAATTTTCATCATTAGTGTATAGGAATGCAAGAGATTTCTGTGCATTAATTTTGTATCCTGCTACTTTACCAAATTCATTGATTAGCTCTAGTAGTTTTCTGGTAGCATCTTTAGGATTCTCTATGTGTAGTATCATATCATCTGCAAACAGTGACAGCTTTACTTCTTCTTTTCTGATTTGGATTCCTTTTATTTCTTTTTCTTCCCTGATGGCTGTGGCGAAAACTTCCAAAACAATGTTGAATAATAATGGTGAGAGTGGGCAACCTTGTCTTGTTCCTGATCTTAGTGGAAATGGTTTCACTTTTTCACCATTGAGTACAATGTTGGCTGTGGGTTTGTCATATATGGCCTTTATTATGTTGAGGTAAGTTCCCTCTATGCCTACTTTCTGGAGGGTTTTTATCCTAAATGGGTGCTGAATTTTGTCAAAAGCTTTTTCTGCATCTATTGAGACGATCATATGGTTTTTATTCTTCGATTTGTTAATATGGTCTATCACATTGATTGATTTGCGTATAGTGAAGAATCCTTGCATTCGTGGGATAAACCCCACTTGATCATGGTGTATGATCCTTTTAATGTGTTGTTGGATTCTGTTTGCTAGTATTTTGTTGAGGATTTTTGCATCTATGTTAGTCAGCAACATTGGCCTGTAGTTTTCTTTCTTTGTGACATCTTTGTCTAATTTTGGTATCAGGGTGATGGTGGCCTTGTAGAATGAGTTTGGGAGTGTTCCTCCCTCTGCCATATTTTGGAAGAGTTTGGGAAGGATAGGTGTTATCTTTTCTCTAAATGTTTGTTAGAATTCTCCTGTGAAGCCATCTGGTCCTGGGCTTTTGTTTGTTGGAAGATTTTTAATCACAGTTTCAATTTCAGTGCTTGTGATCAGTCTGTTTATATTTTCTATTTCCTCCTGTTTCAGTCACAGAGGGTTGTGCTTTTCGAAGAATTTGTCCATTTCTTCCAGGTTGTCCATTTTATTGGCATATAGCTGCTTGTAATAATCTCTCATGATCCTATGTATTTCTGCAGTGTCAGTTGTTACTTCTCCTTTTTCATTTGTAATTCTATTGATTTGAGTCTTCTCCCTTTTTTTCTTGATGAGTCTGGTTAATGGTTTATCAATTTTATTTATCTTCTCAAAGAACCAGCTTTTAGTTTTATTGATCTTTGCTATTGTTTCCTTCGTTTCTTTTTCATTTATTTCTGATTTGATCTTTATGATTTCTCTCCTTCTGCTAACTTTGGGGGTTTTCTGTTCTTCTTTCTCTAATTGCTTTACGTGAAAGGTTAGGTTGTTTATTTGAGATGTTTCTTGTTTCTTAAGGTAGGATTGTATTGCCATAAACTTCCCTCTTGGAACTGCTTATGCTGCATCCCATAGGTTTTGCGTTATCGTGTTTTCTTTGTTATTTGTTTCTAGGTATGTTTTGATTTCCGCTTTGATTTCTTCAGTGATCTCTTGGTTATTAAGTAGTGTATTGTTTAGCCTCCATGTGTTTGTATTTTTTACAGATATTCTCCCGTAATTAATATTTAGTCTCATAGCACTGTGGTCGGAAAAGATACTTGATATGATTTCAATTTTCTTAAATTTACCAAGGCTTGATTTGTGACCCAAGAGATGATCTATCCTGGAGAATGTTCCATGGGCACTTGAGAAGAAAGCATATTCTGTTGTTTTTGGATGGAATGTCCTATAAATATCAATTAAGTCCATCTTGTTTAATATATAATTTAAAGCTTGTGTTTCCTTATTTATTTTCATTTTGGATGATCTGTCCATTGGTGAAAGTGGGGTGTTAAAGTCCCCTACTATGATTGTGTTACTGTCGATTTCCCCTTTTATGGCTGTTAGTATTTGCCTTATGTATTGAGGTGCTCCTATGTTGGGTGCATAGATATTTACAATTGTTATATCTTCTTCTTGGATCGATCCCTTGATCATTATTTAGTGTCTTTCTTTGTCTCTTGTAATAGTCTTTATTTTAAAGTCTATTTTGTCTGATATGAGAATTGCTACTCCAGCTTTCTTTTGATTTCCATTTGCATGGAATATCTTTTTCCATGCCCTCACTTTCAGTCTGTATGTATCCCTAGGTCTGAAGTGGGTCTCCCCTAGACAGCATATATATGGGTCTTGTTTTTGTATCCTTTCAGCCAGTCTGTGTCTTTTGGTGGGAGCATTTAATCCATTTACATTTAAGGTAATTATCGATATGTATGTTCCTATTACCATTTTCTTAATTGTTTGGGGTTTGTTATTGTAGGTCTTTTCCTTCTGTTGTGTTTGCTGCCTAGAGAAGTTCCTTTAGCATTTGTTGTAAAGCTGGTTTAGTGATGCTGAATTTTCTTAGCTTTTTCTTGTCTGTAAAGCTTTTAATTTCTCCGTCGAATCTGAATGAGATCCTTGCTGTGTATAGTAATCTTGGTTGTAGGTTTTTCCCTTTTATCACTTTAAATATGTCCGGCCACTCCCTTCTGGCTTGCAGAGTTTCTGCTGAAAGATCAGCTCTTAACCTTATGGGGATTCCCTTGTATGTTATTTGTTTTTCTCTTCCTGCTTTTAATACTTTTTCTTTGTATTTAATTTTTAATAATTTGATTAATATGTGGCTTGGCCTGTTTCTCCTTGGATTTATCCTGTATGGGACTCTCTGCGCTCCCTGGAGTTGGTTGACTATTTCCTTTCCCATATTAGGGAAGTTTTCAACTATAATCTCTTCAAATATTTTGTCAGTCCCTTTCTTTTTCTCTTCTTCTTTTGGAACCTCTATAATTCGTATGTTGGTGCGTTTAATGTTGTCCCAGAGGTCTCTGAGACTGTCCTCAATTCTTTTCATTCTTTTTTTCTTTATCCTGCTCTGTAGTAGTTATTTCCACTATTTTATCTTCCAGGTCATTTATCCGTTCTTCTGCCTAAGTTATTTTGCTATTGATTCCTTCTAGAGAATTTTTAATTTCATTTATTATGTTGTTCATCATTGTTTGTTTGCTCTTTAGTTCTTTTAGGTCCTTGTTAAATGTTTCTTGTATTTTTTTTTTTTTTAATGACTACATTTATTTATCTATTTTTTGGCTGTGTTGGGTCTCCATCTCTGTGCGAGGGCTTTCTCTAGTTGCAACGAGCAGGAGCCACTCTTCATCGCGGTGCGCGGGCCTCTCACTATCGCCGCCTCACTTTGTTGCGGAGCACAGGCTCCAGGTGCGCAGACTCAGTAGCTGTGTGGCCCACGGGCCCAGTTGCTCCGCGGCATGTGAGATCTTCCCAGACCAGGGCTCGAACCCATGTCCCCTGCACTGGCAGGCAGACCCTCAACCACTGCGCCACCAGGGAAGCCCTGTTTCTTGTATTTTCTCCATTCTATTTCCAAGATTTTTGATCACGTTTACTATCATTATCTGAATTCTTTTTCAGGTAAACTGCCTGTTTCCTCTTCATTTGTTTGGTCTGGTGTGTTTTTACCTTGCTCCTTCATCTGCTGCATATTTCTCTGTCTTCTCATTTTGTTTAACTTACTGTGTTTGGGGTCTCCTTTTTGCAGGCGCAGGTTCATATTTCCCGTTGTTTTTGCTGTCTGCCCCCAGTGGCTAAGGTTGGTTCAGTGGGTTGTGTAGGCTTCCTGGTGGAGGGGACTGCTGCCTGTGTTCTGGTGGATGAGGCTGGATCTTGTCTTTCTGGTGGGCAGGTCTGCATCTGGTGGTGTGTTTGAGGTGTCTGTGACCTTATTATAATTCTAGGCAGCCTCTCTGCTAATGGGTGGGGTTGTGTTCCTGTCTTGCTAGTTTTTTGGCATAGGGTGACCAGCACTGTAGCTTGCTGGTCACTGAGTGGAGCTGGGTCTTGACGATGAGATGGAGATCTCTGGGAGATTTTCACTGTTTGATATTACATGGAGCTGTGAGGTCTCTTGTGGACCAATGTCCTGAACTTGGCTCTCCCACTCAGAGGCACAGACCTGATGCCCAGCCGGAACACCAAGACCCTGTCATCCACATGGCTCAGACTTTATTTTTTTGCAGTTCTGGAAGTCAGAAGTCTGAAGTCAATTTCAGTGGGCTGAAATCAGAGTGTTGGCATGGTCGCTCTCCCTTCAGAGACTTAGGGGGGAATCTGTTTTCTTGCCTTTTCCAGTGTCCAGAGCTGCATTCCTTGCATCTCTTTACTTGTGGCCACTTCCTCAATCTTCAAAATCAGCAGCATAGCGTTTTACTTCAATGATCACACTGCCTTTTTCTCTGTCAAATTGCCTTCTGTCTCTGTAACTTCTTTATATAAATATAGATGTAGAGAACCCATGTTAGGGAAAATGTGAAAAACAGGACAAATGTAAAAAGTGTATATATGAATCCAATTACTATTAGAATTTTAATGTATTCCACTCAGTTTTTTAGAAAACATTTAAAAGTGTACTTAAGTAACAATTATAATAATAAACAATTAAAAAGTGTACTTATAATAATAATCAGAACCATATAATTTTGCTTCAGGAAATATTTAGTTTAAATACTAGTGTTCATTCTTGAACAGTCTTTACAAGTAATATTGTAAAAACAGCCAGGTGTCTTATGCAGTGGACCTGTGATAATATCCTAAAACATTCCTCTACTATTAGATGGTGAGTTGCTTCTAATTGTCCTTAGTGTAATGCTGGGCCTTAGTAAATTTATCTTTGTATATATTTTGGCTGATTTCCTTAGGCCAGATTCATTGGTCTGTGAATAATGGGCCCAACTTTGACAAGGTATTTACCAAATTGCTTTCTATAAGAATTGTACCAATTTATATTGTCATCAGGAATGAATGGGATGGTGAATTCATTGCACTTTTACCAGCAATTTGGGCATTTCGTTACTTATTTATTTTTGTTGTTTCACATGTCAAAATGGTATTTGTTTTAACTTACACTTTCTGACTACTAGAAAGTTTAAATATTTTCAAATCTGTATTTGATATTATTTTTCTTTTTAATGTTAATTATCTGTTTAAGCTATTGCCAGTTTTTCTGTTATATTCTTAGTGACTTTCTATTGGAAGTTTGAATATTCCATGTTTTATACACATAAAAATACATAGTCAAATTTTTAATCCAGTGCCACATTGGCTGAAAAATTTCCCAAAGTTTTTGTTTTTGTTTTTTTAACATTAACATTTCAAATGTTATGGTAACATTTGTTATTTTCCTTTGGGTATTCTTTATAAATTCAAAGCACAGATAATGATTTCTTTGTCATTTGTTTTGATAAGTATTCAATATTATTTTCATTTTCTTTGGCTTGATTTTCAAAATATTAAACTTTTTTAATACTACATCTGGAACTTGTTTCAGCATATGGTGTGGGGTGAGCATATTTGACTTTTAAATAATTTACTGTGCTATGACCCAGCTGCCTGATTTCCCTTACAAGTGGCCAAATGCCCAGTGAAAGAAGAATGCTCTTATATTTTGTGTTCGTTGAGATAGCATCTGTTACTTTATTAAGTATGCCAGAATTTCTTACTGAGGAAACTATGCCTTAGGTGAAAGTTACATTTAAAAAGTTGAGTTAATTCTTTCAGATCAGAGGGATATAACTTAGTATCTTGGTATTCTTTATGGAACCCTACTTATTATAAGAATATACCTTAGCAAAATAATGTAGCTACTTCTGGCTTTTACAGAAGTATTTTAGCCTATAAATGTTAATGTATCTTTTTAATCTTCTAGATGGACTTGGATATCAAATCTGAGTTTGAATTATAGCTCAGTAACTGATTGTTAAGTGATTTTATGCAAAGCTTTCAAACTTCTGAGCCTCTGTTTTCTCTGTAGAAAATGAGGATAACACCTACCTTATGGGACAATGGTGAAGATTAATTGAGGAAACATATATAAAATGCCCGGGAGCTAAAGAAGAGACAGATTCATTGTTTTCTCTTTTCTATGATACAAACTTTGACCGTCTGAATTGGTAGAAGAGAACAAGAGCTCCTGGTAAAACTCACATAGCCAATATTTGACTTTGAAATATGTCTCATTTAAATTTTGAATATAGTTATTTCTGATCTTTAGGAAATTAAAACAACATAATGAAATTATATTACTAATATCCAATTCTAGGTTCTTTTCATTTTTTTCTGTATTCAATTATACTCTAAGAAAGTTAACTCATTTTGAAACTTCCCAGGGCAAAAATGATAGTAAGTGTTTGGACTTCAAAGTGTTTGTTTACCCAGAGGAGGACTTATGCTGAGTAACAGTAAGTAGAGAAAGGTAAGGAATAAGATGCTATTATGTTTCTGGAAGATGCAAGCCATCTGAAATAAGAAGGAAAATGCAAATGAGGCAAGGAAAGTTGCAAAGCAATTTAATGCATTGTCTTACAACACTGGTCACCATTGCATGATGAGATATGCAGGTTGCTTAGCAGATGTGTTCACTCTGCACATAGAACTTCTCTGAAAGTTTATTCTGTTAAGAATAAAGCATGCCTAGGAGAAAGAAAAAAGAAATTTGTCTCCTCAGCTCACTCCCATCTCAAATTACCTATTTGTCAAACTTCATGGAGAGTTTTTACCTTTGTAACATTGGGTTGCATTATCTGACCCTTTGGTGCCACTCAGGAAGAGAGATCCCTTGTACTAAAGAGTGTTATTTCAACCAAGTCCAAAAAGGGAGAAGTGACCTGATACGAATGGGGACCTGCCCAAAAGAAAGAAAGAAAAAGGTGGTCAAGAGAATCTGAGAAGGCACACAAGGTTTGTTTCTTCAAACATAAGAGAGTTAGAAAGTAGGGAGGTTGGGAGACTTGAAAACTAACAGTTGTTGAGCGATAAAAATGATGCTATATTGGTCAGGCCAGGGATTGCTGTATGCAAAACAAACACCAAATTACAGTGATCTAAATCACTGAGAACTTTATTTCTTGCTCATGTTTCTGTTCAATATGGGTTGAGAGAATCCAAGTTCCTTTCACCTAGTGGCTTTTCCATCCCTAGGATCCTTAGGATCTCAGATGCCTCCACTGGAAACTGCTCTGGTTGCTGGGTGAGGGAAGAGAATGAGAGCATGGAAGGCTGCTTGGGGGGTTTGTCTGTGCCCTATTTATTAAAGCTCACATGGCCCCACCTAACTGTAAGGGAGACTAGTAAATGTACTCGACTGGTGTGCCCAGAAGGAAAAAAGAGGAAGTTTTGTGAACACTTAGCAATCTTTATCGCATATCCTAACCATGTTGTGTCAAGTTTTTATTTCATGTGAATATTCTGTACCAGGTGGAATTTGACCTCGAATTTATTCAAATAATGCAGTCATGACCCATTTTAACTGGATGCTACTCTTTAGCCTTCCACATCAAATTTTGCATATTTTTAAAAGTGAATGTTCGTACAAACATCATCTTACTTCTTATCTTCTCAGGAAAGAGTAATTAACCCGAGAATCAATTCCACACTAGATAACAAAGCAAATCTTAGCCTTGGCTAAGGAGTTTATATGACAATCTTCTGATGCCATATAAGCATTATTGAGTCGGCCCTCTAGACTCATGGAAGCTGGGCTTTTCACACAAGACTACTACTTTTCCTTAGTTGGACTCATAACCCTTGCAAGGCAATACAACAAATTTTATATAAGCTGCGCCTTAGTCTAAGACTTTTCAGTCAGTGCACTCTTTGATTATTTTATCCCCAACTTTTCTGCCAATAAAAAGGCAACTTACTGGTTTTCACCAAAGGAATTATCTTTCTTATCCCATCGTCAGTGTCTGTAAAGGATAGCTGGAAAAAAGTGCTGATTTGATTAATAATGTTCTCCTTAATAGTCACCTTAATTTCTCCATTAACAGAATCCTGATACGACAACTGCCTACAAAACAATTGCCAAGTCTGGGATTGAGTGATTAATTGAAACAGTCACAAGTAAAGTTGTTTTTGCCATAAAAAAGTATGAAAATTACAAATATATTTACTGTGAGAATACTTTACACAGGCTCGATTAAAAAATATTTAGTATTATAATAGTCCTGGAGCATGAGTCAGCAAACAGTCATCAAGTTTTCTTTTTGAATCAGAATGAAGATCATGACTTCAAGGTGGGTTGCTTATAACATGAATGAAATGAGAAAGAGGAAGCCATAGCTGTCACCTCAGAGAGAGTCAGCAAGATGCCTCCTTGATTCTCTGTAGCACCACAGTGCTTGGCACTATTTCTCAAAAAGAAACTTCATGATATTTGCCAAATGTGCTGATGTGTCTCATATTAAAATCTGTCCTGTTGTAGGTATATATTCAGGAGTTCAGTGCAAATGCATTGATTTCTAAAAGTCTTGGATTTATCCTGCTTATATTTTTTATCAATTGGAAAAATTACTCAAATAATTGGATCTTAATTTCTTCATCTGTAAAATGGGAATATCATTGCATACTTCATAAGGATATTAAAATCAGATCTGTTTAATCTGTTTCTTACTGTTATCAGAAAATCAGATAACATACATGAAAGTGACCAGTACAGATATTTTGCCTTAAAAATACTGAAATGTCATTTGGGATTTGATCTTGTTGATTCTGATTGAAACTCTTGTTAACACTGTTTAAAACTCTGCATTTATTTGATCTGGGCTTCCCTGAGGGTTGCTTTCAGGGATATTTTATTTATCTTTGGCCTTCATATACAGAAAGTATATCATACTCTTTTTTTTTTCTCTTGATCTTACAAATTCTGACCCTCTTTATAAACACACGCCCATGTCTTTGAAGACGTTTCCATCTCTAAATGACTTCTTTCCAAAATGTGACCATGTATTATACCCTGACCTCCATTTGATCCTTGGCTTCATTATGGCTGCTAAATTCTAAAATTTCTAGTATAGCACCTTATGAAAATCCTCCAACCCTTTTTTGAATCTGGCAAGGGAATTTGAAAACAACTTTCTTCAAAAAAGTGAGAGCATAAGCCAAAATAAAAAAGAGAGGACATAGTCCAGTCCTGAGCTAGAGATGAGCAAGGTGTCTATTTATTCATTTGGTTTGTTGGTGGTTCATCTGATGGTGTCAGTCTATAAAGACTCTGCTATCACTTTTTTGGATCACTTTGCAACTAGTGCTCTTACTGCCTTTTTTTTTTTTCCCCTTCTGGTGAAGAAAAAAGCAAAAAATAGTTATATGCTTTTTGAGAAACTTTAAGAGAAAGTAAAAAATGAATTCTTCTCATTCTTTCCTTTCTAGGTTCTAATTCTTTTCACATTTAACTAAGGAATATGAGTGAGATTCAGCCCTTTTACCTCTCCCTAAATGTGGGATAAGTAGTGAAAAGAGAACACCATCATGGGCGCTCCAGACCTGGGCTCTATAATCAGTGTTGTGTCTTTAGCAAACCCTTAAAGCTCTATGTTTCTCAGTTTTCTTACTTATTAAGCAAAGTAATGGCCTCCCTACATCATGGGGGTATTTTGAGAATCAGATAAAATGATGAATGTCAAAATTTTTTGCAAAAGCAAAATGTCATTTTTAGACAAATGTAAACTGTCCCAAATAAGCAATGCTTCCCCTTCTCTTTTATACTAACTCTAACACATTCAATTATAAATATCAATGTAGCTTAATTTCATAAAACTTAATATGAATAAAAATCCTATGGAACATGCACATATACATTACTTTTTTCTCACTGCAGTCATCGGTGACACTTGTCGAATTGTCATCTCGGGCACAACATTAACTTAGGGACCAGGTACGTCGTAATTCCTCGTCAATGTGCTTGCTCTGGAAATTTACTTAAAGTAATTTGATGAAAAGCTTTGTTAATTCAATTATTGAATTTCATGCCTTATATTTAAAGTCTATAAACAAAAATTACAGAAAAGTACTTAAGTTATTGCAGTATTTTAATACCGTGATTGAATAGCATTTATATTTGAGATTAGTAGGCAGCATATTTAAGTGATGTGCTCATGAAAGTGAAATATTAAAAACAGCTTATGAAAATCTCCCATCTGGCAGTTACAATTGATCAGAAATCTACTCTTCAGCATTATTTTGAAAATAGCATGAGTTTTTAATTAAAACTGTTCATTCGATTTATTAATGTAAGTGAAACCTCCCATTTGACCAGGTTTAACTTGAGAAAGTGGTTTTCTAAAGCCCCTTTTATGGATTGAATGATACAGTTTTCAATAAAGAATAGTTATAAAAGATGTCAGACATTTATTCTCCATCAATCTTTTTTGTGTTCTCTTTAATTTCAAAATTGAACTGTGAACATAATTCTGCTTGCTTAAAAATATTTGATGAATTTATGATCTTAATTCTTCTATTTTAAATCTAAGCTAACTAAAGGATCCAAGATAAAAGCCTTTTATAAACTATGTTAAGGTATCCTTTATATCAGTTAATTTAAATAAAGCTGGCATGGACAAGAAATAAGCACATTATCAAGCTTAAAATTTCTCACTTAAAAACAACATACAAAGCATTTTTATTTAGACATTATCAAAAGCTTATTCAGTTGCTGTACTCCTTATTACACATCATCTCATTTAATCCTTTTCAATAATCCTGTTCCTCAGCATTCTTATTATCTACATTTTACCTGTAATTAAATCAAAGCTCAGGAGTTATGTAACTTGTGAATAAATTTCAGGAGAAAGATTTCAGACCAGGCAATTAGCCCTGAAGCCACAGGCACTTCCTCACTGTTCTGAACTGGAGCCCAAGGCCCCTGCTTGACCTGGTCTGCTGTGGGAGGGTTGTAAGGACAGCACTACTAGCTTCTCTCCTGGAACCTCAGCACCTGAATTAGAGGCTGTGGTAATTCCCAGACATAGTTATTTATCAAAACTGGATTATTGCAAATATGAATTGAGAAATTGTAAAATGGGAAATACTTTCTTTGATGTGTCTGTTGCCTGGGGAAATGTCTGTTTCCCTCATGTTTCACACTGGTTAAGCATCCTGCCAACGTATTAGATCACAAAATAGGTGATTTCTCCACATGTTCAGTTACGCAGTATTATTTCTGAGGTGTTAATGATAATTTCTATCATTTCCAAGTGAAAATCTAGAATATGGAGAAAGTTTGTTTGTAATTGAGCCCTGTAGGTCCTAGAATAGGAGTGAATGAGCAAAGATATACACACCTGGCTCTCCTGCCCTGGAGATGTCTTTAGTTTCATGAGGCTCCTGTGGGAGAGGTTTCTACAACCCATTTAGTAGCTGATCGCAGCATACCCATTCACCAGGAATTAAAAGTCAACGGGCTTAACTATTGAGAGTCTTCCTGACTATAAATTTATATGATGAATATGATCGCTCATGAACTTAGAGTTAAGTTCAAAGCCGTGAACTTTATGTATTGCTGTTGTTACGGGACTCAGCTTCATCTCATAAGATTTAGAATAAATGTGCTCAGAGGGTCTTTCAGGTTAAGCCTCACCTTATAAGTAAATATATGGTCATTAGACCACCAGTGTCTGTATCTTCCATTGGTACCATATATAAATATGGATCTGCTTTCTTGTTCAAATTTTCCAGTGTGCTCGTTTAATATACTACTAATGGTCAGCATGGGAGCAAGGGAGACTGAAGACTGGTTCTACCAGCAACTCAGCTTGTGTCTCTCTGTGAACCCAGGAAACTTAACTGTGCTGTATTTCAGTCTATACCTGTAATTTATATCTCTGCTTGTAACTCTGACTTACATCTTTATTATTTTATCAACATTACTCAAAATTATTTCCAACAACATTACTCAAAATTATTGAAAGATTGTGTTGCTACTGCCATTTCCTACCTTTTCAACAAATAAGTTCTATGAACTCTGGAATATGTTCCCTTGCAAATAAATTCCAGAGTGTTTAGTTGTTTATTTACCAGTACTCTGAGTTACAACAAAAATTATTTATCAGGACTTATAAACACGCATGCAGGATGAAATGAATTTTAAATGTTTGGAAAAGCCAAGGTTAAGGGAAAATAAGAATAAAAAAGTAAAAGTGAACCAGGCGTGAGGCTGGTATATAAAATATTTGCTCTGAAGTTCTATACATTTGCTAGAGATAGATCACAAATTTGACTCTAAGCTTTCTAGAAACCAATCAGAAAACAGAAATGTGATTCCTGTCTCTAAGGTAAAAGGAAACGAGTTGATTTGAAGAAACATATTAACTATTCATGGAACCAAGATCAGGTAGAAAAATTTTGTATATTTCTATATGGTAAGAAAGCAAAATTGAAAACATATTTATCATAGAGTAAGGAGTATCAATAGGTCTGTTTTGTGTAAAATCCCTAAATATTGGGAGATGCAACCTTGCCATGGTATAATGCAATAAAAACCATTTTTATGGGAGAGTGGTGGCTATATTATATGATCCAGTCATGGCACCCTTTGATGATCCAGCCGGTACAAGGAGAGACTTGAGAATATCAGTAGAAGTAAGGAGCAATGTCAGGCCTATAAACGGCTCCAAAGCTTCAACTTAAACCACTTTATAATAAAACATCAGTTCGGCTCACATACCCCTGATCCTTCTTGGAAACTGATGGCATTTGTTGCTTCCGAGTAAAAGGGGTTCCTTGTTACCTCACCAGGTTTAGTAAAGAAGTCCTAGAGCCGGGAGTAGTAAAGGCCCAGGTAAGCGGGGGCAGAGACCATTTCTCTCTTATCACCATAACCCCCGGACCCGCTAGTGGAATGCCTGGCACATGATAGGAGCCAGGTACTTGTTGCTTTGTATTGAGGTTATTCCTGACCCAAGCTCAAAAATTAACTCACTATTTTAATATAGGCACATAACTTTGCGTTTGTAAGGAGGAATAATGATACTAACCTCAATGGGATGTTTCCGGGAGAAGATAAGACATAGGGACACACTGGCCAATAAATAGTGCTTAATAAATATTTGCTGAATCAACCACTGAACTCTAAAACACTATACAATGTAATAGATGAGAAATTAGTGGATTATCTCAGTACTGCCACGGTAAATATTTTATTGGCGAAACATCCGTGCTAATGTTCTGATTGACATTACTTTAGTAAGTAATCTAAGTTATAAGAATGTATTTTTTTCCCATGAGACTCAGTGTAAGTATATTTTATTTTGAATGGGGATAAAAAAACAGTTTGGAGAGGTGTTTTGGTTTTTTTCCCTATTGCATTAGCCTTCTTTCCAAAAAATTGCAACCATTGACCTAGATTCTAGAATGAATGGACTGCATATTCTTGATAATCCTCCCTAAATATTTATTTTTCTCTATATTGATATTTTGACTGGTATTATGTGGTAGTAAGTTTCAGATTATATTACTTGATTAAGTAGATTCTGAGTAAGTTTTATCAATTAAGTGACAATAATTGATTAATGGGCAAGCTGTTGGTTTCTAAATATACTTAAACTTTCTAACCTCATCTTGCTAGCGTACTGTCATGTTTATTAGTAAATAATTTGTCTTCCTCCATATATGACCCTTCTATAAAATAATACATTTTTCTCTATTCAAATGATACAATTTTCCTCCATACTGCCTTGGAAATCCAATCTCCAATATTTGTTCTTAGATCCTATTGTACTATATAATATAATGTTGAGTTAGAGATTTCCAAACTGGCCACAGTTTGGTTTAAAATAACATTTTCCTTCAAGGGCCTGTTTATTGGCAGCCCCTATTTGAGCATTAAGAGACATAATCAGAGATGTTCTGAAAACTACCCTTGACTAGGAACTCTTCCTTTACTCCACTGTTTTATTTATTGGGACATAAAACTCATATAGAATTGAAGAAAGGAAAAATAATGCCATTTTGGAAATAATCTTAGTATCATATTTCCATCTTTTAGGAGATAGGTATATGTATATGTTTAATAATATCACATTGCATATTTGGGTAAACTTTCATCCATGCAAAAGGCCAAGTTTTTTCTGCTGTTGTCCTTCTCCTTGATCTATGTTTCCTGCAGGGTTTTTGAAAATTTTGGTTTTATCCTTGAGAAATATATACCTTTTCCTCTAGCTCCTCTGTTCTCTTCTTATTCCTGTTAATGTAGAGATTTTTCTTTCAGACAGTTACATTTTTAATTTTATATCTAAAATTCTATAATACATTTAAATATGATTTCTAATCTATTACTTTCCAATCTATGATTTAAGCTAACAGAATTTAACTCATTATAATAGAGAAATTATTTGGTCTTTTTGAGCCATCTGTGTGTTTCTTGACTTTGTGATTTCAGATTTTAGAATTTTACTTAATTATAGTCTTACCTTGTTTAAAAGTGATGATTTAGATATTGAATCCATTGAGCATGGTGGTGGCTATTAATTTGCTAAGTATTTCCAGTTTTCACCTTTTAGGCATATGATAGTACATAACTTTCAGGCTCTGTTGTGGTTGTGAGGAGGGGGCCATAGGACTGGTTCTGTCCATTGAATTCTGAGCAAAAGTAATGTATGTCACTTCTGAATCAAAATATTTCCTTATCAGTACAGGCTCTTCTAGAGTTATCTTCCCCCCAGGTACAGTGGCTGACAACACTTAAGATCCTGGCTGTCCTGTCAGACCTAGATCCTTGAGTCATGTCAATGATCAGAGCCCTCTGCTGGCCTACAATTGACATTTATCCTGAGCAAAAATAAACTTTTCTCATTTTAAGCTGCTGAGATTTGGGAAATGTTTGAAACTACAGTATAACCTAATCTAGATCCACTGGGACAGGTTGTGTTTTGGTTTTGACCTTTTCTAGATGGCACTAATAAAATTTGAAATTGCAGCTCTCCATCCAGAACCCTGCAGATCCTGTTTACAATCTACATTGTTTTCTCGCCTTCTGTGTGCTTTTGCATCTAATAGCATGCCCTTGAAATTCTCTTCAGAAGACTGTCTTCAAGTTACTGGAGCCACTTACTTTTGGGAGCATGCAAACCAGTAATTGACTGGTTCATGAAATCCCAGTTTCCTTACCTGCAGAGAGGACAACTTTAAGATAAACATACACTCCAGAGTTCCTCCTCAGGATCAGTCTGAAACAACCCTCTGGGGGACCTTGCCTGAAATCTCACCCTTGCTTACTGCTTCCCCTTTCTATGTCCTGCTTTCTTTACTCCCTTATAAGTTTCTCCTGGGAATTCTTCCTTAATAAGTCACTTGTGCCTCCTGTTAGAATTTGTTTCTGTGAAGCCCTACCTAAGATTGGGAATGGAATATATAAAATGTGGTTTCATAACAGTGCTTAAGGAAATACATTTGGCTAGATTGTAACTTATCGTGGTATATAAGAAAACATCAAAGTTTAGAACGTTCTTTTTTTAGCTTTAAGCCATTTAAACCAGGAATTTTGTCATGTTTAATGTGCTGTTCTTTATCAGATTGAAACAATATTGCTGCTTTATTTTTGTTAGTAAGGCATGATTTTTATATCATCATTACTTCATTTCTTTGCTTTGGGTGGCGGACTTGTAATCATCCTATCTGTTTATAGTCCTCAAACATCTTCAGAGCCCAGGTTACATTATAAGATACATTTAGGGTTGGGATAAAGCTTGTGATCACATAACAGAGCAGAGCTGGCCAATCACAGGGGAAATTTACCAGTATACTGTCATTATTGTAGTGCTTTTGTAAACTGTTGTAACTGGCCATTGATCATGATGGCATAGAAAAGTAAAGAGGGAAAACCCCACTTCTTTCTTCTAGTGCTGCTTTTATGTTTGAACTGTTAAATGTTATTAACAAGACTTATCCTTTTGGTCAAGATATTTTGCACACTATCCACTTTGGTGTACAATTCTGACTGATTTTCTCCTTGCTTTACTTAACTTCTGAAATGATATTGATAGTTAATTGTATGTTTGTTTAAAAGATACAACACTTTAGCAATTTTCAAATGTGGAATTTATTTGAAAGCATTCTTACATACTTTTAGGTCACATGAGGAAAAACCAGCTGGAAAGCAAATCATCCAAACCTACTGAGATGGTGAGGATCCTTGACTTCACCTTCTGAATTAACAGGATTCATGTAGACAAATGAACTAAAAACACAGCACCACAGTATCCTTTGTTTGGATGTATATCAGCCTTTGAAGAAACAATGTACTTCCTTTCTTGGAAAATATCTCTTGTTGTGAGGTAAGACTCTTTGAACTTTATTTTGTTGGTCACGGGAAGAAGAAGTGGTGGAGAACTCAGGTATATGCTAGTTAAATCCCTATAAATTTAATTGCTCTTTATCTTTTTATCAGCCATTCTATTTTTTTCCTTCTTACATCATTTCTTGAGATAACTTTCATTTACATTTCATTTACATTTGGTGAGTAAAACCAAAAGTTACAAGCAAATCTTTAGGTGCCATAAATTTTTTTAAGGATGCAGGTGAAACCCATCTATCTTTTCTCTCTGCCTCTGAGATAGAGTCAGAGCTAGACAATAAACGATGTATCAGCTCACAGTAAACATTTGGAAAATAATATGCCACTATCTATTAAATTTTAACATATTCACATATCCTTTCACTTAGCCTATTCGTTTTTAGGAATGCAGTATACAAAAATAAAAGTGATAATATATAAAACTTTTATACACTGGGGTTTATTTTACCCTTGTTTATAATTTCAAAGACCTGGAATCACTCTGAATATCTAAAAATAGGTGAATGATTGTATAAGTGAAGGTACAATTCTAATAGAGAATATTTTGCAGCTATTAATATAAATGAGTTAAACTAATACATCCTGACATGAATAGATGCTCTTGATTTGTAAAAGGGCAGCTGTAGGAAAACAGGTATTGTATGAACCAATTTCTCTTAGAAGAAAAATCTCTCTGTATTGGTATGAGAATAGAGTCATGCCTCAAAGAATATATACTAAAAAGTGAACATTTAACCCAAGGGCAGCATAGCTGGGGAAAGAATGTTAGCTAATAACATTTTAATGCCTCTGTATTATTCAGCATGATACAGCAAGCACACATTTCTTTTGTAATTTTGAAAATGATAAAGTATATTAAGTTTTCTAAAGAAAAACTGAGAGAAAGATATATAAATATATAATATATATATATTTATATATATTTATATATATATATATATAAATATATTTATATATATATAAATAAATATATATATATAAAAATATATATATATATAAATATATATATAAATATATATATATATAAATATATAAATATATAAATATATATATAAATATATAAATATATATATTTATTTATATATATAAATATATTTATAAATTTATAAATATATTTATAAATATATTTATAAATATATAAATATATAAATTTATATATAAATATATAAATATAAATATATAAATTTATAAATATATTTATAAATATATTTATATAAATATATTTATATTTATATATATATATTTATTTATATATAAATATATTTATAAATATATTTATATAAATATATTTATAAATATATTTATATATTTATATAAATATATAAATATAAATATATAAATATATAAATATATATAAATATATATATATAAATATATATAAATATATATATATAAATATATATATATAAATATATATATAAATATATATATATAAATATATATATAAATATATATATATATATAAAAATATATTTATATATATATAAATATATTTATATATATTTATATATAATATATATAAATATATCTGCCTCTCTTATTTTTTTTAAAATTTTTATTTATTTTTTGGCCGCGTTGGGTCTTCGTTGCTCTGTGCGGGCTTTCTCTAGTTGTGGCGAGCGGGGGCTTCTCTTCGTTGTGGCGCATGGGCTTCTCATTGCGGTAGCTTCCCTTGTTGTGGAGCACGTGCTCTAGGCATTCTGGCTTCAGTAGGTACAGCGCATGGGCTCAGTAGTTGTGGTACGCGGGCTCTAGAGTGCAGGCTTGGTAGTTGTGGCGCACGGGTTTAGTTGCTCCTCAGCATGTGGGATCTTCCCAAACCAGGGATCGAACCCGTGTCCCCTGCATTGGCAGGTGGATTCTTAACCACTGAGCCACCAGGGAAGTCCTGCCTCTGTTATTTAGGAAACACTTTTATTATCATTAGAATTATTTTCTTCTAGGTAAGCATTTCTATTTTTCTCTAAGGGTGTCTACTTTTGGCTTTTGACACCAGATTTCCTTTGGAGTATATAAGTAGAAAAACTCATTTCAGACCTTATTTATATGCAGTACCTTTAAATGTCATACATGATGTAGGAAGATAGAACTAACTATGCAAAGATGGCCAAATAAATTCCCATTGTACCATGTTACTAGGCAGAGGTAGCTCTTCTCTATGAATTCACCTTCAAAGAAACAAAGAGCACGGATGTCCAAGTGGTGATTTCATAGACATCACTAACACTCACCAACACCTCTGGGTCTCTGCTTCTTGTGGACATGCAAAAAGACTTCAGTTTCCCGTTCCCTTAAAGTTAGACATGGGCATGAGACTTCCTCCAGTCAAAAACATGTGAGCCAAAATACTGTGCATTATTTCCAGTGAACAAGTAATAAACTTTTTGTTGTCATCATTGTTTATTTTCACAACATAAACTGTTGTACCCGACTGATAACAGTTACTGGAAAAACTTCAGTTGTCTGCATAATAGTTGGATCTTATGCTCTAGGGGTTGTCAGAATTTTTGCAAGTACGAGGCACAGCCTTTTAGAATTATCTATGAGACAAAAGAATTTTTTAATTCTGTAAAATTTAATCTCTTACCTAGTGGGCTGTGTCATCAGACTGATCTAGGTTCATATCTTGACTCAGTCATTTACGTGGTAATGTACAAACTACTCTACTTCTCTGGGTGTCAATTTACATCAGTAAAATGAAAGTATGCATACTTGTATCACATGGTTCTGTGAATTAAACAAAGTAATGTGTGTGACCCAGTGTTCTGTTCGTAGTGTATGCTCAATAACTGTTAGCCACCTGTTTGGTAGATCCTTGTGAAAATATTCTAAGTGGACTTGAGAAAGTAGAGAGAGAGAGAGAGAGCGCATTATGATAAAAGGGAGAAAGCTGTTATTTGTGACAGGAATTCTCTCTCCTCTCAATTTGTTTAGCTATGTCTTTGAGGTTCTGGAGTAATGTTGAAAGAGTATATATGTATCCTTTGGATTCTTAGATGTTTAATTGGGTTTATGCTATTTATTCCATCATAGGAGAAAGCTAAAGATTTCTCTCACCTCTATGGATTATAGCTCTAATCTATACATATTGACTGAGTCCTAGTTCATTTTCTATTTTAAGTTTATCGAAATAGAATTCTTTCCCATTTGGAGCCCCTTTCCCATCATTTTCTACCTCACAGGTGTTAGCCGCTCAGAGACAAAACATTGTTCCCCTATCTCCCAACTCTACTTCTATTCCAAGACAGCAACTACCAGGAGAGATACTAGCAAATAGCAGGGGAATTGGCACATGCACTCTGGTATGAAAGTTTCACACGTGACATTTTATGGGTAGAAACACAGGCCAGAGAAACACTGATAGTTATGCTTCCTGGAAATTGGAGTAGTTTACGGACATCATTCATTCCTATACCAGACAATGGAACAATAGGATAGGAGAGCTGCTGTCTTGACACATTGAGCTGCTTCTTTAAATATATCCATGCCAGTTCTGAGAGTTGAGATGGATGTGCTCAGTAATTTAACTTCCGGTTACATATCTTGGAAAGGTATTTTACTAGGACCTATTTAGATAGATTGGGGTGATTCAAATTTACCAAGTTGTGATATGGTGGTTAATACTTAAACCGTCTACTCCAAATGATCATTCCAAAACAATCAAAGTGTTTTCATTCTCCCTTACCAGGGATTGGCCATTGATACATGAGAGATAGTCTAGAGGCACTTCTGGCAAGGGTTCCCTCACTCCCTCAGTCTTAAAGAGAGGCTCAAGAAAGAGATAGTGTCTTTCTTCCTCTAAATGTTGTCATGTTTGGACATGATGTCTGGAGTTACTGCAGTCACTTTATGACCATAAGGGTACCATTTTGAGGACAAATCTGACACACTGAGATATTTGATGATGAGGTTAAAACTCTGATTACATTGATCCTGGAATCGTGTTGCTAGAGGCTTCTTTTTATGTAAGATGATAACTTTTTTAAATTAACTTTTAAACTTTTTTAAATTAACTTTTTATGTAATTATGTAATTAACTTTTTATGTAAGATGATAACTTTTTTAAATTAACTTTTTTAAATTAAGAAATTTGAGTTGGATTTTTTGTGGCCTAAGACGTTTACATTGATATACAGTTAGTTTAAAGAGTTGAATTTGGGATATGGTTTGTAAGTATTCAAGACTTTGAAAATATTTATTAGGCATGTGACATGGGCTTTGCAAAAGAGAGCACCTGGTGAAGAATACAGATGTAATCTCTGCCCTCGGATTCTGCAATTGAATCAGTAATTAGACAATTCTGCATTACAGCACACTGTTAGTATACAAGTATATAATGTGTGGCATCACATGAGAAGGGTGCCTAACTCAGTCTTGTGAGTTTGGAGAAGGTTTTCCAGAGGATAAAACTTCCAGTATGTTATCAAAATGATTATGAAATATTGGCTAGACATACGGAGGTACGATAGTCAAGATGCTTTTTTCCTGGCAAATGAAAGTAATTATTGGCTGCTGTAACCAAGAAGTGCAGTGGTAATTTCAAGCCCAGCTCATCAAGAGGCTCAAATGGTATCATCATTAACAACCTAAACAGTGTGGAGGGATGGAGTTGCCATTTAAAAAGGTGGGTTGGGCATATAAGTTTCAGAGGGAAATGCAGGAGCTCAGTTTTGGGCATACTCATTTTGAGATGCCAGTTATATTTTCAAATGGGGACCTCAATAGGACAGTTGGCTATGTAAATCAGGGAAATGGCTGGAGGTACAAAATTGTGTGTTGTTAGTGTATACATAGTTTTTAAAACTGTGAAGCTGGATAAGATTGCTGTAGGTTTGAGACTAGATAGAACAGAGAAAAGGTCCAAGGAATGACTCCCTGAGATTCCAACATGCAAAAATATGGGAAATAAGAGAAAACCAGTAAAGAATATGAAAATGAGCATCCATAGATATAGGATAAAAATCAGGAAAATGTGGTCTTGGAAGCAGAGATATAGAAATATAAAAAGTGGAAAGAATAAAAGAGAAAAGACTTTCACAGGCCCCCTCCACCAGCCTGTGTCTGTCTCAATAATCAGCCTTCTATTCAGTGTTATGCATGGAACTCACATATTCCTAGAAAAGGTCATCCTCCCCTTTTCTGTATTTTCCCATCCTCTCTGATGGAAAAAGAACAGTCTGAGTTAAATATAGAGGTTTTGCTCTATTTAATAGGTAAAAGTCAGGAAAGAAATAAACAGTACTGTAGAAAAATCAGCAAGTAATTACTGCCTTTATTTCCTTTCTGCTGAAGCCTTCAAACCCAAGTTCCAAGGGGTGGCTAGGGAACTAACATCCCCAAAAGATACAGGCATACCTCAGGGATATTGTGGGTTTGGTTCCAGACCACTGCAATAAAGTGAATATCAAAATAAAGTGAGTCACACGAATTTTTTGGTTTCCCAGTGCATATAAAAGTTATATTTACACTACACTATAGTCTATTAAATGTGCAATAGCATTACGTCGAAAAAAAGCAATGTACATACTTAATTTAAAAATATCTGATTGCTAAAAATGCTAACCATCATCTGAGCCTTCAATGAGTTGTAGTAGGAACATCAAAGATCATCCATCACCATAAAAATTTAATAATAATGAAAAAGTTTAACTATTGCAAGAGTTACCAAAATGTGACATGGAGACAGGAAGTGAGCAAATGCTGTTGGACAAATGGCGCCAGTAGACTTTGCTCAACACAGGGTTGCTACGAACCTCCAATTTGTAAAGATGCAGTATCTGAGAAGCACAATAAAACAAGGTATGCCTGTAATAAGTTGTTCAGATCATAATCTTCCTGCCTCAACTTCTTTGACCACAGGTGTCTCTGCCACCGAATAGTTCTATATCTACTTGTCGATGTTAATATTCCTATAGAGTTCCAGAGTCAGAATGTTTTAAATAAAGGCGATTTTTTTTACTTTAATGCTTTCATCATAATGCAGCCATGTAATGGAACTTAATGGATAGAAGGACGTGAGATATAGGCAGTGAACAAAAGCCTAATAATCAGGAGAACTGAATCCTCTGCTTGGATGGGTCATGAACAAGATTTCAAATACAGGAGTAGGTAAGCTTTACATTCAGACAGTCTGACTCTAGAGCCCATACTCCCAACCAGTACTTGATCTGTGTCTTGGACTCTTGTGAAGATAACACATGTGAAAGTGATTTGGCAATTTTAAAAGCACTCTGCACATATAGATACTATTATCCTTTTTTCTTTTTTTTTCTTATTTCAGAGATCAGCCAGGAACATCTAGACCCCACTTACTCTCTGGGTATCCTGTTAAAGACTCCTTTCTAAAGAATCTTTGTGTGTGTGTGTGTGTGTGTGTGTGTGTGTGCGCCTGTATGTGTGTGTAAAATCCTGACTGCTTTGCATGGATTTGTTGAGCCTGTTTAGAAAATGTTTTTCTTTTCTAAGCACCCATTGGCCTTATTGTCACTAGATGGCAGAAACAGATCCTACTTCTGTGGGAGAATGAGAGTTCGTTTTGCATTCGAGAAGGGCACAAAAAAGCTTCCCACAGATGATGTTTACAGGCTTTCTTTATTTTGACATTTCTTCTGAATACATTAATGTTTTTGGAAATTCCCTGTTAGGTCCCCTGCAGGGGTATGCTGCAAAGTGATCTTGGCTTGCACAGAAAAAGGATGGTTTGCATTATGCACTTTATATTTCAGTTTATAATTTTAGAGTCGAATACTACTTTATTTAAGATGGGGTGGCAGAGTGGGGAGGGGGTGGAGTTACACACTAAGAAAAATCAAGATGCTATGTCATATTACTAAAGCACTGCCACCAGAATATTTTCCCTGAGCCAGAGATGCCTTTATTATAATTCATTCTCTTTAGAATAAGGGAATTGACAATCAAGGTGTCAAATATAAGTATATTTTAAAATTTTCTATGTGAATTTCTGTACTGGAGAGAGAATGATTTTTTCTTTCCAGTTTTTACAAAGTAGTTACTGCTTCAGATTGCTATTAGTTTCTTTAATAAAAGATAAAATTAAACGATTTAATAAAATTAAACGATTGAGACAATATTTATTTTAAAAGCCAAACTGATGCTCTAGAGGCTATATGAACAGCATTTCACTATACAGTCATTGATCTTTAATTGCTTTGTACACATACCAATTATGTCCTTCCTTTAAAACTCCCAAATAGAAATGTCTTAATTCAAAGAAAGCCATTCCAGTGTCTTGAGGCTGAAATTATGGATTAAAGATTATGCCCTGTGCATTTGTTCCCATGTATCTTTGAAAACACTTTAAAAATAATCTTATATTAAATAAATACTTCTGCTCCTCTTAGAAAAAAAAATTTAACTCCCTTAGGATTAAAGGACAGTTTTAGTCTTATATTTACTTGCTTAAAATGCAACTTTAAAATATACGTGTCATTGTAGTTGTGGCTGTGGGAATTCCAAAACCATAGGAAGAAATGCTTGGTGAATTCATTTGCATACCAATACCCAGAATGCTTTTCCAGCTCACTGCTATTTAATCGAAATCAGCTGGTGTCAGAGCTCTGGGAACAAACTGAACCATTTTGACATGCTTCTCTGTGCATGTACTGAGTTCTTTTTCTGCACCAAGTACACAGTGGAAACTCCAAATTTGATCACCACTGTGAATTTTTTATAGACTTGACATTTTTTTGATCTCTGTTTTCTTTACAACTTTCTTTTAACCCTTCCTATGAAACACTACTCTATTATTGCAATAAAATTCTAATTGATAAGTGGGTCCAGGACTAATTACTTGGAATGTAAGTTAACTTGAATAACTTGTGACTCAGAACATGAGTAGGAGATTGGGAGAACATATTCTTCCACTAAAAAAAGTCAAGTCGGAGAGAGTGGTGTAAATTTGGGGAGATCTACGGGTTTGGTGGCTGGAAGTTGCTGAGGTCTCATGCAAGTCAAGGATACAGTGGATCTATTTTAAATTATGTTCAAATGGTACTGGTCAGAGGTAAGCGCTAGTGAGGTGGAAGGTGTGAGTTTTCTGGAGTATGTGTCAGAAGGAAATCAATTATGGCTATTTGATGATATTAAGAATTATGTATTATGGCATGGTGACAGCATTGTGGATATGGTTTTTTAAGGGTCATTTTTTAGAGATATCTATGAAAATGTTTATAGGTTAAATGATATGATATCCAGGATTTGTTTTAAAATAACATGGGAGAAATGAATGGTGGTACAGATGAAATAAAATTGCCATGTGTTGATAATTTTTGGATCTGGACAATGGATATATGGGGGTTTATTATACTGACTCTGTTTACTCTTGTGTCCATTGAAAATGTTCTGCAATAAAATATTTTTAAAAGGAAAGGTGAAGAAATAAGTCACACAGGACCTGAACATTTGAATTTACTCTACATTTTCTTTCCAAAAACGTTGTGATTTATGTCCTTAGGTATTTTATCACATACATCTGTGTGAAAGTTATTTCCTCAATTAATAAATAAGAAAAAGGAAGCCGTGTAAACTTCTCTTCATTTATGTCCCCCTCCCAGCTATTCCAGAACTTATTCTATCTCTCCTGGATCTGTGATCATGTTCTCTCTTCTAGATCCTATTCGGTGGTATTAAAAGAGTCTCTTTCATCTTATAAAATTATCTTGGTCTTCACATCCTCTTCTTATCACTCTCTCTCTTCTTTTATAAGATTCTTCAAAGGATCATCTATACTTTCCCTATTACTTTCTTATCCTATCAGTCATTCTTTTAAAAAATTAGTGAAAAAATATACCATGGACTCAAAGAAGCAAAGGACAATTAAATGAATATTACCAATAACTTACATTTCTAATGTATCTCTCCTTATTCATATCTCCCTTACGTCATATTATATATAATGTAATAAGATAGACACTATATTGAATTTTTTGTTTTCTCTGTGTTCTTCTTTATTGATTTGCCACTATGTGTATATTACTAAACACTATTGTTGACTTTTACCTGCTTGATAACATTTTACACGTTGGATCATTCTGTAGTATTCTTCTGTGTTATGCTTTTGAGATTCATCTATGTTGATATGTGTAGCTACAGTTCATTTATTTTTACAAATCCATTGTATTGTGCTCTGTCATATTTTTGTACCACAGTATATTTATCTATTTTATTGCTGATAGACATTTACGTCCAGGTTTTGTGCTTTTAAAAAATAATACTGTGTGTGTGCATGTTTTAGTGTATTTACACATGGTGTACATGTGTACAAATTCCTCTAGGGCATTTTTGGGTCACGGAACATGGGTATCTTTGACTTCTCTAGGTGAAGGCAAGTTGTTTCCAAGGTGTGCCACATAACCAGCAGTGTATAAGTGTTCTTGTGGTTTCATGTTATTGTATTGTCAGTACTCGATGTTGTCAAAATGGAATATTTTTGTTAATCTGGTGTGCTGGTATGTGAAATAATAACATAGAATTTCCTTGATCACTAAGAAGGTTGAGCAGCTTTTCCTATGTTTTGTTGGCCAATCAAATTTCCTACAGTGTGAATCACCTCTTCAAGATATTTGACAATTTCTATTTAGTTTTTTATTCTTATATCACAGAATCCTAGGAGTTCTGGTCGCTCTCCAAAACATCCAGTTATAGCTGCTACTGATGTCATGCCCACAAAGTTGCTCTTGTTGAGGTCTTTACTGATCTCAATGTTAACAAATCCAATGGACAATTTTTAGTCTCCATTTTACTTGATTTTTTGATTTCTCAGTTGCATTTAAAAACTCCTTTTTTCCTGACATTATACTCTCCTGATTTTTTTTCCTACTCTGGCTTTCCTCAGTCTCTTCCTGCTTCTTTTCTACTCTTTATTTTTTAATCCAATCTCAGTTAACTAGTGTTCTTCAGAGCACCATTCTGAACTTTCTTCTCTTTTCATTATCCACTGTATACCCAGGACTTTTGTATAAATGGCTCCTTCTGCCTAAAATCTAAAATACATTCTCTTCCCTTCCCTCTATAAACTCTCTCTCTCTCTTTATGTCTGTTTTTCTCTTTCTCTTTCCCTTCCTGCCCTCTCTCTCCCCCACCCGTCCCCTCTTTCTTTCTCTCCTCCACCATCACCACCCAATCCTCACTGATTTTAATACTCATTTAACACTTCCTGTTTCACATTCAGTGAAAATTACCCTGGGAGATCTTCTCCAACTTCTCAGTCCAAATTATATAATCTTTTCGCACCCCATGCATTTCTTGTATATCTAGTCATTTGTGCTATTATTTGTTTCTTGACCACACGCCCCACTGGACTCAAAGATTTGTGTGTTGACTCTGCACTTGTTTGTTCACACATGCACCCCCTGGGCTCAACATCATTTCTGATATATAGTAGGATCTTAATAAATATTCTTGAATAAAAGGGTAAGCAGACCCAGGCCTATGACTTTGCATAAGTGTGTGGTGATATCATTTAGCAATAAATGGAATTTAAGAGGGAATAGAGTTTATAGAAGATGAAGAGTTTAATTTTGGATACGTAATGTTCAAAATGCTTTTGAGGGGGATATTCAAGAAGAGGGACAATAGGATGCTTGATATGTGGATCTGAGACTGAAGAGAGCAGTATCGGTTGGGATTATTGACCCATAAGTTATCAGTATGTGGGAGATATGTGGGACAATGAGAAAAGAAATGGTTCGGAGAGTGTATATAGCCTGAAAAAGAGGACGATACACAGATGCAGCTGGCAGTGATATGGTCTAATTCAGCACTTTTCTCCTTATAGGCAGATTTTCTCAGCTCAGCCCATTAGACCTAAGAGTCATTGAGTTGCAGAAGTAAAATATTCAATTCCATAACATTTCTAAACACATATTTCTCACATTTCTATATAATCAATCCTGAGCAGCCTATTGTCTATGCAATAACAAGATGTATGTCTGTGTGTGTTTATTATTTTTTAAATCAGTTCACTTCTCAAAGTTCTCAAGTGGCCTCCCAAAACACTCAGAATAAAACCCAAAGTCTTTATATCATGGCCTATACTGTCTTCTGCCTTCTCCAGGCTCACCTTTGTTCTCCCTATCTCTCTCTTTCTACTTTCTCATCTGCTCTGCCCTCACTGGCCATCTCTGGAGATGCTGTGCTCCCAGCCACGAGTGCCCCCGGCCACAGCTAGGACAGGTTCCGCTCATGTGTTTGCATAGCTTGTTTCCTCCTTTCTTCTTGTTTCTGGTCAACCGTCACCTTAAGAGAATGGCTTCACTTGACTCCTATCTAAAATAGCAACCTGAACTGTTATACTCTGTCCTCTTTCTTCTGTGTTTTCTTTTCATTTCTTCTTTATCAATTTAATTTGTGTTTCTTCCCCATCCCTCTCCCCAGCATGATAAGGTTAAGGAGAATGTGAATACTTAGTGTTTGGCTCATTCTCATAACCTCAGTTCTAGAACAGTGTTCAGCACTTAAAAGCCACTCAATAAATGCTTGATAAATGAATGAATGAATGTCAAAAAATACAGTAGAAGATGCAGAAGAGGTATGGCGTGGTGGTTAAGTGCAGGGATTCTGAAGTCCATCTGTTTGTATGACTCCATCATTCACTAGTTGGGAAAACTACTTCATCTCTCAGTACCTCATTTATCTTATATTTAAAATGAGGATCACCATTCCACTTACTTTATAATGTTGCCATGAGGATTAAAAAAGATATTACACAGAAAACCCTGTTCCAATGCCTGGTACATAGTACGCACTCAATAAACATTTAAACCTTATTAATATTAGCAGCCCAAATCAATGCACTGTATGGATTCCACGATTTATTTAGGAGCTATTTACTGAGTACCATTACATGTCAGATATTTTTCTGGAGATTGGGGTCACAGTGATTAATAGGATAGAGATATAACTTAAAAACTATTTCTTGAGACCAGAGTTTAAAAATATATTTATCATTTAAATAATTTTGAATCAACCTGAGATGTATTATCAAGTATCCAACATTCAAAGACACCTTTGAAGAAGAGCATTTTTTCCTTTTTCCTTTCCATATCTGTAAATAGCAATTCAAATTTCCACCAGGGCTTGGCAAACTGATATTTACTAAAACTCTCTAACTCTGGAAAAATTCTCCCCTCAACTCATATGCTATTGATCCTCAGCTCGATGACGAGAAGCATAAAAATCTTCTAATAATTATACTCCTATTCCAAAATCTGGTTTACAAGCATAGGAACTAGTCAGTGATGGATTCAAGATACTGCTCCTTTTTCATTTATCTTTACTTTAAATGTTATTCATCTTTGAATGTTTTTCTTGTGAATTGAGGAAGCAGTGAGTAAGGGTGGTTTATGGCTTAAAATAACTTGTATAAAAGTTTTCAAAAACTATTCATGCTCCTCCAGCCCCACTCCAAGTATTTGTTCAGGTAAACACTAGTTAACACTTCTTGGAGACCAAGTATTCTTTTTTTTTTTTTTTTTGATTTAATTTAATTTAATTTATTTTTGGCTGTGTTGGGTCTTTGTTGCTGTGCGCGGGCTTTATCTAGTTGCGGTGAGCGGGGGCTACTCTTCATTGTGGTGTGTGGGCTTCTCCTTGTGGCTTCTCTTGTTGCGGAGCACGGGCTCTAGGCGCACAGGCTTCAGTAGTTGTGGCATGCGGGCTCTAGAGTGCAGGCTCAGTAGTTGTGGCGCACGGGCTTAGTTGCTCCGTGGCATGTGGGATCTTCTGGACCAGGGATCGAACCCGTATCCCCTGCATTGGCAGGCGGATTCTTATCCACTGTGCCACCAGGGAAGTCCCCCAAGTATTCTTAAGCTCGCTCCTTTTTTGGTTTTCTTTCTAAACTCCTTTAAAGTTACTATGCTACATCGCCTAATCCCTTGCTCATCACCTCGTGAGTTGTGTTTGTTGGTTGGTTCCTGAATGATGTTTTCTGTGCTCAACAGCATATCATTGAATCCTAATTTCCTCAGTGTTGAAAAAAAAATAAAATTAGTTTTTAAAAAGCAAGCTAAAGGCCTATCCAAACCAGTTCTGATATGTTTTCCAGGAAATTAACAATACATCTGGTCTTATGAATAGTTGTTATATTTAAGCGGCATTAAATAGTTTTCTCTTCTCACACCATTCCCCGAAACAAAAACAGTTCCACCAATTGTTAGTCAGAGTCTAAAATGCACATTTGAGTATAATTCCTTTGGGTCCTGAATATTTTTTGGTCTTTTAAAGTGCCGTGTTTAAATAAAAGTTATCGTGAAGGAGTGTAACTTCAATCTTTATTACGCTATTACTCTGCTAACTTCAGAAATATGATTTGGGTGCCTGGAGAGGTGGGGGATAGTGTCTGGGTGCTCAGGATAGTGTCTGGGTGCTTAGGGGAATAGTGTTTGGGTGCCTGGAGAGGTGGGGGATAGTGTCTGGTGCTTAGGGGGATAGTGTTTGGGTGCCTGGAGTGGTGGGGGACAGTGTCTGGGTGCTTAGGGAGGGGGCATTGTCAAAGAGGGGAGAGACACTGCAATAGGGACCTATGAGAATACCAAAGACCGAGTCACGTATTTTACACTTTTTCCTCTAAACTTCCATAAGAAGAAAAGATTTAGATCTGTGAGTAGTCTAATAAAATATGGTTATAATACTAAAATTTAAGAATAAAAAGTATTTTTGAATTAATTAGGTTTTCGTTGCCATTCACACTTTTCTAAATGGGAGGACAGAATATTTGAAAAACTACAGTGTTGCTGAGTACTATTTACCAGTGCACATCTGTTAAGTGGCTGCAACAAACCAGGTTCCATACCAGATGAAAAAGGCAAACTCCTCCTAGTCAAGAAGCTTATAATCCTGTGCTGAACAAAGCAAGTAAGCAATCCTTTAACAGACACCCTTAAAGAAACCGAAGAGGTATCAGAGAGAACTTTCAGCTCTATCTTGAAGGTTGCTCAAGAATTTGGGAGAAAAAGAAGGACATTGCAGCAAGAGGGACACATGTGCCCACCATAAGGCATGATGGGTGCACTAAGTTGTCTAGTAAGGCAGCATGAGAAAGATGAGTAAGAGTGCTGAGAAATATGACAAGAGAGGCAGGGGCTTTGAAAAGCATGGTTAAGAGCATGACTTCATCTTGTAGATATTTTGTTTTTGTTTTTGTTTTTTAATTTTTATTGGAGTATAGTTGATTTACAATGTTGTGTGAGTTTCAGGTGCACAGCAAAGTGAATCAGTTATACATATACATATATCCACTCTTTATAAAAATTCTTTTCCCATATAGGTCATTACAGACTATTGACTAGAGTTCCCTATGCTATACAGTAGATTCTTATTAGTTATCTATTTTTTATATAGTAGTGTGTATGTGTCAATCCCAATCTCCCAATTTATCCCTCCTCCCTTTTATCCCCTGCTAATCATAAGTTTGTTTTCTATATCTGTGACTCTACTTCTGTTATGTAACTAAGTTCATTTGTACCTGTTTTTTAAATTCCACATATAAGCGATATCATATGATATTTCTCTTTCTCTGTCTTACTTCACTCAGTATGACAATCTCTAGGTCCATCCATGTTGCTGCAAGTTGCATTATTTTGTTCTTTTTTATGGCTGAGTAACATTCCATTGCATATATGTGCCACATCTTCTGTATCCATTCCTCTGTTGATGGACATTTAGGTTGCTTCCAAGTCCTGGCTATTGTAAGTAGTGCCGCAGTGGACATTGGGGTGCATGTATGTTTTCAAATTATGGTTTCCTCCTGGTATATGCCTAGGAGAGAGATTGCTGGGTCATATGGTAGTTCTATTTTTAGTTTTTTAAGGAACCTCCATACTGTTCTCCATGGTGGCTTTACCAATTTACATACCCACTAACAGTGTAGGAGGGTTCCCTTTTCTCCACACCCTCTCCAGCATTTATTGTTTGTAGATTTTTTGATGATGGCCATTCTGACCGGTGTGAGATGATACCTCATTGTAGTTTTGATTTGCATTTCTCTAATAATTAGTGAAAAGATGCTCAACATCCTGTAGATTGTAGAAACCATGCCAGTTTTAGAAAGATAATTCCAGGTGCATTTTGAAAGAGTTTCAAGTCAGAATGATATGGCTTTAATGAAGGCCATAATGATGAAATCAAGGGAAACTGGTTAAGGTGGTGCTCATCAGAATTTTGAGAAGACAAGAGGAATTTGCAAGTTGGTTTAGGTAACTGACTGGATGGAGAATGGAAGGAAGGGAGAAGCAGTTTCTGACTTGGACAGCTAGTTCAAGGGTAGCACCATTTTGATAGAACATATGGAGAGAGAAAATGTAAGAGTCAAAGGATTTGTAACTTGAGCACATTTAACTGAAGGTTAACAGGATGTATGGATAAAAATGCATAATGAGAAGTTAAAAACAGATTTATAGCTCTATAAAAATATCTGTCAAGATCCAGATTATTTGAAGTTGTCAAGAATAGGAATGAGATTACACAGAGAGTGAGTCATGTGAAACTAGCATGAACTAAGAAGAGAGCACAGGAGGAACATCAAAATTTAAGACCCTTGTAGATAAGGCCGAGCTCCAAAAGGAGGACAAATAGTGTTGTCAGAAAATAAGTAGAGAAACACAAGAATTTTGAATTATCAAAGGGAGGAAAAACTTTCAAAGCTGTGGGAATGGTCAATAGTGCCAAAGGCATGTTTGGGATCAAAGAAAACGAGAACTTAAATGTGACCCTTGGCTTTGATGATTAAGGAGGTGGTTACTTATCTTAACAAAAGCAACTTTAGTGAATAGGAATCAAATGCTAGTGGTTAAGAAGTGACTGGGAATTATGGAAGTTGAACAGCAGATGTATATTATTCCTTTAGAAGCTTGACTCTAAAGAAACAAGAAATAAAAAAGAAAAGGTCTGATGTAAAGAGTGGGTAAACAAGAAATATATATATTTTTAATCTTACTTCTTTTTCTTTTTCAGTGGAAGATGAGTGAGGTAGAAGTGTATCCCTCAGAATAAACGTGGTCTTTGATATTAAACGCTTTATGAAAAACTCCTTATTTCTTTTCTATTATGATTTTGATCAGTAAAAAATTAATCACTCAGCAGTACCACTGATCGAGATAAGAGGAAAAGGTCTATTTTTGAATAGGAATAGGGCTATTTTTTTTTTCCCCTGGAGGCGGCATGGGATGAGGTTATAATGTTTTAGGAGTAAATCATTTTTTATTTTAAAGGTAAGAGGCAGGAAGTTGAGGAAATAAATTCCAGATGATCTTGGTTTTCAAACTAAGAGGCAACTACACATTGGGAGTAAGTAGGTAAAAGTTTAATACTGGTTTCCAAGGAATAATAAAACTTTGGACAAATACTCTAGAAATGAAAAAGGGTACTAGTGAAATGCATTTAAAATTACTTATCAACCTAGAGGGCATTGTTAAAATCAGAAGCTATATATTTGTAAATGTACCAAATGACATGCTTCTGTGATTTTTTTCTAGCACTGCTCAGTATGTATGTAGAAATGTAGAGAGTGGATGACTGGGCTTATCCAGGGCTAAATACTTGTAGCACAGGGACACAGGAAGTATGATCCTAAAGGTCTTGAGATGCTAGCAAGAGAGAAACTTAAGACACTGTCCAAGGATTCTAGGCTGGATAAGAAGGAAGGTAAAGCCAGGAGAAAACCCATTTAGAGACTTGGAAAACGACAAGGGTAGTGCCTGATATTCCTGGAAGTGTAGGTACTTCAGATAAAGAGGGAAAGTAGTCAAGTACTTTTTTCAAATGTATTGGTAACTGCATACTTCAGATGTATTGTAAGGGCTGCTTGGTTGAGAGAAGTAACAGTGGAAATAAAAATGACCTTGAAGAAATAGGAAAATGGTCTAACAAAACAATCGGGATGAGTTTCAATTGATATAAGTGCAAAGTAGCATCCTTTGTGACAAAAACTTAATGATACAAGTACAGAGTAGAGAAATAGACAAAGATGAGTGGAAAAGAATAGATATGGGTAATATCTAAACCAAGGTCCATGTATTTACGACAGTTAAGGGGAGGAAACAACCTAGATTCTTTTCTTTTAAGCAGTTTCAGAAATTTGAGGATTTAGGGAAATTTTGAGATTTCTTTTTGAAAAAGCAGTTGGATGTGAGCAGCAAGAAGTGAAAGTGACATTTTTTTAATTGCCAGAAAGAAATAAAATCTCTGAAGCTTTGTTTCATCTCTACCCATAGTACAAACAACAGCCTTTCAGGAACAATGTGTCAAGAAATCATTTGTTGTATAGATAGATGTATTTATTTCAGGCAGAACACCAGGAATCCATATCATGTTCTTGGTATAGTTTAGACTGTGACTTTTTTTTTCTTTAAGTGTACTAGGAAGAAAATAAGATTTCTCCAGAAAAAGATGATTATATACAAAGCAAGACTTAGCTGGTTTGTTCTTTAATGTGGTAGAATTTACAATAATGCAATACGTTGAATGGGGTAATAATAAATGATTCATGAGTGGATCAAATGATGGGTCTCATGTTTGATGTGCATGCAGTCTTATCCTAGGCCACTGAGCCAGACTTTCAGATGGGCCTTTACCTTTCACTCTTCTCCTGGGCCAGAGCGCTCGTCAAGCAATGCTCCCTGGACAGCTGGCTGTGCCGTGAACCATCTGGAGTTCCTACTCCCTCGTGATGCCCATTACAAAAAAGTTTCAAGTCCTCAACTTCACCTTTAGGGAATCTATATATCATTTAATGAGACATCCAGCAGCACATTTGTAGGATGATGTTGGCCATAAAAAAGTGTTTGGGAGAGTTCTAGCAGTTTTATTTTAAAAGAAATTACAACCATATTAAAACTATTGATATTAGGAGAGGTCCACCTTCCCAAGGAGCAAACAGCTAACACAAATTGAGCAATTACTCTGTGCTGCCAGGTACTGTGCTAAGTGCCTCAAAGTCATTATTTCACCACCTCAGGAAGTAAATTTGCAAATTAGGAATCTGAGCTTGTATAGGTTAAGTGACTTCCCCAATAAATGGAAAGCAGGGCTATAAACTCAGAACAATTTGGGTGTATGTGTTTCTTTAAGCTTTGTTTATTGAGGACCTGCTGGGTTTAGGATATCACTTTGTATATAGGAAATAAGAAGGTATATAAGCCATATATCTTCCAATCAAGACTTTACTAGGCCAGATGAATATGTAGACAACTTTCTATAAGATAACATAAGTTCTAAAGTAGAATCATGTATACAGTTCTTTGGGGGGCAGATAGGAAAGCAAACATTTTTTCCTAAGGAGTGAAAAATTTCACAGTGGAGGTGAATTTTGAACTGGAATATAATGTGTGATTGGATTCCACTAAAGGAACTTTGCATATGCTGGAATAGTTTAGCTTGAACATTTTGCTCTCCACAACTTGAGAAAATTTATAAAGTATTATTTCAAAAAAAAATCTGTAGTGCTGCCTCATGCTTTTGGGGGTGGTGGTAGAAATCAAAGAAGAAGAGAGAAATCCAGAAGTAGGTTTATGTCAAATAAAGATAGAAGCAAAAGAAGGGTTATGAATGATTTTTGAAGTGACTGGAAAAAAGAAAGACAGAAATGGAAGAGGAAAGAGGGCATCAGAGAACTGTAGGTGAAATAAAAGAGGGAAGAGTCACAGTAAAGGAGACCAAGGAGAGATTGGGTGAGAAGGCAAGAGAAATTTTAAAAGATCTGATTGCAATGTTATCTATATTTTAGGGCATTATAGTAAAATATAATAATATAATTTCCATGAAAAACTTTCTCATAAAAAATTGAAAATGTTTGTTGAAAGTAGCAAAAATCAAAATGCCCTGAATGTGTATTTGACAACCACATCTTCAAATACAGCAGATAAAGTCAAAGAGAAGCTTAAGTCGTAGCTTTCAAGTATCTTATTTTCTTGCTATGCATCTGAGCCATATTTTAAATCCATCTTCTGAAAATAAAATTTTAACTTTTCGTGGCAAATAAATGGCTTTGTTTTACTTATTTTCAAGAAGGTAGTCAATTCATATGTGCTTTTTTAAAGTATGATTTTTCCTTAAAAATCTTGATGTTCTAACTCTTTTACAAATCTATGGATTGATGTGCTTTCAGAAAACAGAGGACATCTTCAAGGAAGTGGTTATACAAGGCTTTGGTGCTTTGTGAAAATTCCATTTCTCTTTCTATAGAAATGTTTGCATTTCAATTCCACTCCCACCCACTGTTTTTTTGTTGTTGTTAATGCTGTCCTGATGTCTTTCAAGTCACACGTGTGTTTGTGTGCGTGTGTTTATGGCTTATGTTGTTGTTGTTGTTATTGTTCTAATAGAAAGACTTTGGGGTGTGGTAGACTTTTCTGACTCTCTGGCTATAAACTCTTGCAACACATAACAAACAGCCGATCAGAGAAATGGCAAACATTGTCTGTATTCTCTGTGCACTTGGCAGGGATTTTTCATATTGTATATTATTGGCTTTGCTGTGTGATAGCACAACAGAGCCTTTATAATGCTCTCCGCAGAGCTATTTATATACTGCGACTCTGTTAAGTATCCTTCCCTCTGCTGGGGTTCTTCCACAGACTCAAAGAGAAAGTGATTTGCCCAAATAAAGAAGTATGGGATTGGCATTGCTCAGAGCACAGGATGCTGCAAAGGCAAAATAAGTCTTTATATAGCTCACATTAAGTAGTATTATTCTCAGTTGAATGGCAAAATGAAGGTTAGCCCGAAATGAAGTAAAAAGATATTTCTTTCTAGCAGTCAAGATAATTAGAATCAGGTTGGCATGCACCTGTGTTTGATGCACTAAATATGTTGTGTCAAAGGGCCCCAGACCCCGGGGTCACCTAACTTTCAGTGATTTCCTTCAACAACTGTTGGTATCAAAATTGTAAAAGATGAATGTCAAAAGGCGTCCTGTCACCTGTGGTCACTTTTTGAAATGGATTACTGAAAATCTAAATGACTTGGCTATAGGCACTACCCAGTAAGGAGAATAAATGTAAAATCCAATAACAAAAAAGAAGGAACGAATGTTATTTTATTTTCAAGTTATCCCATTCAGACTAGTCACTAACAATCTGAAACTGATAGTTAAGTTACCTGGGAAGATCCAGTTAATATTTTCCTTCATATCATATTTAGGTTGATACTGGATCGTATAGATTTGAAGCTTTACTTTCTTCTCAAAACTAACCTGAAACATTTATGTTTTCCTGAATTTGTTTAAAATTATGCTCATACCATTATGCTTGTACTTTTATAAGGACACCTGGTTGAGATAGAATTCTAGCATTAGCTGGACATGGGACCCGTTCTCTGTTATCAAATTGAAGCAGGGAGGGCTTGCCTGCAATCTGACATTTGTATTCATATTCAAAGATCTGATATTTGGATTCACTCATATTCAGTCATGACATGTTCAACAGCATGACTTTAAAAATAGCATAAAATGCGTAAAAATAATAAGGGAAAGAGATACTAGCAGAATGTGGTGCTCCAGTTAATGTCACACTAACCCGAGGATATGGGAAATGTCAATTTTCAGTGGTTAAGGCAGACCACAGATTTGTGTGCAATTCTAGGAAAAAATGATTATGTAAAAAAGTGATGATCTTTTATTTGCTATTTGTCCACTTCTTGGTTAACTGTATAAAAGATCAGAGAGATGCAGAGAGAGTAACTTTCTGGTCTTCACTGGCACAATGAGGTAAATTCCAGAAGGGAATAAGGGAAACAGAAAAATGACTTTCAATTTTTAAAAATAAGGTTTTTCATGTACTTGCTTAATGAATGACATTATTTTGATAAAAAAGACAAGGTACTTGTATTCTTTTTCCAGTATAGTTCTATAACTATTCCCTGTTTGGGGGATTTTAAAAAAAATCTCCTGCAACAGCTATATATCCAGGTAGTAGCTGACTTGTTTTCTCTGTGTAAGATATGATATAATTTGATTACAAAAATTTAGTTAGATTTATTATAGAATAAAAATAGTTTAATAAATTATGCTATATGAAAACTCATTGAGATAGTAAAAAAATGAAGGATTAAATGATCTGTATTCCAACTTTCAAATTTTATGGGTGACAAAATACTTATGGTAACAAAATCGTATTGAGTAAGAAGAAGCTGACCGAACTTGAAATACAGAGGATTTAGCTAGGGAAAAGGCTATACTTAAAATTAGATTCCTCAAGAGGCTGCAGAATTTTTTTCCCCTGAAAAATAACTATGCTAGATCTTTAAAAGTATGGCATGGCCTTTGAAAATGCCATTAGCTCTGCCAAATAGAGTATATAGAGCTTGGCTATCCTTGAATGACTTTTCCGAGTAGAAATTCAGGCAGAGAAATGTCTAAAACAGTTTTTCCCAATAGTACATCTTGTGAAATAGTAGGCCATTTAAATATTTGGGAAAAATGGAATGGATTCTTCTGTCAAATACTTATGGGATACTTTGCATGTTATAACACTTTCTCAAATTACAAAAGTATATTAACCTATCAAACCCTCTGAGAAGTTCTACCATCAAGAAAACTGTTTACCCTTGTTTGACACAGCATTTTAAAATGTATTTGACCGTGGAATCCCTTTATTACACAGTACCCAGGGAAACTAGCATATCAGATAATACAATTTTGGCATATCAACTGACAGTGGAAAAAACTAAGTACATTTTAAAATTAAACTGGCCTACAAGGTATTAAGTATATACAATATTACCTTATTTAATATTCACTGCAAAGCTAACTGGTAGGTGTTATCTTCATTTTGAAGTTGAGGAAACTCAGGTTCAGAGAAGTTTAGTTACCTGCTTTGGTGACAGAAACCATATAAGCAACTGGGTCAGAATTCAAACCCAGGTCTATGTGATTTCAAACCTCATGATTTATCCTCTTCTCTCTTATCTCTTGAAAACGTTTTGCTACACAGTTAAGCCCACTACCTAATTTTTCTTCTTCTCTGGGGACCAGAAATGGAATGACTGAATAAATGACTATTTCAAACAGTAAGCTAGTAGTCAGTGATTGCTTATTAATTACTGAGTTGCTATCAGAATCACGCTGTTGGTTTTTGACAGAACTTACTCCTCAAGATACACAAAACAATATGTAAATGACAATAAAAAAACTGTGTTTGTTAGGAGCCCAGATGAATAGAGCAGAAACTAAGGAATTTAACTCCTTCCAGCAGGGTGAGCTACACGTGATCCTCACTTTCCTTCTGCTGGTTTAGATCACATGGGCCATTATCATAGTCAACCCCCTTACATCTTTTCTATTGCTTATCTCTACATCTGTATTGGCTTAGCAAATCCTCAGCTCATTTTATAAATAACTCTCTACTTACTCCATGAACCTGCAGGAAGAGCTGAAAGAGACTAGAGAAAAATACCTACAAGGTGACTGGTCTCCATTCCTCAGTGCAACTCCATTTCCCACGCTCCTCCCCTGTGCTTGACTACTATTTCACATTTTCTTTTTTCCCCTTAAACTTATTATAGCAGGTCCATATCATCGCACTCTGTGGATGACCTTGCTACCTATTTCACAGTGAAAACAGAAGCAGGGAAGAATCAGAAGAGAACTTCCAACAGGTTCCCATGCCTATTAATGCATTTGCATATGTAGTATTTGTGTTCTACCTTCCCTTGATTATCATGGAATAAGTTTATCCTTATTTCTGTAACCAACCACTTTCCTTTACAGTAAAGTTCCTCAAAAATTGCATATGTATTTAGTACCAAGAATTTTCCTCTCAAACTCTGTCAAACCCATTCCAGTCAGGATTTTGCTCCTATCAATCCACTGAAACAGCTGTTGTCATAGGCAACAGTCACCTCCATGTTGCAAAATGTAATGATCATTTTTCAGCTTGACTTTGCAGTAGCATTTATGACATAATTAATCACCCTCTTCTTTTTGAAAGTTTTTCCAGTTAGGTTCCAAGACACCATTCTCTCGGTTGCCCTGCCTAATGGCTGCTTCTTTTAGTCTCCTTGGTTGGTTCCAGAGAGCCATAAGATCACTGGACCACTTCTTATTTATTCAACTTTCACTGCCTGGGTGAGCTCATCTAGTCTACTAACTTTAAATACCATCTACTTGTTGATGAGTCTCATATAAATCTTTCCTAGACCCCTTTTTCTCTAAGTCTACACACTGATATTTAGTAGACAATTCAAATTCAAAGTGTCAAAACAGAAATCCTGAAACTCTCTATTATACTTCCTCCTTCTGCAGTCTGCTCCATCTCAGTAAATAGCAACTCCATTTTTTCATATATTGTTGCTGGTTCAGGACAAACATTTCATCACATAGGACAGCAGTTCAACGGCTCAAGGCATTGTCTACCTATTGACACCATTGCATTTGCTAGACCATCTTTCAGTTCTATAAGTTCATCTATTTCTGTAACTGATATGGTAAGAACAACGAAACTTGTAGGCATCAGACCTTTACCTACTTCCTTAATTATAAAGTAGATTCCCTGATGATGATGAATGAGACATCCAGTAAGAAACCAGATTATTTTGCTGGCAGAAACATGGTAGGTAGAGAAGAAAAGTCCAAATCCAGAAAAAGTGGTTTTTTTCCAGTGAGCCGAGTCTCTGCTGGACATAGTTTAGTGTAATGAGCAAGCCATCAAGTGGATGCTTGATTTTAGGGATATATTGTTGGTTTTAGATCGATCTATCATGTTGGCATCCTGACACTTAGCAGGGTAGTAGCCATATCAATTTGGGTGAAGGGGAGTTCATTTAATTGGGCTCATATCTAGCCTCTGTCTTTGCCATACTAGCACTTTGTTTGTTAGCCCATTTTTTTTTTAACATCTTTATTGGAGTATAATTGCTTTACAATGGTGTGTTAGTTTCTGCTTTATAACAAAGTGAATCAGTTATACATGTACATATGTTCCCATATCTCTTCCCTCTTGCGTCTCCCTCCCTCCCACCCTCCCTATCCCACCCCTCTAGGTGGTCACAAACCACCGAGCTGATCTCCCTGTGCTATGCGGCTGCTTCCCAGTAGCTATCTATTTTACATTTGGTAGTGTGTATATGTCCATGCCACTCTCTCACTTTGTCACAGCTTGCCCTTCCCCCTCCCCATATCCTCAAGTCCATTCTCTAGTAGGTCTGTGTCTTTATTCCCGTCTTACCCCTAGGTTCTTCATGACCTTTTTTTTTTTTTTTTTTCTTAGATTCCATATATATGTGTTAGCATACGGTATTTCTTTTTCTCTTTCTGACTTACTTCACTCTGTATGACAGACTCTAGGTCCATCCACCTCACTACAAATATCTCAATTTCGTTTCTTTTTATGCGTTAGCCCATTTTGAAAGTACTGGCCTAAGTGGGATACTGGGAAAAAGAGGCTAAATGGCATTCACAAAAAGTAGTATCTTGTTTGCCTGATTATTGAGAACCTCTGTGGCAATGGAGGTGCGCATTCAAGGATACAAACATCTTTCCACTCTGAAACTATTTCAATAGGTCTACCCAGATACCTTCTCTTAAACAAGTTTGTTATTAATCTTCAGATATTTTGAATCTCTGACCATCTGACTAGAGCTTAGCCACTATCCATGTATTGTATATCCATGTATTGTATAAAATCAGACTATTTATCCTTCCAGGTAAAGAGGACAAGGAGATGTGTCATACAAAGTTCTACCCTATAGAAGATTTTCTTTTCTATTCTTCCTGGCTTGTTCTTAGGGTACACTCTAGTTTGGGCTAGCATATGGTACAAAGCCAGTTATAAACCAAATTCAGATTTTTCCTCCTCAGGTAACTAATCATAGTTATCAATCCATAAGTGGGGATTAAGGAATTGATAGAAGCATGGCAAGAATTGTCATGTTGAGAGTGTAAGTCAAGTTTTCCTGAAACTTGCACATTCAGGCACCTCTGGCCTTTACAATAAGTAAAACTTTCACTTGACAATCAATGGATGTTGGGTACATCTGTGAGTTTATGGCTTTAACACTAATCAGGTCCGGGCGTATGTTATCTGTTGTTTAACAGTGAAAGGTATGAAAAGTCAAGAGTTATTTCTCAAAAAGAAAACAGCTATTTGCAGAAGAAGACATAATTTTGCTATAAACCCTAAAAGATATTGTGATTATCTTTTGTGTATAATAAGCGCCAGATGGCAGCCCAACCCACCACAGGTATGGGGGTACCAATAGACCCACTGGTTCAAAGGACCAAATGACAGAAACGTTTGTATTGAACCTGGAACATTTGAAGAGCCTGTTCTTGTTCTGAGTTTTACACAAAGCTGGCAATATTTGGGGCATTCAGAAACTGGGATAGAAAAGCCCGTATCAATGTGGTATGTGCGTGCATTTCTGACATAACACTTACTTTGAAAACACAAATTTCAATTGATATGTTGGGGGACAGTTTGAGCATGATGAAAATTTCATGTTTCTTTAATTATGATTGTGAGAAAGACTAGGTGAATGCAGAAAACTACTCTTGCCGGGTGTCTTTGGTTTATTTCTCTCCTTCTTTCTCTTATCTTTGTATTTCCTTCTTCTTGAAACTATTTTCTAGTATGTACTCAACTGACCTGAGCCATTTAGGAATACACAAAACAGCCATTTAGGAATACACAAAACACACCCACCTACCCACCCACAAACAAACTTCTACATCTACCAGATACCTGAGTTCACTGTGCGTATTATGAGTCCCAGCCATCCACATCTGGTGTTACAGTGTTCTATCCTGCTTCAGATAATCGTCCTCCCGCCACTGCCCACTAACTCACATGCTGTATCCCTACCCTCACTCATAAGCAAACTTCAGGTGTTTGTCAAGGTAAAGTACCATATTTATTGAACTATTTATAAATTTCTTAATCACTTGATGTGTAAAACTGTGCTATTATATTTGTTAGGTTTTAAAATTTTTAAGTGTGTCACTGATGACGTTGTGCCCCTAGCCCCATTTTCCCCAAAAGTCAAGTGATTTTATTGTATAATTTTGCATAGCATGGCAATTTTTAGGAACACATATGCCACGTTAGATCAGAACTGACTGTACAACACAATGTGGGAGAGAGAGTCCCACAAACAGGAAGATAAGTCAGATACTTAGAGGCCAAGAAATGGCAGTTTTCTACAGAAGATGAAGTGATAAGGACTGAGAACTGAAGCAAGAGAGAGGGTGCAGTATCAATGTATTGAGTATTTGTTATATTCTAGACATTATGTTAGTATTTTAAAATTCAGTATTTCATGGGAGAATGCTCATGGTAATGTCAGAATGATAGAATAAACATCATATGACACAGAAAGGAGTAGGAATGACTGCAGAGGAGACAGTTTGAATTATAGACTCTTAGAGATACTAGAGTCATCTGGTCCTTATAAGACAGTTGGACTCTGCCGATAGTATGGCTTCTTTGACAAGGATGAAATAATAGGCAAATAAATGCATAAATATAAGATCCTCAGGCCTTCTCCCTTCAAGCAGTTTAAAATTTATTGTGAGAGTTAAAACATGTTCATAAAACAGTACTAGTAGGTGATATGTTATCAATGCCAAATGTGTGCCATGAATTCTTTAGAGTCCCAACCATGACAGAAGGCTTTTTGGAGCAAGTGTTGATTTTACTATTTCTAAAAAAAAAGCAGTTTGGGGATAGAGAAGAGGGAGAGGTCATTCTCACAGGAAGGAAAAATAGGGGCAAAGGAAGGGGGTAGAATATGTTCGACATACTAGAAAATAGTTTCAAGAAGAAGGAAATACAAAGATAAGAGAAAGAAGGAGAGAAATAAACCAAAGACACCCGGCAAGACAAATTAATGGTGTGCTTAGAAAAGTGTTTTCAGTGGAATAGGGGGGATGCAAGTCAAATCAGCTAATCAGGATGAGGATGGTGAGGGAATAGAAGCATTGGGGTGTAGAACATTTAGTTTATGAAGTTTGATGGAAAAGTTACTGCAGTAGATTAAGGATTCAGAATGTTCAAACAGAGTTATTCAAGAGAGGTATGTGTGTGCTTGAAGACAGACTTGAAAAGTGTGTAAAAGTCTTAAATCAATATATATTTTTGACCTAAGGATAAACTGTACTTATGGGTCAGAAGTATTTCTTTTGTCTTTGAATTATTTTTTGTTTCCTTTTCTATTTTTGTTTATTTATAGACTTTTATTTCCTCTATTATCTCATTCATAAAGTAAAAAGTATATTTTTTTTAACCACAAATCCGTAACATTTCAATTCTAATTGAAATTATGAATATTCTTATAGTTTGCCACTTAAAATTTAATTTGTAAATATTCCTTCTACCCAAATCACCTTAATTTAGAAGCATTTTAATCAATTTTATCATATTCAATTTTGTTCCAAAGAAACCCTTTTCTTTTTGATATAAGAATCTAGAACATGGTTTAGTTAAAAGGAATATCTATCAATGAAGATGCCATTAAGTGCTAATCTTCATGTATATCTGGTTACATTTGAATTGTCATTAATATCCTTGAGGAAAATTTAATAGCACATATCAAAATTTTAAAAATAATCGTATCAACTGATCTTGAAACTCAAGTTGAAATAATTTAAGAATACTTTTATAATGAATTTCATTATAGTGCCGTCTTATAATCACAAATAATTAGAAAAACTCCAAAGAGGGAAGTGGTTAAATAAGTCATGGTAAAATAAGTCCATTGATGCAATGGGATGTTAATTAGCAGTTTAAAAATGTTTTCAAATCTATATAATTATATGAGTAGTGCTTAAAGTTCAGAGTATAGTATAGGGAGAAAAAATAAACATATAAATGTATTTTAATATGAGTTTAATGGCTTGGCATTTTTTACATACATGTATATATATTAGAAAAATGTATCAAAATTAACCAGTGTTTGTTTTGTTTTGTTTGTTTTTGCTGATTGTGGCTTTAAAGATGATTCAGACTGCCTCTTTGCACCTACGTGCATTTTATAAATTATTTTAAGCACAAATTACTTCTATAATCAGAGAAAATATTTAAAAATATTTTAAAATGATGACACAATAACATCAAAATTACAAGATAGCAAGTTAACTCAGACTCTAACAAAGCTTATACATGGACATGACAATGTGACATTTTCCACTGTAACCTCAACGTGGGGAGAGTGGCTACGATTAGAAAATAAGCTAACACTTAAGTTTCAGTGTGCAACCTTGGAAGATGCTGATGATACAAACAAAGGAGAAATTGAATTCCTTTTTTGTGAAGGGCATTAGGAGTGTTTTTTAAAATAGGAGTTATGTTTGCTACTGAAGCCCTTTTTTGCCATCAGATACTTTAGTTTTTATAAGGAATATGATTATTCACCTCTGAAAAATTAACTACCATTTGGCTAGTGTGCAAATGCTAACTCAAACACCTGTTTTCAAGACATTCACAGTTGATAGTCTGCTGAATCTAGTCTACCTGATGCTACATTTTGCATTTTGGGGGGAAGTATTACCTCAAGAGGAATCTGCACCTCTCAGTGTTGGGAGAACATGGGGGTTTTCCCTTCTTAGAAGGCAACCTCTTATTTTTTAACTTTCTGTAGCTCTTATGTACAACACCCATTTCTCACTTATTTTCTTGTTTTTACCTTGTGTTATTTTCAACTAGAATACATTATGACCACAGGTACTAACAAACAATTTCTCTGGTGATTTTATCCTGGAAATGTCCACCTCTCAGGGGGAAACCTTTGCTTCTATTTGCAAAGCGGTATCCCAGAAGTGTTTTGCCAAGATCTCAGTTTTGATTTCAGAGGGAGAGAGAGAAGTAAAGCAGTATATCTCAGAAATGTTTTGTCAAGATCTCAGCTTTGCTTTCATAGATAGGTAGAATGATAGATAGATTAGATAGACTGATAGATAGATAGATACACAGATAGATAGATGAATGATAGACAGGAAGATCGATCTCTCTGTGTGTGTGTATATCACACTTCAAATCGTAGCAATAATAAGGCTAATTTTTCATCTTGTGTTAAAAAATTTGCATTGATTTCAAGAGCTTGAACAAGTGTGGCGTGTGTTTAGGTATGAAGCAACAAGTGACTTCTCCATTCATCAGAAGTTTGTTGAAAGCGTGGTTAACCAGTAGAACACAAGAACCTGTGGAGCAGACAAAGATTAATTATACCTGTACCCATGCAGCAATGTTTGTGTTCCAAACAAATTATATTTGCTTGTGTTTAAATGATGCATAAATCTGATGCGTGCAGATGAACGTGTGTTCAGGATGGGTGAGCACACTTGTTTGAATGTCATATTTATCCCTGTATTTTGTCAGAAAATTAACTTCTTTGGAGTTTGTGCTTGAGCTGAGCATATGGTTGTTGATCTCTGGAGATGACAGCCTATCTGAGCAATAGCTCCTTATGGCTCCAGCTCTCCTCGGCTGGCAGATGCTTTGGGCTTTTCTACAATTAAGTGGAGATCATCACTGTTTTCTTTGAGCACTGCTGTGCCTTGTACTCTGAAGTGTTTTGTTAATCACTGTCTGCCTTCGACAGAAGCTGCCAAAGCTCTCATTAAGTTTGAATTTTGAGATGTCATGCTCGAATGATGGAATTTCATCCTTTTTCTGCATGAATGGAATTGGCTGTGGAAAGGTGCCAGAAAAAAAATCATGTCACTAAAGTATGCTTGCTTTATATTTTAGGGATGAAACAAAAGGAAGTTGAGGAGGGGGTTCTGGATAATTTGTCAATTCTGGAGCATATATTTTCCTAAGTGTTATAATTGTGGGATGCTAATCTTTACTAACAGGGATGGTTCCTTTACTGCATGTATCAACAGTTAGTAATTTCCTTGTTCACAAAGTGAGCTTTAAATCTCTTCTCTTTCTTGCCCCAAGACCTTTCATGGCATTTGATATCGCCGCTCAGAATGTTGAAACGGAAAGTAGTATGCAGGTTGCACAGGAGCAAAGTGATTTCTTTAATAACCTCTCTAACTGGGGCAGGAGAAGATATTTGGTAGAAAAGGAAAAAAAAGCTACTTTTGCCCTTGTTTCAGAACAATTGCTTGAAATTGTGTAGAGTGAAAACTAAATGCATCTGTTGACTATTTAATGATTTGCTGCAGGAAACTAAGTGTTATGGGAAATATGGTTTGAAAAGACATTACCCATTTCTCTTGGTGAATCTAATTGTTTCAGTTGAATGAGTCAAAGTAGGAAGTAAGCCTTGAAGAAAAACAATACTTAGAGTAATTAGCTCTAATGCCTAATCACTGGAGTCATAAAGCATTTGGAAATTTATTAAACTGATATATAAAGTTCTGCACTTGCAAAGACTGACATCTCCCACTTGTTCACAAACTTCAGAAACACCATTGTTTTTGTGTCTGTGTTGTCTGTGGCTCAGTTTATTTTACTCAACGACATATGTGATGGATATTTTGTTGAAATGGTTTAATGGTCATAAACAAAACAAAATTCAAACCTATTACTTTGCATCAGGAAGAAGGCTGGCTACTTTGACTACAATAACCTTAGTATCCTTACTTCTGTATGAATACAACATGCATTTTCTATAAGGCCAGGAATAGATTTCATAACATGCTGTTTGAGTGCCCACTCCTTTTAGACTGTTTTAAGGAATTTGCATGTCGGAAGTGCCTGAGTAAAATGTTGATTGAGAGTTCTGAGGCAAAATATTATTTAATGTTTTTCTATGGCTGCATAATGACAAGGAAACTATTATTAGTTTACAAACTCTAGGAACAACTGGAAACCCACTCTAGGCACCTTGTGCTATAATAGCAGATAAGAACCATGTGATCTGAAATAGGAACTAGAGGGAAACAGACAAGCTTATGTGCATATAAATTCTTGTTTTAATCTTTCATTCTACATTTAGACAAAGAAGATCACTCATCTGACATAACTTGACCCATGCAGTGAGATCCTATTGCCTAAAACCTTTCCCTTACCTGGGTTTAAAGAACTGTCTTTAGAAAGAAAAAGGATGTTACATTAAAAAATACAAGACTATAAGATTTGGCCTCTGTTCATAGATTTGAGACCTATGGGCTATGAGAAAGTCACAAAACTCTTCAAATTTCATTAAGTATTTGGCCTGTATACCTCACAGTGGTATTGTAAGAATAATATAAATTGAATGTAAAAGAGCTTTGAAAACATAACACACTGTAAAAAGGTAAGGCAGCATAACTCCAACATTCAAGTTCAAAATCTACTCCTTTCTTGATAGACCCCCTTCTCTGGACTCAAAGTTTAAAGAAGTATCCAGGATCCAAAACCAGACAAACATGTATTCTTCTAACGAAATTTTCTATAATGATATAGTAGAGCACTTAGTAACGCTAAGTCTCAGTATAGATATTACTTATGCACTTTTATGTACACTTTTGAAGCCAGTTCTTTGATTTATGATAGCCATTTAAATATATCTTCTTCAATATTGTCCTAAGTAAAACTTATTTCCTATGTCTTGAATAAATTCGATTATTAAAGTGTATTTTTGGTAAATGATTTTGAAATTTGTTAAAGTAGAATCTAAAATACAAAAATATCATTGACATTAGCAAGTAATTTATGAAATAATTGTAAAAGATCTAATCAACTTCAAAATAAAAAATCTTTTTTTAATTCAAAAATCTAGTTTCATTAAGTATACATGGGACAGCAAGATAAGTTGCTTGTACTTTTAAATGCATTAATTTTTCAAAAATAAACATAGTATATCCTCATTGTAGAAAATGCAAAGAGTAAGTAAATAAAAACAAGAACACAGGGGGAAAGTAAACATTCCCATTATTCAGAGATAACCACTCAAAGATGTTGGTGTAGGTCTCTTACCTTACTTTTTTTGTTTTATATGATGAAGACCATCTGAATTTTTATACAGTATTGAATCCTGTGCTTTCTATCTAATATTATATGATACTATATGGATTTAAGATTAAAAAATTTTATATATAATTTTCACATAGATATCACATATATGGCACACATAAATAAGAGTATGTGTATAAATAAATAAATAAATAAATAAATAAATAAATAAATAAATATATATATATATAATGTTGCAGTTGTGAGCATTTAGCCTTTTGCCAGTGTTTCACTGTACACTAAATATTATTGTATACAAAACTGTCTGATGATTTTGTTATCTTTTTCTGAAATTTTAGATTTTGAGAAATTTAATTACTGCCTGAAAGGTCATGAGAATTGTTGACGTTTTGATGTGCATATATAAGGCCAAATTCCTTAATTGGACTTTGATTTAAAGCAGGATAGAGATCCTGTTTTTCCATCAATAATAGAATTGTATCTCATTGAATTTCTGATGAGGAGAGTGAAAGCATTGTAAAGTTTTTTACTTTCTTATTACACACACACACACATACACACACACTAACACACGTTACCAAATGGAGAAAGCAATATTTTGCATTAAAGTACCTAATGCCTTTCTGGAAGGAAATCTAGATAATGATGTTGAGCTCCATATCTGTTGGCGATATCACGTCTTGAACGTTAGCAGAGAAGGCAGAAGTCTTCCAAGGCCACCAAGTCCACACTGATTTTAGATGTTTTCTAACACTAGCATTATTATCTTCTTAGTGCCTTCCCTCTCTCCTCCCTCCACACCTGCTCCCACATTCCCACCCCTTCACCACTCTCACATTGACTTTTCAACATCACAAAGACATTTTGAAAGAATAAAGTTCAAAATAGTGCAACTATTTACTGGATCTACAGTGACATAATGAATCGTCTACTTTTTTGCTTACCTATCCCACAAGGTAAGGATTAAAGTAGATAAGCTATGTTAAGCATTTGTTAGGGTGTCTAGCATATAGCAAACGCTCAATAAAGCATGCATTTTGTCTTTTGTTATTAATAAATTGGCAGGGCAGTGATATGATCCTAAAAAACCTGTAAGAGTCTATAATAAATTTCCAATACATATTAAGAGTACACTAGTTGGGGGAGAGAAAAAAAAATCCTAAAATTTAGGAAACTCTTCCTCACGGAAAACAAGTTCTATCATTAAAGACATGGCTATCTAGAGACATGCATCCATTTATTTCCTGCTAAAATTCTGGAGAATTTTTCTGGAGTATACATCACTAAAATAGCTATTACAGGTTATGATAAAAATTTTATTATTTGGAAACAAGCAAAAAAATAGGAAGTTTTTTTTTTAATTAACTAATTAATTAATTTATTTATTTTTGGCTGTTTTGGGTCTTTGTTTCTGTGCGAGGGCTTTCTCCAGTTGTGGCGAGTGGGGGCCACTCTTCATCGCCATGCGCGGGTCTCTCACTGTCGCGGCCTCTCCCATTGCGGAGCACAGGCTCCAGATGCGCAGGCTCAGTACTTGTGGCTCACAGGCTTAGCTGCTCCGTGGCATGTGGGATCTTCCCAGACCAGAGCTCGAACCCGTGTTCCCTGCATTGGCAGGCAGATTCTTAACCACTGCGCCACCAGGGAAGCCCAGAAGTTCTAAGATTGATTGCTGCCTTGTCCTTAAGTTTTGGTCTCTTTTTTAACAGAACAGTTTTTATCTGAAACTTAATGTCATCAGTATGAACTAAGTGCCAAAAAATTTGAAGTATTAAAAATAACTTTTCAAAAATACTTGGATTTATTTAAAATATAAACTGATTTAAACTGTATTCATATTTTAGTGCCACATGTATTTTTGAATATTTCAAAACAATCCATTTTAAAAAGAAAATATGTTGCTTATTTGAGGGAAGATCTTTAGACAGCCAGTATATCACAGGCACAATGAGATGGCCTGTGGTCTGCTGGAAATAGTGCTATTTCCTCGCCTCTAAGAAAGAGAGCATTGGATGGCAAATCATTAAGAAAACACAATTCTCTGTTGTGAAATCAGTAATATTTATACCTAATTCACAATACTTCCTTATGTATTAATCATGTCGAAAGATAATTATCAACAGGCATTTTTGAGCCTAATTATTAGCAAATTGTCGCCAGCATCAGATACTATACATAGTATACACATTGTACCCTAACCTTCAATGGAAATGTAAATGGAAGTAGATTGAGTTAAAGTACCAATATTCTGAATAAAATTAAGTCCTACTGATTGAAAGGTAACATAATGAGATATTTTGGTTATTCCAGCAGGTGTATTTTAAAAGTATTCTTTCCCTAACAAAATTGCTTTGTACGTTACTCATACATATTATTATAAATCAGATCAGGCTGTTGTCTCTTGGTACTGCTTCCCAGAATTATGCTTTTTATAACCAGAGAAATTGGGTGTGCTCTCTAAAGATCTCTACATAATACTCTCCCTTCAGAATAAGCCCCAAATTTTGAATGTTGAAGAATACAAAATCACAACCTATCGTTTATAGATCCTTAGACTGATGGGTAGGCTGGTTTTTCTTTTGACCTTTGTTTTAAGGACATGATCTCTCTCTCTCCCTCTCTCTCTTTGCAAGACTATTTCTTTTACAACGGAGTGATACATTTATTACAATGGACGAACCTGCACTGACATATCCAAAGTCCGTAGTTTACATTAAGGTTCTCTCTCGGTTGTACAGAGTATGGGTTTAGACAAATGTATAATGACATGTATCCATCATTATAGTATCATACAGTGTATTTCACTATATTATCTCTTTTTTAATGTGTGAGTTTACTGTCACAAATATGGATTAACATAAGCTTCGTTTTATTTTTATTTATTGACTTTTAAAAACACACCTCCTCTGAGCACACTGATTCTGTTTCTCCCTACACATTGCCTTAGCTGAACTCCTAGAATCATTTCTCCACCCTCCTTTTCCTTCTTCCTGTACACATCCTATTCCTAAATGAGGCTGCAAGTGCTGTTTCAATCAGTATTTCTTTACCAGGAATCAAGTCCCAAGGCAACAATTCTTGCTTATGTCATATATTTATTTTCCCTCTAATTGTTATTCTAATTATTTCCAAGGGAAAAATCTATATACAACATATTCTACTGTCAAGGAGTTGACACTTGAAAAAGAAAAGGAAAATATAACCTTGTATATATAATGGCAATACAAAAAATCCTAATGTGCTTTTATCTCTTGCTTTCTAGAAAACATAACCTTCTCCCTAACCATCAAAGTCTAAAGGGAAATAGGTGTGTGTTTTAAGGAAATGTAATGGGAAAGACTTAGTTGGTATTCAGTTTCTGATATTCAAAAATAGAATTACAAATTTGGTACCCAACTTTGCAAACAAAGCAATTGCCTTGATGGAACATTTTCCAAATTCCCTCTTTTGTTTTTTTTTTTTTGTTTAGCATTTGATCCTGGAGGATTTGCATCATGGAATTCTTCTAATACATAAGAAAATATCCTTGTTTACCATTTAGTGTTTCCCAGGAAGTTGAAGTACCAAAGATAGAGGATATGATATAGTAGAAATTTCATTTTTAGTCTGGAGTGGGATTATTAGAAGCTGTGAAGAACAGAAACAGAGAAAAAAGAATCAGCCAGATTGTCTCTTGTCTTAGATTTAGAGAGGGGAAGGAGGGCTTAATAAGGTCTGTGGAGAGGGAGAGCAGAAGCTCAGACACAGCACAGCAGTTCTTTGTGGTCAGGTAACAAGAAACCAGAGCTTAGCTAGTAAGACGTAGACAGGACCAAGGAGCAGATGGTAATCGGTCTAGAGAGTCTTCCAGAGGAGATGTGGTGAATTGAATTATTGTTCCTAATATGTGTCACTAGCTTCTGTCATAGAAATATATATTCATGCCCTCTAATATTTAAATTTTTGGTGCTTCTGACAAGAGTTGTGGATCCTACACCTCCTCTCCATTGACTTTGGCTTGGTCATATTATTTTCTCTGGCCAGTGGACTCTGGGCAGAAGTGACAATGCGCTAGTCTGTGCCGTGGATTTAAGAAGCATCATGTTCTCATTGGCTCCTCTTGCTCTTCTGCTACTCGTCGTGAAAACATCCTAGTCTGAGTAGTCACTGGCCTCCGAATAAAAAACGCATGAAAATGACCTGAACAGGACCTAGAGCCTAAAGCAGAGTCACTCAAGCCAAACCACAAACCTTTGTGCAAGAAAAATAAATTTTATTTGCAGGTCACTAAAACGTGGGGGACGAGTTTTTATGCAACATTATAACAGAGGAAATGGCCCATATACGGGTCACCAGAAGGACCTTGCTGCGGGATGGCTACAGATTCAACTGTTTAAAATTAAATGAAAGAATTCTTTTTTTTTTTTTAAATACAACAAACTTATTTATTTTTATTAAATTTTATTTATTTATTTATTTATTTTTGGCTGTGTTGGGTCTTCGTTTCTGTGCGAGGGCTTTCTCTAGTTGCGGCAAGCGGGGGCCACTCTTCATCGCGGTGCGCGGGCCTCTCACTGTCGCGACCTCTCTTGTTGCGGAGCACAGGCTCCAGACGCGTAGGCTCAGTAGTTGTGGCTCACGGGCCTAGTTGCTCCGCGGCATGTGGGATCCTCCCAGGCCAGGGCTCGAACCCGTGTCCCCTGCATTGGCAGGCAGATTCTCAACCACTGCACCACCAGGGAAGCCCTGAAAGAATTCTTGTAGCACCAGCACAAGCCTAGATGAGGCCTAAATCATACAGGAATGCTGCCTCTTCTCGACGAGACTAAGAGGTCAGATTATGTTGTGCCATCTGGATGCTCCCCCTCCACGGCCAGCACCTCTATAACCTTAGAGCCTGGAGGAGACGGTGGACATTTTGAGGGCTTGACCTTTCCCTACTTCTGTGTCTCAGACACTTTGGTACGACTGGACTTCATCTTACAAAGGAAAACATGGAGTGGAGAGAAACTGAGAATTGTTATTCAAGACAATAAGCACTCCTTAAATAGACAATTTATATCATTACTTAGTTTAGGCTTTACATATTAGCACTTTTTATTTCTTGTTCTCTTATTTATTTCTCCCTGATAACACCAATGTTGGGGTTAGGAGGAAGACTAGAGTGATTCTAGGCTAAGTAAACAGTTTTTTCTTTATATAACCAAGTTATAAATTGAATTAAGACTAGTTAAGATGTTTTGTAGGGGTTTCAAGAGGAAGTAAGCTATAAGTAGAAGTATGAAAGAAGGGGAAGAGATAGTTTGGTGAAAGATGATTGGAGTGGATCTCAGTTTTATTCCCCTTTATCTGCATATGGTACACATCTGTATGTGGTTGTTTGTGTGACGAAGAAAAATCACTCAAAGCCTAAGAGTTTAGTTTTCGAATTCAAGGGAAATCAATATTATAACTTAAATTCCTTTATGTGTACTGAGGCATTTTTTACTTTTGAGCTTATCTGATAAGAGTGAAGAGCTAAGTAAGAATGTGCAAATGGGTGTAATTTTGCTTTAACTTAAAGTTTCTATATGTTTTTAATAACACCTTTCTAGATAAACTATTCCCATGAAGGTTAAAAGTCAAAAGAAGAAACAAGCATTGTAACCCTATTAATTTTCTGAGAAATCACTACCAATGGAACTTTTTGTACTTTAAAGTGTACTATTCTAGACAAGTAAATCTCTAATAATTTAGCTGTCCCTGTTCCAATTATTTCTGTTTACTTTAGCTGAACCACAGAGGATATTGATATGCTTTTGAAATTCATAAAATATGTGGATTGATAAAGAGAAACAGATATTTTAAAAAACTGTCTTTTGGAGTGTTTTATTAAATCAACAGTACCTATTTATGGATTGGGTGGGATTGTGGATGTATTCCATGATTTTGGTACTTAGTATTATTAATAATGCCTGTCACATTTTATATTCAAGTACTGTATGATCTTAATTTATTACAAACATCTAAAATGGGCAATGGAGTTTTCCTGTTCCTATAGGTTATAAAACCAAAACATAAGGGGCTAAATTCATTTTATTAATTAAGTCCGTATCTGCTAACTTAAAAAAAGTCACAGTAGACGTTCATTTATTAATAATAAAAATAACTCTTAAAGTATATTCTCTCTTTAAGGCCTTTACCTTTTTACATGCTTTTCATATTTCAGTAAAATATTTCTATTCAGATAACAGTGACAATAGCAGTTTGAACCAGATTAGAAATATTGAATATAAGTAATTCCTCTATGGAAAGATTCCTCGGAGTTTCAAAGATTCTAGATTCTTTGGATAGACTTTTAGTAAAACATTTTCACCATTGTGTGTGAAACATATCATTGATGAAAATACTTGACATTACATATATTCATTGATGTTACAGCATTACCACATATGATACTGCAGTGATTTACAAAACTATCCTTGCAGATAGAATCTGAAAGGTAATGTTGCTTATTCTTAGTTCTTCAATAAACATTTAAATCATGAATCTTGAAAATATCAGTATTTTCTGACCCTGATCACAAACACAAATAGAATTTCTTATCCAGAGATCATTTTATTATTTAGAATTACATATTACAAATAATTATGTAATAATTTATTGGAACAGATAGCCTTTCTGTCCTTTGCTTTTTGTTAAAATACTCTATTAGATTTTTCCTTGAAAATAACATGCATAAGATACACCTTTAAAAATACAAAATCACCACTCCAAAGTAGTAGTATTCAAATAAGGCCACTAATATAAACTTCATGTAGTTCTTTCTGAATTTACTTTTCCTTGGAAACACATGTGTGATGTAATTCTCTGGGATCATTTCCAAATTTATTATATCAGCACAGCATTGTAAAACACTCAATTCCTCTTAAAAGAATTGCTCTCCAGATTCTCTGGTCATGGATCTATTCTTTTCATACAACAGAGACACTATGGTAGTTTCATTTCTTGGGTTTTGGTTTCCGCATGAAGAAACAGAGTACCCCTCTCTGCAAAAGCTTAGTTAAATACCCCTCTGAGGGAACACTGCTACAGGTGCTAAATGTGAGCAGTGCCCATGTTTTGATGTTAATTTTTTCCCAATACATTATTAGATTATTTTCAAAATGTTTACCATATAGTGGCATCATTAACTTGATACCAAGTCAAAGTAAATAATGGAGAAGTTTCAAAAATCATTTCAGATTTTGCCAATTTTTTACAGCATTAAGCAAAGTTCCTTTTTGTTAACCTATGAAAGGCTGATACAAGTTAGCTACTGCAAAATAACTTCATCATTCATGCCACTACTTGTTAAAACATTCAAAACAAGTTCATGTTGTCTTGTGATTTCAGTACGCTTAGGTAAAGTGAAAAAATACAGTGTGGTAACTGAAATGTTAAAACAACAATAATAAACCATGTAACTTTTAAGTAGAACTTTAATATGTTTGTTTTATAGTCAAGTTCTAGATTTTAACATAATAAGTTTAATTTTCTTTGAGCTCTTGTAAATCACTCTCACTTTCAGTAATATTATTCTTTAGGTCCATTTCTATAATATAATGTTCCACTCTTTGGAGTTTCCCAGAAGTAAATACCTTTCAACTCCTTTAGAAATAATACACAAAGGCGAGTAAAGGCATGTGAAAACACACACAAACACACATACACACACTCACACACTCTCTCACTCACTCACAGGTAGTAAAGGAAACTTCTGATATTCTGTCAAACATCATAGGTTTGTTCAAGAAAGAAAATGTGGGAGTCACTGAGAGTGCCTTAACATCTAGATGCCATCCCTCTAACTATCCTTTGCTCTATATAAACTACCATTATTTCACATATTTCCTTTACATGTTAACATGGAGCATTTTAAATGTCATTTTTGTATTATGTCTTTCATACATCTTAGGCATTTCAAAAGCTGTATTAATGTCAACATCTTTGAAACTTTCCTCTATTATGCTTTGTGATAGGGGCATTTTCTTTATTGCACATATCTAAATCAATTTAGGAAGTTTAGCTGCCTTGAGATTTAGCATTTGTCTACGTGTGTGTGAGTGTGTGTATGCACATGTGTGTGAGCACATGTATAAATACACAGACAGACCTTCCTATGAAATATTGTATTGAGTGGGTGAGAGCTGTTTAGAAATCTCATACATAGATTACTGGTCAGGTTGTAGAGATATCTGAAGCAGAAAAGACGTTAGCTCAGCATAATGAATATGTCTGCCAGCCATTTTTATAATGACTTGCTGCAGTTTTTATTGTCTGACAAACCGTATGCTGTGCTGTACTGTGAGCTTTCTTGTTCGACATAATAAAAAATGATGCAGTGTATCCCTAGAAGTCTAGCTGGGTGAAAGGAAGGCAGCAGAGTGCTGCTTTGCCAATAGTTTGGTCGCACATTCTGTTGGAATTATTCTGCAGGTGATAAATACACAATTACCATCCTTTATAATGCATTGTGCATGATCTATAGTAGAGACACGAGCTTTTAAATCCATTCATGCACCTAAAATTTCCTTACACATATTAAATAAACCACCAGGTGTATCTGAACCTTTTGAGATGAAGATATTTACCTGTACTTAGAGAGCCACGAAATAACTTACTTTTGGTTTGTTAATTTACTACTATATTTCATGTGACATAGTTTTTTTTTAAAATTTGCTCATCAGAGAAAAAATATTTCAAAAGATAAAAAGTTCCAGTTACTTCATAGTTAAGTACATCAATATTACATTAAAAAATATTACATTAAAGATTTAGGTTTAGTATGAGTGATCATTTTCACTTGAACGTTTCCATACATATGAAAAGATCTATGTTTGGCTTTAATAAAAGTATGTTTATATAAGGTCTATGAAGTACACTGTATACTTCATAGACCTTACATTAATGAGTCTTATACAATAGAACGGCATGGTATGTATATTCACTTTAGTGATAAATGCTTCATTCCTTCTTTAGAGGATTATTAAAAGCGTTCTCTGGAGGAATAAAATGGTGGAAGTCACACATTTAATAGCTCAGGTACAAAGAGTCAGATTGTGCCAGTTGGCAAAAGTTAGCAGGAAGCTGTCACAATAAATGGCAGCAGCTGCTCATAGTTCTAAAGAGTATGTCCCAGTCAGAACTGAAAACTGATGGCATCTACATTAATACTACCTTAATGGCCCATCTGCTACTCCATAGGGTCCCTAGCTGCTGTATGGAGTCATAGGCATTTGACAGGCAGTCTCTGTATGCCAGACGCACATGGTGCCAAATGTTTTAGGCTGCTTCCTCTCGTTCTGATCTGTCAAATTCTCCCTACTCATTTATCAGGCAAGGAGTTATGAGGGTTTTTCTTTTCTACACATCATTGGTTTTCAGCATAGGGGCAGCTAAGAATTTGGAAGGCAGACTATTTTTGTTACTATTATTATTTTTTTCCTAATTGACAATGCAAGGCAAAGTTGTCTGATACACTGTACTGTACTGGGTAGGTTAACAAAGGGCTGTGACAAGCAAGCTCTGTGCAGAAATCAATCGAGAGCATTTTAAAATGCAATGCTGCATAAGTATGTTTCTGTGATTGTATTGGAGGAAAATAGGATATATTTCTGTAGAGCATTATTAACTGGGCAAATATTATGAGAGGTTACTTTTAGGTTGTTGAGATAGAAAAATGCTAATATTACATTGGAATACTGTTAAAAAACACCTTGATAGGAAATGGAAAGTTCACATTTAAGAACATCTCTTAAACTTCTGTTACCAAAGTGGAATAAGTCTTACACAGTAAGAGTCAAACACAGATGGAAACCAGTGTGCATTTGTAGCAGTTGATTAAATTGTGCAGAAATAATATTGTTCACTATTGAGGATAAGCTATTATTTATTTTGAATGTATTGAAGGGTCAGGGAAGTGAAATTCAAATATCAACCAGTAAATAACTAATGGAAAGTATGTGATAAGATTTATAATACTTTTTACATTAAAAATTGGAAAATGTTATTTTTGAAAAAGATCTCTAGACAGCAGGATCAGACTTTGCTCATGTTAAAAGATGATTGACTTTCTCATTTGGGGGACCAATCATAATATGGCTGCCAAATCCATACATTTTAGAAGACCTACCCCTTTTCTGATGAAGGCAGCTGACAGATAAACCCTGTTTCCACTGGGATCTCCCTAGCTTGCCTAAAACTTTACATGTTTCTAAAACATAATGATTCCATATTCGCAAGAGTTTTTCAGTCAATGTGATGGACTACGTGGCCTGTTTTTATTGGTGGTTATTCTCTCTCTCTTTTTGTTGTCAATTTCTAGAGTTATCAGGTTTTTTGGGTCTTATTTAATTAAGAATCTATGAAAAAACTACACAAAAATAACCCTATTAAATGGGTGTAAATAAGTCAGATGTGCCACGTGTTATGGTGTTCAAACAAGAAAGTATAGGCGCAACAGTCAGTTTATTCCAAGTTCCAGCAGGTTTCTCAATCATAATCAATTACAACAATAATGTTACCAATAACTTAAAATCAACTATTAAAAGATGTTGCTATGTTTTCTTATAAACCTAATTTGAAGAATAGATCACGTGTAAGTGATGGAGTTTAATGCAAGTGTGTGTGTGTTTGCATGTACATGTGTTGTAAAGGAATGGAACCTGTTTTTGGTGGGTTCACACACTTAATGATTGTTAATATTTTCTTAATTTCTGTGAGTCATCTGCTCTTTCAATAGACATGTTTAAAGACTACAACAGTCAAAAGACAAGTTTTAATATATGTTTTAGACTCGCTTACGGTTTATTAAATTATTTCTACTTTCAAATAGATCCAATATTGTAGTGACTGTTTCCCAATCTGCCAGTAGAATTAAAAACTCAGTTAAATATCAAAACCAATTTGTAATTTGTGCTATTTATTATTATGACAGCACATCTCAGGCACATTGTCTGGGCAGGTACAAAGCCCAGAAACTTTTGATAAAAAGGGTCAGAAACAGCCCTGTTTTCTTCTTACATGCTCATACATCACTGACTTTCTTTTGCATTTGGAAAGCTTCTAGGATAAAAAAATGTAAAATTTGGTATTTAGAATATGTTAGAGATGGTGTTAGAAGCAGAATGTACTGCGTTTGATCTTTACAACAACGCTGTGAGAAGAGTTTTACTCCTTATTATCATAAACAGAAACTGAGGCTTTGGGATAGTAAACGATTTACCCAGGGTCACAAATGAGATTGAACTGAATTTGACCCAAGTCTGTGAGAAGTTAAGGTCATGCTACGTCATTGTTTATAATTATGTTTCGAAAAAGATAAAATGTGAGACGTATTTGGGATATATTAAAGAAGGCAGGACTGAAAGAAGAAGTGTGGGCCTTGAGAAAGGGCTCACCATAAAAGGAGTCTGACAGAGTGTGCCCAAGGTCAAGGCCTGTATCTTAGAGGGGAGTGTGAGTTCTTACACAGCATGTTGGGGACAGCAGAGTACATCATGACCCAGGCATCTCTTTGACATTTGAGGGCTCTTGGGAATTGACTTTGTGGATTAGAAGGGTACAAATCTTTGGGCTCTAGGCTGCTTTGCTGTAGGACAGCCCTTGATGAAGTGTAATACAAAAAGTCAGAGTACTAATTCTCACTCTGAGGTAGGTGGTACTGATGAAGAAGTTCTGGTACAAATAACGTCCAGTTGGCTTCAGTAATTGATTGTGAACCACCACTGAGGTATCTGGCCCAGAGAAATACCCCTCAGTTCTAGCTTCTCTCACTGGTGACAACAGTGTCCAAAAAACAGCTTGATTTGTGGAGGCAGGTTAGCAGACAAAGAAATTGGAAAAAATTGGTGAGGAAAAACTCAGAAAAGAGAGGTCCACCTACAAGTCAAATAAATGAGGATACTACAGATATTTGGAGTATTAATGTAAATTGCTTCCACTGGTACACAAAAGCATATGAAGTCTGAGGCTGTAGGGTTCATATTTTTTGGTCTTCGTTGTCAGAATTCATCCTTCTACAGATACTTTAGCACAACTTCAGTAGGCTAGAGATATGGAGGGTAGACATCTTGTTTCCACATGGCAATAGCTAGCATGTAGCAAAGAATCCAAAGTGGGGCATCTTTAATATTGTTGTTATTTGGAGTGGAATTTTTTTTCCAGAATTTTATCTAAGTCTTTGAGTACATGCATTATTTTCCCAGAAAAATAAATAAAAAGAGCAAAAAAAAAAAAAAAAAAAAAAAAAAAAAGGAAAAGAAAAAAAAAAAACAGGGACTCTAAGGACAGAAAATTAAAGAAAAATCATTCTCTCAGTTGTTTATAGCTCTAATGTGACCATTTCCTACAGAGGTATCAATACAACATTTCCCAATTAGACATTTCTGTCTTTTTTTTTTAATTACTATAAAAGTTATATCCACATAAGATATTTTTTACAGATCTTTTGTAATATTTTTTTCTTTGTGGTGCCCATGAGCTCATATCACATATATGATACAATAATTCTCACAGAGAATAATAAAGAAGGTGATAGCAAAATAATGGCTCACTATTCACAGCTGGATACATTGACAAGATCCCATTCTGACAGGTTCTGCTGAGTTAAAGAATTTCCTGGAGAGCTCTGAGTGTTTCTTAAAACACAATCCTAAAAATAAAAGAATAAATGTGTAAGAGAAGTAGCAGAGTCGGCCTTAACAAGAAAATTACCTTGAAAGAAAGTGCCTTCAGATTTATTTTTGAAGGAAACTGATGTTGCCAATAGAATTATAATGGAGGCTAAGTTGTTCTCATGTGCTCTTCTAGTACTTCTAATGGGATCCTGCATGTCATTTGCTCCTATAAATCCAGTTTCCTCATTCAAACTGAGCTCATCTAGAGCTCATCTGGCAGAATATGTCTTGTAAATATGGCTAAATTTTGCAAGTCTCTGTTGTTTTTTTTGTTTAGGGGTGTGTGTGTGTGTGTGTGTCTGTGTATGTGTGTTTGTATGTGTATTTCTTTATATTAATGGTAATGGGTTATATAAGTTTTAATCAGATAAACTCCTTCTTATTATGCAGCTAACCAATACATTATCTCTTTTAGGTAGTCTACTGCTATAATAGTTAAAACCAATTTAACTTTTATAAATATTAATCAATAAATATGTAATTGACACAAGAATTTCAAGGGCGAGGTAGACTCTTAATGGCAAATTGATCTTAGCCTTTCTAACAGACAGTCTTGTTAACTGAGCCCTGATTTTTCTCTGTAGTGTCTTTGTCTTTCAAAGGATCCTGGTACCTCCCCAACTACAGTGGGTGAATCTTAGCTTGTCTAAACTATTAAAAGTGACTTCATTCTTCTTACCAAGTGAGTGATTGAGAGATGGGAGCTTACATAGTTCTAATCTGTGAAGGTTTGGGTTAATATAGCAAGCATGGTTAAGCAGAAGGTTGGAAATAACGTGTCATTGATGTCATTGAGCTATTAAAAACAAAGCTGAAAAAACCAGTTGCAGAATTCTTGTTATGTGAGATACTAAGCCACTTACTATTTAAGTAATTTTGAATTGAGTGCTCAGTTGCTATCAATCAACTCAAATTATTCTAGCCGATGTATTCCTTTTACATAAGAGTTTACAATGGAACATAGTGTAGTGAGTTGGTTTGACTATCCTAGTTTAGTTGGAGAAGGACTTATGTAAAAGTTGAAAGTGAGGAAGCCAGGTTGGAATTGGACTACAAAGGTCTTAAATTCCAGTTTTAAGCATTTGACCTGCATCGCGTAGACAATGGGAAAGTAATGTCTCGGCGACATTGATCTTGCTCTTGTGGCAGTACATATTATCTATTGGAGGAAAAAGAGACTAAAAATAGGGAAATGAATTAGCAGTCCAGGTGTGAAGCAGTGAGGGCTAGAATGGTGGTAATGATGAAAACGAAGGGTTCAAGTGAGAAAAACTTGAAAAACAATTGATAGACTTAGTGACTGATTAAATACAGGGTAAGAAAACACAGATGAGACAGTGGTTGCTTTGAGCTCCTGAGCGAGTGTTCAACAGAAAATATCTACTATGCTGCTAGAAATTCAGAACCATCCTTTAAGATGAGAGTTTCAGACTGATTTGAGCTGTATTTTTGGATACAAAAACAACTTTTTTATGCATAAACCACACCTTTTCTTCTACATGTAGTGTGGGTCTCAGTAGGAACTCACATTTAGTTAGCGGTAATAGACATTTGAAACTCCTACATCTTAAATTTTAGTTTCCATTGATTATATAGTAGCTAATTTGTTCTTAAGTAGGTGATAATAGAGATTGAACTCTTAAAATAGAGACTGATTATTATGTCAATAGAATGTGACTTTTAAAAAGACTCCTTGAGACTGTAGAAATGAAGAAAAATATATTGGAAACAGGTTTTTGGGTGTGTACGTGTGTGTGTGTGTGTGTGTGTGAAATCTTTGTGACCCAGCCACGTGAGACAAAAAAAAAACAAAAAACTCCTACTTTTATTAACTCTGGTAAATTGAATAACTGTTTTTTGATAGGAAAAAAATAAAAGAATTTTTTATTGTTGTTGCTGCTCTACCTGGCAAAATCAGTTGTAATAAGGGAGGGTAGATGCAAAACAAAACCCAATAACACATTTTTCTGCAATGAGAAGCCGTAGTAGATGAATCTGATATAGGGCCTGGAAAAATGAGATGCTAAAATTTCTGGTTAGAGCATTCATTTTTTAAAGGGATCTAAGAAAAACACTAAGAGCAGCATCGATATAGCTGCATGATAACACAGAAAGCATCTTTGAAGAGAGCTTGGACAGCCTGTGACTTGGTTCAATTGCTACCACATTGTATAAACTCAACATATGTTGACTGATTCAGTGCAATGACTACATCCATGTGTTTTAAAGAGTGTTGGGGAGCAGAATTCAACATGTGACTGCTAGAACTGGGTTTGTGATTGTCTAGCTGAAGACCCTAAGCAAGGTCTCACTCTATCATGCCAAGTTCCCTCATCCACTCAATGGGAATAGCACATTCTCCAGTTTACAGAATTGTAGGCAATAGTTTAAAATGTTTGTATGTTTTGAAAAACATAAAATTTTATAAATATGAGGGGAATTAAGATCATCTTATTTGATTGAGTAAAATAATTTTTGACTATTTTCAACATAAAAATGAATGCAGCTAATTGAAGAATCACACAACCAGGGGGAAGGAAGCCTGCCATTTAGGAAGAAAAAAGGACATTATTTTGCATTATAGTTTTAAGTATTTGCTCTATCCATCATTTTGTTCTACACCTTTAGGGTCTCAGGTAATAAGAATATTATCCCTTCTCTGCTGGTATTCCATTTCTACTACTTTCTAAGCCTTTTTACTTCTTTCATTTTATGATTTTTATTTTCTTGGTTGCTTTTCTGCCTTTCAGTGCCCCTTATTCAATTTCTATTTGAGTCTATTTTCCTTTGGGCACTTTGTAATTTATTCTTTATTTCTGAATTAATTTTGTTTTTTGTTTTTTCATTTCCTTCCTGAGTTCAATCAACTTCTTTTTATCATTTCTCTCTATTTAGGTTTGTTTCTGTTTATTGTATTTGAATTTCTAATTCAAGTTGCTTTCTCATATCCTTGAAGGCTGAGTTGAGCATATTTAATCATATTTGGAATGTTGATTTTTTTCATTTTCTTCTGCTTCCTGGTTATTTTGCAGGAGGGAGGATTTTATTCAGTTAACCTACATGACATTTTGTTTCCTGATATTTTACAGTAGTTTAATATGGATTTATTGAACTTCCTCTTTAAGGTATTTAGGTGTTTTAAAAGATTCCCAACTTAATGTCATCCTAATTTATTAGTAGAGCACAGTCCAGGTACTTTGTCTTTTTGTTTGTTTATTTGTTTTTGTATTGGTGTGGTGAAACAGAGGTTATAAGTCCTCTGGTTTATGGTTCTCTTTTGTTATGACATAGCCTAGATGTCCCCCATGTATACATATACATCTAGGACTTTGAGGCAAGCCAAGGAAGACCTAGAAAAGCTTTCCTAAATGACAGGCCTCCTTCCCCTTTGGTTGTGTGATACATCAATTGGCTGTGTTCACTTTTATGAGGGAAATAGGCAAAAATTATTTTACTCTAGGCTATATATATATATATATATATATATATATATATATATATATATATATATATACTTTTTTTTTTCCTTTTCCCCTTCACCACCCAATTGGCAAAGAGTGATTTTCCCATTCTTCTTTGTTCTGTTTTCTTCCCCAGAAGCTATATATTTTGAAAAGTGCCCCTTTTAGATTGAACCTGAGCCCTTAAATCATGTGTACTTTGAACTTCCTTCCCTATAGTCCATGCTCTGATCTGCCTGGACACTTTTTAGTATTTTGGGTGAACTTAATATTCCTGAAACTTGTTTAGATTCCCCCTCAGACCTCTTCATTAGTTTCCTCTTTTTTCCTCCCTGGAGTTTTTCTAGGTCTGCCTTTGCTTGCCTCAAAGCCCTGCAACAGGGCAGGGGTGGAGTGGGAACAAGAGAGATGGTGTGCAGGCACGTGGTGATTTTTCTTTTTTTGCTTATAGTTGTTTTGATGTTTTAGTATTGTCTATCCGCAAATGGTGTTGAAGACATAGTTTTATGTAGAATTTAATTTTATCTTCTTTTCATTGTTTGGGGCAGTATTGGGGGTTAGGAAGCTATGCAGATGCCACTGTCCTTAGCCTTGCAGAAGTACCGGGATTTCATGTATAACTGTTATGAACATCTGTGTACAAGTCTTTCTGTGCATGTATATTTTCATTTCTCTTGGATAAATGTCTAGGGATGCAATTGCTGGATAGATATACATTTAACTTTTTAAGAAATTGTCTGAGAGTTCTCTGAAGTGTTTGTACCAGTCGGCCCTCCCACTTGCAATAGAGAGAGCTATATATTCTTCCAATACAGACATTAGAGAGGATTGAAAATATGCCATGTTTTATCTTCCATTGTTGCTGTTGAGAAGTCAGCTGTCAGTTTTATTGCTTTCCTTTATATTGGATCCTTCTTTTTTCTCTGGTTACATTTAATATCTTCTTTTTGTCTTTGATGTTCTGTAATTTCTCCATGATACAGATGTGATTATTTTTATTTATAAGACTAGAATTTCATTTGGCTTTCTTGGTCTCAGGTTTAGTGCTTTCCCATAAGCCTGAAAAAATTCTTTGCCATGATCTCTGACAATTGCCTCATCTCTTTATCATATTTTTCTTCAGAAATTCAAAGTTCTAGTACATTGGAGCATTTTAAATTATCTTTAAAATTTTCCATTCATTGGTTTGTTTGAATGTTTCTTTTACATAAATTCTTTGGTTCTGTGTTTCAATTCAATAATTCTCACTTCACCAATGAACATTATGCTCTTAAATATGTCCAATTAGTTTTGCATTTTAATAATATTTTATATTTTAAGAGTTATGTTTTGCTCTTTTTCAGTATGATTGGATACCCTTTATGGACTTTTTTCCTTGCTTGAATTTTTGAGCTTGTCTTTTATTTATTTTTTCATATTAATCATACTTATTTTATATTTGATTGCTGATAATTTTAATATCTAGTCTTTAAGGATATGAATCAGCTATCAGTCTGTCCTTTTAGATATCATCCATGGTACCTTTTCCCCTGTGTGTTTTGTGTGTGTGTTTTTTTTTTTTTTATTTTATGTAAGCTGCTTATTTACCGTAAAAATTTTTGTATGGAAATTCATTCCTACTTGGGTTAAAATTATATTCTTCCAAGAGGACTCATGCTTGTTTCTGTTGACTCCCTCAAATAATAACAAGCCAGAGACACTTAAAATTAAATTTCCCTCATGAGGCTTTTCAGACAATAGTTACTAAATATTAGAGGATTGATGTGATTGCAACAAATTCTTAGGGGAGAAATTTTGTTTGTCTGTTCCTTTTACTTAGTGCCAAGTTTGAGACAGTCAGCTTCTCTTCCTCTTCTCTTCTTTGTGGCGCCTTCATTTTTACTTCACCATTACACTGGTGGTGTGTCCATTGAGGTCTTACCTTGATATGGAGCCTTTCTTATTACATTCCCTACCTTACCAGGTTCTAGGCTTTATATCCTGTTTCCTCTTCCATGAAATCATCAGTGGAAAATCAAGGAAATCTGGATTTGGCCAAACACTTCATGGAAAGATTTAAATTCATGGGTTCCTCTTTTCACTAATTTTTAGCCACTGTGAATTCTTTGATACATTTGAATTTTTCCTATTTTTTTTATTATTCATTTCATTGGATTTTATCTGGTTTATTCTCCAGATTCTCGTCTGTCATTCTGTTAGATCTGGAAATCTGCATGCTATTTTAAGTGGCTGTTTATAAACACTACTGGAGAAGCCTAGGTAGGTCGATGAACTTAGATACTTTTTTTTTTTATTGGAGTATAATTGCTTTACAATGGTGTGTTAGTTTCTGCTTTATAACCTTAGATACTTTTTTGATGCTTCCCAGAAACATTAAGAAAATAAATAATTATGTTTCAGAAATTAGGACACATTCCTTGTAGCACAATGTTTATATCAACAATCTACCTTATTTGAAAGTATATTATAATGCATGTAAGACACCAGTGTCTCTGTGATACTCTGTTAGCTATTTCTATGAAAAAACATCAGGGAAACAAAGAGATTAATTCCAATTTAAGTTTAGTATGTTAATCAAAATGATCTCCAAGTTATACAGTGCCAGTAGTTTTCAATCAGACTATTGATAACTATAGAGAGGAAACACAAGCAGAAAGAGAGAGTTTTCAAGGTAGATGATTAAAGTAACACTTTTAAAAACTGTAAGCTGTTTAAGGGGTTAATTTGCTTAGCAATTGAAAAAAACAAAAGCAACAATAATTAAAAAATGAGGATAATTTGATTCTAGAAACCAGTAAAGTTGATAAATCCTACTGTAATAAAGGAATCAGCAAGGTAAAAAAGTAATTAGCTTTGTTAAACCAGAACCATTTGTATGTGAAATTTAACTTTATTTTTAAGAGGCTTACATTTTAATTGTAATTATTTTTTATTTTGATTTGAGTGACTCTAGTTCCAAAGTTTAAACAAAGTCAAACTCAATTGGCATACACCTATTATATAATATGACAAAAAGCTCTATGGTACTAATTTAAGATTTTGGACAGACAATGCCATCATCTCTAGTCCATCGGCAATAGAACATACATATATAAGCCTTTCTTCTGAATGTTGAAAGTACCTTTTAAATCTTTATTTTCCTGTAAATTAAAATCAACGTAAAAACATTTCAACTTTTTTAAAGTGCTCAGTTTTAATATTCTGGGACTAAGTGGTAAGAGCCAGGAATTGGGTACTCTTTCATATATAATTCATAAATATATACATACTTTTGTATTCTTTGTTTATTGAAATATCCCCTCCTATTGAGAGCCATCCCCTCCTATAGAGAGCCATAAATTGGTTATTTATTGTGGTATTGGTAGGGTCTAGCTTAATGCTTGGCAACGTTTAGGTGCTCAGCAATATTGCTGAATCAATAGTGTAGGGGATTTCTGAATGTTTGTAATATACATATTTGCAAAGTTTTCACATATATGCATGCCTCCATACTTTATATATGTGTATATCTTTAATTCTGGAAGTCTCTATGGAAATAGTGTATACATAATCTTCATTTTTCTAGTGTGAAAAATGAAGCCTTCAGAGATTAAGAAAAATAATTGTTCTAGATCACTATACTAGTGTGGGCCAACTGTTACTATAACTGAGATATCCTCTGTCAGTTACATGTGCATTTATGTGGGACATGAGGGAATAAGTTCACCTTGTAAGAAAAAATAATCACAGACTTCGAACTTCCAGTCTCCCACCTATTCCTGTTTAGAAATACTTAGGTTCTTTGGCTGGTATCCAGAATACAACATGGACATTTAGAGGTTATCTATTTCAAATTGCTTCTTCTTAAAAGGAAACCTAGTTCCTTCGGGATTTATTTAGGTTATTTTTCCTTATCTAACTCTTTTCAGAGTTGAAAGCATTGCAGTCAGATTTAGCTATTCTGCCTTTGTGGGCTTGATCTGATTCTCCTTTTGTCTGACCACATCTATATATTATCCTACATTTATGTAAGTTTTATATTTGAAAGCACTCCTACATCTATTATCTCATATTATCTTTGCAACAACCATCTGTGCTGCATAGGGAGTTACTATTATTATTATTTTCCAGCTGGAGAAAATGATACGAAGGTTAAGTGGTTTGTTCAATATCACATAATTATTAGAGGAGCCACAGGACTAAAACCTAGGGGTTTTAAATCTTAGCCTATGTAAGATTTTTCTCTTTAGATCATACTGCATGCTTTTCATATCCGTAGTGTAATTAATTTATTATATATGCGAGACATATAAACAATACTTTATCAAATATTTGATTAATGACTCTAAATATTTTTAGTTAACAGTAATCATTTGATTTTAGCATGTTCTTGTTCATAAAAATAAGCATGTCACTTTGCTTTAATGCTATTTATTCAACAAATGTCTTGAGTTTTTACTATACACTAGGTATTCTTCTAAGCGATGTTTTTTACCATGATGGTAAAAATCAATTTTTTTTAAAGAAAATTAGTTCATTTTCACTTAGCAAAAAGGAAATATTATGTGAAAATTTAGAGTTAAGAAGAAGTAATTTGGACCTCCTCCAGTTTATACTATATTCTTATTTACAGTAGTATGGAAATATATGGGAGTTGAGAAGTCCAAATACCATTTTGACATATATGCCAAATTATATTCTGTGGTCATAAAACTGTATGTATGTATTTTATGTATACAAAGTAATTTTGTAACAATAGAATAAAATAAATCAATGCTTTATCTTTCATCATAGGAATAAAGTATTCACATAAGTGAAATTTCTAGGCTACTGAATATCAACTTTCCAACTACCAAGTGCTAACAATTTAGATAAAAATATTTCTAAAATCTAATACGTAATTTTATTTTTTCCTAATATTTAACTTTAAATGTTTATGATGACTCAACCTTGTCTTCATGCTTACAAGTGTTTCAGTATATTATAGTGAGGAGCTCTAAGGCACTGTGTGCTTGATGGTTCTCCCGGCTTTACTTTCCTTTCTTTTTAAAATATATTATGCTGTCAGCTTCTAAAAACACCTTGCTGAATGTTTGTTTTTAATTTATTTGCTGCATACTGTAACTTAGAAAAAAAATAATGTTTGAAAGGTAAACATGTAGATAGCTTTAAAATTAGCTTACTTTTCATTAGAGACAAAATTATACAACAAAACAACTGAACATAAGTGTATGGATAATATTTAATCTCACTAATAAACAAAAATGCCTATTAAAACAATAAAATCTCAGTTTTATCTCAGCAAATCAGTGAATTTTTATATTATGCTCAGATTTTTTATATATGCTCAGATTTTATATATGCTCAGATAATTTTTATATATGCTAAGATTTTATATATGCTCAGATTTTTTAAGTGTGAAAAAATGGTCATTTTGTATACTGTTGCAATTTAAGAATATGTATTAGTATCTATAAAACAGTACGTAACTTTAGCATAGAAATTATACTCCCATGCATACTAAAAAGTTTAGGTAATTTCATGAATATATAAGTAGATACATATATACATATATTGTATATTATTCCTTTGTATTTTGTCTCAGAGGCAGAGAGAGGTAGATAGGGAGATGATAGATAGGTAGATAGATGATAGGCAGATAGATAGAGAAAGAGGTATGTGTATTTATGTAGAGGAGGTATAATAAGTTATTAAATAAAAAATCAAGTTTTAAGTATTCTATGTTTAATAAAACATTTATATATTTATGAAGACATAGAAATAGAAATCAGCCTGGAATGGTGTTACCAAAATGTCAACAATAGTTATCTCTAGGTGATGACAATAGGAAGGATTTTATTTATTTTTCACATATCTTTATAACAGTTTTTTTAAAAAGTCAGCCTATATTAATTTTATTAAAAATATTCATCTTAATGGTATAGAAAGTAGGGAGTAAGAGTGTTCAGGCAGTAGAATTAAGGGACAATGCTATGTCAGTAGAAGTAGTGGCAGCTTATAGTCTAATAGGAATTGACATCATTTTATTGAGTAAGCACATCTGTCTGCCAGACACCGTTGTATATGTGCCATTTTGTTCAATCCTCACAATGTATTATTTTCCCATTTTACAGATATGGAAGCTGAGACTGAGAGTAACTTACTTAAGGTGCTATTTTGCTTTCTTTTCAGCAGTAACAGTATATATATTATGTAACCTGGAGGAATTCTAATGTATAGAGATTCTAAACCAAAATTCCAATGAAAGGTTGTTTAAGATTATAAATTTTGTTCTCCCTTACTTTGAAAGGTATTCAAATTCAATATTATTACAGGGGAATATATGGCAAGTCCATAGAAATTACTATTTTTTTGAATATATCTTATTACATGGTTATTACATAAGCAGTGGTTTAAGTTCTATGTGAGATAAGGATATATAAAATTCAGTCTCTTTCACAAAGGAGCTACAGAAACAAATTTTAAAAAGAACATCTATATACACTACTATATATAAAATAGATAATCAACAAGCACAGGGAACTCTACTCAATACTCTGTAATAACCTATATGGGAAAAGAATATGAAAAAGAACGGATATATGTATATGTATAACTGAATCACTTTGCTGTACACCCGAAACCAACACAACACTGTAAATCAACTATACTCCAATATAAAATAAAAATTTTTTTTAAATCTAAGTAGAAAATAAGTATCATAAGGTAGGTACAGATAAACTGGAAATCTAGAGGAAGGAGATAATTGGACTAACTGGGAAGAATCAGGAAATGCTGACTAGTCAGCTTGTGAGTTGGATCTTGAGGAGTGGATAAGATTCAGCAATGCAAAGATGGGTGCATGCATGGCACATGGGCATGTGTGTGTTCCAGATATTCTAGTCCTAGGGCATCATGGATGTAAAGCCAGAGATACGAGAAAGTGTTGGACATGTACTTGGAACTGAAAGTGGTTCTGTAACTTTTGAACACAAGGATTGTGAGAATTGCAAAGGCTGTAGAAAAATATTGGGCTGGTAAAGAGAATGATGGTCATATCCTGGAGAGCCATGATGCCAGGCCAAGGGATTAGAATTTTATTTTATTGTCAACAGGGAGTCACTGAAGCATTTCTATTATGTAATGATTTGATTAGAGTTGTACTTTAGGAAAATTAGGCTAACAGTAGCACATTCAGTGGATTATTAGGGAAGAATCTAGAGGTAGGAAAGTGAGCTAGGAAAGTTTTAAAAGGTTCCATGTGTAAAACTATATCTTTGCCTTTACAGGATCCATAGGGCTTATTATGTGAAACATTGCCATAAAGGGAGAATGTACTATGAAAGAGATCAAATGCTTTGCTTTGAGAGCATTTTATACGGAAAGGGCATAAATTAATTAAAAGTTAATGAAGAATTAAACACCGTCATTCTGGCATTTATCCTCTTTACTTGGGTTTTTAATATAGAAACTCTTGCAGTTACAAAGTTGGGTATCAAAGTAGAAATCATTATAACCTGAAAATTATTCATAAACAAACTGTCATTTATGAAATTAGTGTCCACTGAGGCATTTTCCCCAACAGTTAATCCTAGTGTCCACCTCAATATTTGGATAATTCACTATCTTTCCAGTTGTCAGGTGTTGTATATCTCTGTAATGGGATTATCATTGTATCCATTTTGATTAAGACACGGTCATAGAAATTTAAAGTAGATGATCAGAATAATTAGATTAAACAAATCAAGACTATCAAAGGGTCAGGTTATAGGAAACTGGAAAAAATTTGAGGGAGATAATTTCTTTGGAAAAAGCATGGTTGGGATTCTCATTGTCTGAGCATGAGTATATGTAGGGTTGTGGCTGATCCCCATCTTGGGTTTTCAGCTGGATCACTAGACAGCCTGAAGTGTGTTCTTTGCAGTAGAAGAACACAGTGAACCCAGTGCTAAAGAACAAACATCTGGCAAAGCAGCCTGGATCAGAGAGAAGAGGGCAGCATGAGGACTTCTGCTACAGAATGAAGGAACCTACCTCAAGAAGATGCCAGAAGTTGAGAGGAAATACTAAGCACTGAGCCAAAGGACAACAATGATTCTGTCACAAAAGCTAAAATTGGAGAAATCCAGCAAGGACATTCCCCAAAACACAGAAAAAAGTGTTAGATTTAAGCCTTTCTCTGGAAAGAGCTTGAGACCATCTTACAACTGGAGCAATCACTTGAGAAATTTTTGCTCCTCGGGGTCTTCTGCCTCTTTCCACATCTCTCTGAACTTTACTTGCTGTAATCTTGTTTGAAACTGGCAGAAACTCTAGTTAGTAATAGAAGGGATAGAAATGTCATGTAGAAATACCATACGTGGAAAGCGGGAAGAAGGAACTTACACCCTGCCTCCTCAAGAAACTACGGGAGGTTTCCACTAACAAGTGCAGAATTTAGAAAGATTAACTTGTATCAAGTTCAAACTTTCAATTATTATTTGAGTCTGGACTTTTAAAATTCTGAATTGAGACTGAGTACTAGGAGTAACCAGTGAACTCATGGGGACTGCTTGAGTTTTTATCTGGGAATGGGGATGGGGGAAGAAAGGTACACACATCAACTTGATTTAAAAGGAAAGTGAGAACATGATAAAGTTCCTTTAATGTTTTCATTTTATGACTCCTGCTTGTTTAACTTAACAATATGGTGTTGCAAAAGCAAAAGTGAAATTGCAAGTTATGAAAGTGATGAAGGTTTTCACGAAGTCAATGAAAGTGATATTGGGATCTGATTAACAAATAAAAACTTGGCAGAGTTAGGAATTTAACAATCAAGGAACAGAAAGTCAAACTGCATGGTGATGTTCAGAGAGTAAATCAGGGCATGGACATCTTCTCTTTCGTGATGTAATGACGGTTAGAGTACTACATGCATTTGTCAAAAGTCATTAAGCTATCCACTTAACATTAGGGGATGTTATTGTATATAAAGTATACACCAGTCAAAAAGGAGAGAATGAATGAATATGAAAGGATTAAATAAGATAATTGGAAAAATGATGAACCCTTTCAATATATGTTGCCAAAATGACTCTCTTTTGGACCTGCTGAGAAAGTCAAGCTTGAAGTACAGAATGTCATTTCAGGTTATCATATAATTTTGTCAGAAAAAACTTGACAAGTGAAAAACAAAATATTATTTGTGTTTCATATTCATTTATAAATAACTTTAGATAAATGCCTACATTTTATTTAAAATAAATAAACCACGCATATTTTCATAATTTTACTAAATAGTTGAAGACACAAAGTCCCAAGAAACTTTTTTATCATATATTCTGAATTCATTATTATTTTATAAATTTAGCTTTAAAAAAATCAGAGTAATTCATAAACATAGCTCTAAAAGAAAAATAATATTAAACTCACACATATAACTTCTATCCTTTTACCCTAGAGATAGAGTTATATTAAACTTTTGGTTAAATAAATATTCACAACTTATTTTTCTATGTAACATTTTTTCACAGTTAAATCATAAAGTGTATCATAGTTACATTTCCTTTCTTATAAACTTTTTTCTTAGAGCTAACCTATTTTTGTTAATATTCTTTTATTTTCATGCAGTATATATATTTTTTTGAATTTTTTTATACAGCATGTTCTAATTAGTTATCCATTTAATACATATTAGTGTATATACGTCAATCCCAATCTCCCAATTCATCACACCACCACCACCACCACCACCCCCCCCGCCGCTTTCCCTGCTTGGTGTCCATACGTTTGTTCTCTACATCTGTGCCTCAATTTCTGCCCTGCAAACCGGTTCATCTGTACCATTTTTCTAGGTTCGACGTATATGTGTTAATATACGATATTTGTTTTTCTCTTTCTGACTTACTTCACTCTGTATGACAGTCTCTAGATTCATCCACATCTCTACAAATGACCCAATTTCAATCCTTTTTATGGCTGAGTAATACTCCACTGTATATATGTACCACATCTTCTTTATCCATTCATCTGTTGATGGGCATTTAGGTTGCTTCCATGACTGGGCTATTGTAAATAGTGCTGCAATGAACACTGGGGTGCATGTGTCTTTTTGAATTATGGTTTTCTCTGGGTATATACCAAATAGTGGGATTGCTGGTTCATATAGTAATTCTATTTTTAGTTTTTTAAGGAGCCTCCATACTGTTCTCTATAGTGCCTGTATCAATTTACATTCCCACCAACAGTGCAAGAGGGTTCCCTTTTCTCCACACCCTCTCCAGCATTTGTTGTTTGTAGATTTTCTGATGATGCCCATTCTAACTGGTGTGAGGTGATACCTCATTGTAGTTTTGATTTGCATTTCTCTAATAAGTAGTGATGTTGAGCAACTTTTCATGTGCTTCTTGGCCAACTGTATGTCTTCTTTGGAGAAATGTCTATTTAGGTCTTCTGCCCATTTTTTTATTGGGCTGTTTGTTTTTTTAATATTGAACTGCATGAGTTGTTTAAATATTTTGGAGATTAATCCTTTGTCCGTTGATTCGTTTGCAAATATTTTCTCCAATTCTATGGGTTGTCTTTTCGACTGTTTGTAGTTTCCTTTGCTTTGCAAAAGCTTTTAAGTTTCAGTAGGTCCATTTGCTTATTTTTGTTTTTATTTCCATTACTCTAGGAGGTGGATCAAAAAAGATCTTGCTGTGATTTATGTCAAAGAGTGTTCTTCCTATGTTTTCCTCTAAGAGTTTTATGGTGTCCGGTCTTACATTTAGGTCTTTAATCCATTTTGAGTTTATTTTTGTGTATGGTGTTAGGGAGTGTTCTAATTTCATTCTTCTACATGTAGTTGTCGAGTTTTCCCAGCACCACTTATTGAAGAGACTGTCTTTTCTCCATTGTATATACTTGCTCCGTTTGTCATAGATTAGTTGAACATATGTGCATGGGTTTATCTCTGAGCTTTCTATCCTGTTCCATTGATATATAATTCTGTTTGTGCCAGTACCATATTGTCTTGATTATTGTAGCTTTGTAGTATAGTCTGAAGTCAGGGAGTCTGATTCCTCCAGCTCCATTTTTTTCCCTCAAGACTGCTTTGGCTATTCAGGGTCTTTTGTGTCTCCATACAAATTTTAAGATTTTTTGTTCTAGTTCTGTAAAAAATGCCATTTACCAATTTGATAGGGATTGCATTGAATCTGTAGATTGCTTTGGGTAGTATGGTCATTTTCACAATATTGATTCTTTCAGTCCAAGAACATGGTATATCTCTCCATCTGTTTGTATCATCTTTTGTTTCTTTCATCAGTGTCTTATAGTTTTCTGCATACAGGTCTTGTGTCTCCCTTGGTAGGTTTATTCCTACGTATTTTATTCTTTTTGTTGCAATGGTAAATGGGAGTGTTTCCTTAATTTCTCTTTCAGATTTTTCATCATTAGTGTCTAGGAATGCAAGAGATTTCTGTGCATTAATTTTGTATCCTGCAACTTTACGAAATTCATTGATTAGCTCTAGTAGTTTTCTGGTGGCATCTTTAGGATTCTCTATGTATAGCATCATGTCATCTACAAACGGTGACAGTTTTACTTCTTCTTTTCCAATTTGTATTCCTTTTATTTCTTTTTCTTCTCAGATTGCCATGACTAGGACTTCCAAAACTATGTTGAATAACAGTGGTGAGGGTGGACATGCTTCTCTTCTTCCTGATCTTAGAGGAAATGCTTTCAGTTTTTCACCATTGAGAATGATGTTTGCTGTGGGTTTGTCATATATGGTCTTTATTATGTGGAGGTAGGTTCCCTCTATGCCCACTTTCTGGAGAGTTTTTATCACAAATGGGTGTTAAATTTTGTTGAAAGCTTTTTCTGCATCTATTGAGATGATCCTATGGTTTTTATTCTTCAATTTGTTAATATGGTGTATCACATTGATTGATTTGCGTATGTTGAAGAATCCTTGCATCCCTGGGATAAATCCCACTTGATTGTGGTGTAGGATCCTTTTAATGTGTTGTTGGATTCTGTTTGCTAGTATTTTGTTGAGGATTTTTGAATCTATATTCATCAGTGATATTGGTCTGTAATTTTCTTTTTTTGTAGTATCTTTGTCTGGTTTTGGTATCAGGGTGATGGTGTCCTCATAGAATGAGTTTGGGAGTGTTCTTTCCTCTGCAACTTTTTGGAAGAGTTTGAGAAGGATGGGTGTTAGCTCTACTGTAAATGTTTGATAGAATTCACTTGTGAAGCCATCTGGTCCTGGACTTTTGTTTGTTGGAAGATTTTTAATCACAGTTTCAATTTCATTACTTGTGATTGGTCTGTTCATATTTTCTATTTCTTCCGGGTTCAGTCTTGGAAGGTTATACCTTTCTAAGAATTTGTCCATTTCTTCCATTGTCCATTTTATTGGTATATAGTTGCTTGTAGTAATCTCTCATGATCCTTTGTATTTTTGAAGTGTCAGTTGTTACTTCTCCTTTTTCATTTCTAATTCTGTTGATTTGAGTCTTCTGCCTTTTTTTCTTGATGAGTCTGGCTAATGGTTTATCAATTTTGTTTATCTTCTCAAAGAACCAGCTTTTAGTTTTATTGATCTTTGCTATTGTTTTCTTTGTTTCTTTTTCATTTATTTCTGCTCTGATCTTTATGATTTCTTTCCTTCTGCTAACTTTGGGTTTTGTTTGTTCTTCTTTCTCTACTTCCTTTAGGTGTAAGTTTAGATTGTTTATTTGAGAATTTTCTTGTTTCTTGAGGTAGGCTTGTATTGCTATAAACTTCCCTCTTAGAACTGCTTTTGCTGCATCCCATAGGTTTTGGATGGTCGTGTTTTCATTGTCATTTGTCTCTAGGTATTTTTTGATTTCCTCTTTGATTTCTTCAGTGATCTCTTGGTTATTTAGTAACATAGTGTTTAGCCTCCATTTGTTTGTGTTTTTTTATGTTTTTCCCCCTGTAATTGATTTCTAATCTCATAGTGTTGTGGTCAGAAAAGATGTTTGATATAATTTCAATTTTCTTAAATTTACTGAGGCTTGATTTGTGACCCAAGATGTGATCTCTCCTGGAGAATGTTCCGTATGCCCTTGAGAAGAGAGTGTAATCTGCTGTTTCTGGATGGAATGTCCTATAAATATCAATTAAATCTATCTGGTCTATTGTGTCATTTAAAGCTTGTGTTTCCTTATTAATTTTCTGTTTGGATGATCTGTCCATTGGTGTAAGTGAGATGTTAAAGTCCCCCACTATTATTGTGTTACTGTCGATTTCCTCTTTTATAGCTGTTAACAGTTGTCTTATGTATTGAGGTACTCCTATGTTGGGTGCATATATATTTGTAATTGCTATATCTTCTTCTTGGATTGATCCCTTGATCATTATGTAGTGTCCTTCCTTGTTTCTTGTAACATTCTTTATTTTAAAGCCTATTTTATCTGATATGATTATTGCTACTCCAGCTTTCTTTTGATTTCCATTTGCATGGAACATCTTTTTCCATCCCCTCTCTTTCAGTCTGTATGTATCCCTAGGTCTGAAGGGGGTCTCTTGTAGACAGCATATATATGGGTCTTGTTTTTGTATCCAATCAGTGAGCCTGTGTCTTTTGGTTGGAGCATTTAATCCATTGACGTTTAAGGTAATTATCAATATGTATGTTCCTGTTAACATTTTCTTAATTGTTTTGGGTTTATTTTTGTAGGTCCTTTTCTTCTCTTGTGTTTCCCACTTAGAGAAGTTCCTTTAGCATTTGTCGTAGAGCTGGTTTGGTGGTGCTGAATTCTCTTAGCTTTTACTTGTATGCAAAGCTTTTGATTTCTCCATCAAATCTGAATGAGTTCCTTGCTGGGTAGAGTATCTTGATTGTAGGTTCTTCCCTTTCATCACTTTAAATATGTCATGCCACTCCATTCTGGCTTGTAGAGTTTCTGCTGAGAAATCAGCTGTTAACCTTATGGGAGTTCCCTTGTATGTTATTTGTCGTTTATCCCTTGCTGCTTTGAATAATTTTTCTTTGTCTTTAAATTTTTCCATTTTGATTACCATGTGTCTTGGCATGTTTCTCCTTGGGTTTATCCTGTTTGGGACTCTCTGCGCTTCTTGGACTTGGGTGGCTCTTTCCTTTCACATGTTCGAGAAGTTTTCGACTATAATCTCTTCAAATATTTTCTTGGGTCCTTTCTCTCCCTCTTCTCCTTCTGGGACCCCTATACTCTGAATGTTGGTGCATTTAATGTTGTTCCAGAGGTCTCTTAGGCTGTCTTTTTTTCCCTTCATTCTTTTTTCTTTATTCTCTTCCGTGGCAGTGAATTCCACCATTCTGTCTTCCAGGTCACTTATCCGTTCTTCTGCCTCAGTCATTCTGCTATTGATTCCTTCTAGTGTATTTTTCATTTCAGTTATTGTATTATTCATCTCTGTTTGTTTGTGCTTTAATTCTTCTAGGTCTTTGTTAAACATTTCTTGCATCTTCTTGATCTTTGCCTCCATTCTTTTCCTGAGGTCCTGGATTATCTTCACTATTATTATTTTGAATTCTTTTTCTGGAAGATTGCCTATCTCCACTTCATTTAGTTGTTTTTCTGGGGTTTTATCTTGTTCCTTCATCTGGTACATACATAGCCTTCTGCCTTTTCATCTTGTCTGTCTTTCTGTGAATGTGGTTTTTGTTCCACAGGTTGCAGGATTGTAGTTCTTCTTACTTCTGCTGTCTGCCCTCTCTATTTTTGTTAATTTTAAATGATTTATGAATGTATTATTACTAATATTACTCAGTTTCCAACAGAACTGTAAACCTTCATTAATATGATTAAACACATTAGATTTTTCTATCAATATTTTTTTAATAGCTCTTTATTAGAATATATTTGCTTCACAATGCTCTGTTAGTTTCTGTTGTGCAACAAAGCGAATCAGCCATGTGCATACACATGTCCCCATGTCCCCTCCCTTTTGAGCCTCCCTCCCATCTTCCCTATCCCACACCTCTATGTCATTGCAAAGCACTGAACTAATATCCCTGCACTATGCTTCTGCTTCCCACCAGCCAAGTGTTTTACATCTGGTAGTGTGTATATGTTGAGGCTACTCACTTCACCCCAGCTTTGCCTTCCCACCCATATCATCAAGTCCATTCTCTATGTCTACCTCTTTATTTCTGCCCTGCAACTAGGTTCATCAGTACCTTTTTTTTTTTTTTTAGATTCTATATATATGCGTTAGCATACAGTATTTGTTTTTCTCTTTCTGACTTACTTCACTCTGTATGACAGATTCTAGGTCCATCCACCTCACTATAGATAGGTCAATTTCATTTCTTTTTATCACTGAGTAATATTCCATTGTGTATATGTGCCACATCTTCTTTATCTATTCGTCTGTCGATGAACACTTAGGTTGCTTCCGTGTCTTGACTATTGTAAACAGAGCTGCAATGTACATTGTGGTACGTATCTCTTTTTGAATTATGGTTTTCTCAGTGTATATGCACAATAGTGGTATTCCTGGATCATATGGTAGTTCTATTTTTAGTATTTTAAGGAAATTTCATACTGTTCTCCATAGTGGTTGTATCAATTTACATTCCCACCAACAGTGCAAGAGGGTTCCCTTTTCACCACACCCTCTCCAGCATTTATTGTTTGTAGATTTTTTGATGATGGCCATTCTGACAGGCATGAGGTGATACCTCATTGTAGTTTTGATTTGCATTTCTCTAATGATTAGTGATGTTGAGCATCCTTTCATGTGTTTGCTGGCAATCGGTATATGTTCTTTGGGGAAATGTCTATTTAGGTGTTCTGGCCATTTTTGGATTGGATTGTTTGTTTTCTTGATATTGAGCTGCATGAACTGCTTGTACATTTTGGAGATTAATCCTTTGTCAGTTGCTTCATTTACAAATATTTTCTCCCATTCTGAGGGTTGTCTTTTTGTCTTGTTTATGATTTCCTTTGCTGTACAAAAGGTTTTAAGTTTCATTAGGTCCGATATGTTTATTTTTGTTTTTACTTCCCTTTCTCTAGAAGGTGGGTCAAAAAGGATATTTCTGTAATTTATGTCAGAGAGTGTCCTTTAAGAGTTTGGTAGTGTCTGGCCTTACATTTAGGTATTTAATCCATTTTAAGTTTATTTTTTGTGTATGGTATTAGGGAGTGTTCTAATTTCATTGTTTTACATGTAGCTGTCCAGTTTTCCCAGCACCACTTATTGAAGAGGCTGTCTTTTCTCCATTTTATATTCTTGTCTACTTTATCAAAGGTAAGGTGACCATATGTTCATGGGTTTATCTCTGGGTTTTCTATCCTGCACCATTGATCTATATTTCTATTTTTGTGCCAGTACAATACTTTTTTGATTGCTGAGGCTTTGTAGTATAGTCTGAAGTCAGAGGGCCTGATTCCTCCGGCTCCATTTTTCTTTCTCAAGATTGCTTTGGCTATTTGGGGATTTTTGTCTTTCCATGCAAATTGTGAATTTTTTTGTTCTCATTCTGTGAAAAATGCCATTGGTAGTTTGTTAGGGATTGCAATGAATCTGTTGATTGCTTTAGATAGTATAGTCATTTTCACAATGTTGAGTCTTCCAACCTAAGAACAAGGTATATCTCTCCATCTGTTTGTATCATCTTTAATTTAATTCATCAGTGTCTTATCGTTTTCTGCATACAGGTCTTGTGTCTCCCTAGATAGGTTTATTCTGAGGTATTTTATTCTTTTTGTTGCAGTGGTAAATGGGAGTGTTTCCTTAATTTCACTTTCAGAATTTTCATCATTAGTGTGTAGAACTGCAAGAGATTTCTGTGCATTAAATTTGTGTCCTTCTACTTTACCAAATTCATTGACTAGCTCATGTAGTTTTCTGCTAGCATCTTTAGGATTCTCTATGTATAGTATCATGTCATCTGCAAACAGTGACAGTTTTACTTCTTCTTTTCTGCTTTGGTTTCCTTTTCTTTCTTTATCTTCTCTGATTGCTGTGGGTAAAACTTCCAAAACTATGTTGAATAATAGTAGTGCGAGTGGGCAACCTTGTCTGGTTCCTGATTGTAGAGGAAATGGTTTCACTTTTTCCCCATTGAGAACGATGTTGGCTGTGAGTTTGTCATATATGGCTTTTATTATGTTGAAGTGGGTTCCCTCTACACCTACTTTCTGTAGAGTTTTTATTGTAAATGAGTGTTGAATTTTGTTGAAAGATTTTTCTGCATCTTTTGAGCTTATCATATGGTTTTCATCCTTCAATTTGTTAATATGGTATATCACATTCATTGATTTGCATATATTGAAAAATCCTTGCTTTCCTGTGATAAACCCCACTTGATCATGGTGTATGATCCTTTTCATGTGCTGTTGGATTCTGTTTGCTAATATTTTGTTGAGGATTTTTGAATCTATGTTCATCAGTGATACTGGCCTGTAGTTTTCTTTTTTTGTGACACCTTTGGTTTTGGTTTCAGGGTGATGGTGGCCTCATAGAATGAGTTTGGGAGTGTTCCTCCCTCTGCTATATATTGGAAAAGCTTGAGAAGGATAGGTGTTAGCTCTTCTCTAAATGTCTGTTAGAATTCACCTGTGAAGCCATCTGGTCCTGGGCTTTTGTTTGTTGGAAGATTTTTAATCACAGTTTCAGTTTCAGTGCTTGTGATTGGTCTGTTTATATTTTCTATCTCTTCCTGTTTCAGTCTCAGAAGGTTGTGCATTTCTAAGAATTTGTCCATTTCTTCCAGGTTGTCCATTTTATTGGCATATAGCTGCTTGTAGTAATCTCTCATGATCCTTTGTATTTTTTCAGTGTCAGCTGTTACTTCTCCTTTTTTCATTTATAATTCTGTTGATTTGAGTCTTCTCCCTTTTTTTCTTGATGAGTCTGGCTAATAGTTTATCAATTTTATCTTCTCAACGAACCAGCTTTTAGTTTTATTGATATTTGCTGTTGTTTCCTTCATTTCTTTTTCATTCATTTCTGATCTGATCTTTATGATTTCTTTCCTTCTACTAACTTTGGGGTGTTTTTTGTTCTTCTTTTTCTAATTGCTTTAGGTGTAAGGTTAGGTTGTTTATTTGAGATTTTTCTTGTTTTTTGAGGTAGAATTGTTTTGCTATAAACTTCCTTCTTAGAACTGCTTTTGCTGCATCTCATATGTTTTGGGTTGTCATGTTTTCACTGTCATTTGTTTCTAGGTATTTTTTGATTTCCTCTTTGATTTCTTCAGTGATCTCTTGCTTATTTAGTAGCGTATTGTTTAGCCTCCATGTATTTGTATTTTTTACAGTTTTTTTCCTGTAATTGATATCCCGCCTCATAGCATTGTTGTTGGAAAAGATATTGATACGGTTTCAGTTTTCTTAAATTTACCAAGGTTTGATTTGTGACCCAAGGTATGATCTATCTTGGAGAATGTTCCATGAGAACTTGAGAAGAAAGTATATTCTGTTGTTTTTGGATGGAATGTCCTATAATTATCAATTACGTCCATCTTTTTTAATGTGTCATTTAAAGCTTGTGTTTCCTTATTTATTTTCATTTTGGATGATCTGTCCATTGGTGAAAGTGGCGTGTTAAAGTCCCCTACCATTATTGTGTTATTGTCGATTTCCCCTTTTATGGCTGTTAGCATTTGCCTTATGTATTGAGGTGCTCCTATGTTGGATGCATAAATATTTATAATTGTTTTATCTTCCTCTTGGATTGATCCATTGATCATTATGTAGTGTCCTTCTTTGTCTCTTGTAAGAGTGTTTATTTTAAAGTCTATTTTGTCTGGTATGAGAATTGCTACTCCAGCTTTCTTTTGATTTCCATTTGCATGGAATATCTTTTTCCATCCCCTCACTTTCAGTCTGTATGTGTCCCTAGGTCTGAAGTGGGTCTCTTGTAGACAATATATATATGGGTCTTGTTTTTTTTTATCCATTCAGCCAGTCTGTGCCTTTTGGTTGGAGCATTTAATCCATTTACATTTAAGGTAATTATCGATAAATATGTTCCTATTACCATTTTCTTAATTATTTTGGGTTTGTTTTTGTAGGTATTTTCCTTCTCTTGTGTTTCCTGCCTAGAGAAGTTTCTTTAGCATTTGTTGTAAAGCTCATTTGGTGGTGCTGAATTCTCTTAACTTTTGCTTGTCTGTAAAGGTTTTAATTTCTCCATCAAATCTGAATGAGATCCTTGCTGGTTAGAGTAATCTTGGTTGTAGGTTTTTCCCTTTCATCACCTTAAATATGTCCTGCCACTCTCTTCTGGCTTACAGAGTTTTTGCTGAAAAATCAGCTGTTAACCTCATGGGGATTCCCTTGTATGTTATTTGTTGCTTTTCCCTTGCTGCTTTCAATATTTTTTCTTTGTATTAAATTTTTGATTGTTTGATTAGTATGTGTGTTGGTGTGTTTCTCCTTGGATTCATCCTGTATGGGACTCTCTGTGCTTCCTGGACTTGATTGACTATTTTCTTTCCCATGTTAGGGAAGTTTTCAACTGTAATCTCTTCAAATATTTTCTCAGACCCTTTCTTTTTCTCTTCTTCTTCTGGGACCCCTACAATTAGAATGTTGGTGCATTTAATATTGTCCTAAGGTGTCTGAGACTGTCCTCAATTCTTTTCTTTTCTTTTTCTGCTCTGTGGTAGTTATTTTTACTCTTTTATCTTCCAGGTCCCTTATTTGCTCTTCTACCTCAGTTATTCTGCTATTGATTCCTTCTAGAGAATTTTTAATTTCATTTATTGTGTTGTTCATCATTGTTTTTTTGCTCTTTCGTTCTTCTAGGTCCGTGTTAAAGATTTCTTGTATTTTCTGAATTGTATTTCCAAGGTTTTGGATCATCTTTACTGTCATTACTCTGAATTCTTTTTCTGGTAGATTGCCTGTTTCCTCTTCATTTGTTTGTTCTGATGGCTTTTTACCTTGCTCCTTCATCTGCTGCGTATTTCTCTGTCTTCTCATTTTGTTTAACTTACTGTGTTTGGGGTCTCCTTTTCGCAGGCTGCAGGTTCGTAGTTCCCGTTTTTTTTGGTGTCTGCCCCCAGTGGGTGAGGTTGTTTCAGTGACTTGTGTAGGCTTCTCACAGAGGGGACTGGTGCCTGTGTTTTGGTGGGTGGGGCTGGATCTTTTCTTTCTGGTGGGCAGGGCCACGTCCAGTGGTGTGTTTTGGGGTGTCTGTGACCTTATTATGATTTTCGGCAACCTCTCTGCTATTTGGTGTGGTTGTGTTCCTGTCTTGCAGGTTGATTTGCATGGGGCGTCCAGCACTGGAGCTTGCTGGCTGTTGGGTGGAGCTGGGTCTTAGCACTGAGATGGCAGTCTCCTGGAGAGGTCTCACCCATTGATGTTACGTGGGGTCGGGAGGTCTCTGGTGGTCCAATGTCATGAACTCACCTCTCCCACCTCAGAGGCTCAGGCCTAACAGCAGGTTGGAGCACAAAGACCCTGTCACCCACACGGCTCAGAAGAAAAGGGAGAAAAAAAGAAAGAAAAAAAAATATTAAAAGAAAAAAATAGTAATAATAATTAAAAAAGAGGAGAGCAAGCAAACCAATAAATAAATCCACCAGTGATAACAAGCACTAAAAACTATACTAACATAAACATAAAAATCAGAAACAAATCAGTTGTAGACAGCAGACCCCAAGTCTACAGTTGCTCCCAAAGTCCACTGCCTCAAGTTTAGGATGATTCATGGTCTATTCAGGTATTCCACAGATGCAGGGTACATCAAGTTGATTGTGGAGGTTTAATCCGCTGCTCCTGAGGCTTCTGGGAGAGATTTCCCTTTCTCTTCTTTGTTCGCACAGCTCCTGGGGTTCAGCTTTGGTTTTGGCCCCACCTCTGCGTGTAGGTTGCCCTCAGGCTTCTGTTCCCACCCAGACAGGACAGGGTTAAAGCAGAGGCTGATTAGGGGGCTCTGGCTCACTCATGCCAGGGGATGGAGGGTACAGGTTATAATTGGAATGCAGGGCGAGCCTGCAGTGTCAGAGGCCGGCGTGACATCGCAACAGCCTGAGGCACACTGTATGTTTTCCCAGGGAACTTGTCCCTGGATCACGAGACCCTGGCAGTGGCAGGCTGCACAGGCTCCCGGGGGCGTGGGGGGGTGGTGTGTGGATAGTGACCTGTGTTTGCACACAGGACTTGGTGGGTGCAGCCACAGTGTTAGTGTTTCATGCCTGTCTCTGGGGTCTGAGCTGATAGCCATGGCTCGCGCCTGTCTCTGGAGCTTGTTTAGACAGTGCTCTGCCTTCTGTGGGCAGAAAGGGAAGGAATCCCCTCTTCTCAAGCAACCCAAAACAATGGTGTCTTGCCTCTTCAGCAGGTCCAGACTTTTTCTCAGTCTCCCTCCTGGCTAGCTGTGGCGCACTAGCCCCCTTCAGGCTGTGTTCACGCAGCCAACCCCAGTCCTCTCCCTGGGATCTGACCTCCGAAGCCCGAGCCTCAGCTTCCAGCCCCCACCCGCCCTGGTGGGTGAGCCAACAAGCCTCTCAGGCTGGTGAGTGCTGGTCGGCACCAATCCTCTGTGTGGGAATCTCTCTGCTTTGCCCTCTGCACCCCTGTTGCTGCGCTCTCCTCCATGGCTCCGAAGCTTTCCCCTACCCACCCCCCATCTCCACCAGTGAAGGGGCTTCCTGGTGTGTGGAAACTTTTCCTCCTTCACAGCTCCCTCCCAGAGGTCCAGGTCCCATCCCTATTCTTTTGTCTCTGTTTTTTCTGTTTCCTTTTGCCCTACCCAGGTACGTGGGGAGTTTCTTGCCTTTTAGGAAGTCTGAGGTCTTCTGCCAGCGTTCAGTAGGTGTTCTGTAGGAGTTATTCCACATATAGATGTATTTGTGGGGAGGAAGGTGATCTCCACGTCTTACTCTTCTGCCATCTTGAAGGTCCTCCTACATCTTCTTTCCAGTTGGGATGCATTTATTTTTCTTGTGTAATTGTCCTAACAAGAACCTCAAGTATAGTATTAAATAGAAGTGGTGAAAGAGGACACGTTTTCCTTCTTCCTGATGTTAGGGGAAAGTATTCAGTCTTCCATCATTAAATATGGTATAAACTATGTGGTTTTCACAGATACTCATTTTTAGGTTGAGGACATAACCTTGTACTTCAAGTTTGTTGAATCTTTTTTATCCCTACAGTGTGTTGGGCTTTGTCAAATATCTTTTTTGCCTCTATTTATATGATCCTATGGTTTTGCCCTTTATTCTACTAATAAGGAGTATTACAGCAATTGACTTTTGGATGTTAAAGAAACCTTGTATTCTTGGATAAATCGCACTTGGTCATGGTGTATAATCCTTTGTATGTATTGCTGGATTCCCTGTTCTAGTATTTTACTGAGGATTTTTGCATATATATTCATAATGGATTTTGATTTGTTGTTATTCTTTTTTGTGATGCCTTTTTCTAGTTTTGATATCAGGGTAGTATTGGTCTGAGTGTTCCAACCTCTTCTATTTTTTTAGAAGATTCTGTGAAGAAGTGGTTTTAATTTTTCTTAATGCATTTCATACAGGTTATTAGTGAACACTTTGGGCTTTTCACTGTGGTTAGTTTTTTGTTTTGTTTTCCTTTATTTTTGTTTTTTTAAATTAGCAACTCAATGTATTTTTATAAATCTATACAGGTTTTCTGTTTCTTTCTGAGTCACTTTGGTTGTTTGTGTCTTCCTAGGAATTTGTTCATTTAATCTAGATAATCTAATTTTTGGCAGAAAGTTGTTAATTAATTCCCTTATAATCATTTTTATTTCAGTAAGGAAATAGTGATGCCTCCTGTCTTATTCCTGATTTTAATGATTTGAGTCATATATCTTTCTTTCTTGGTCAGTCTAACTAAAGCCTTTGTCAATTTTGTTGGTCTTTTCAAAGAACCAACCTTTGGTTCTGCTATTTTTTTCAATTATTTTGCTATTCTCTGTTTCATTTTTTTTCTCAAATCCTTGTTATTTCCTTCCTTATGCTTGCTCTGAGTTTACTTTGATATTTTTTTTAGTTTTGTAAGGTGGAAGTTTAGGTTATTGATTTGAGATCTATGCTTTTAAAAAAAATATAGGTGTTTGCAGGTGTAAATTTCTCTCTGAACACTACTTTTGCTTCTTGTCATAACATTTATATTGCATTTTTATTTCCATTCCTCTCAAAGTATTATCTAATTTCTCCTGGGATTTTTTCTTTGATAATAAAGAATAAACATTAAATGGTTATTTATGAGTATGTTGTGTAATTTCTACAAATTTGTGAATTTCCCAAACATCATTCAGTTCTGATTTCTAAATTTATTCTATTTTTGTAAAATAGAATACAATACAAAATAGAATACATACAAAGTACACATTCAATAATTTTGTATGATTTCAATAATTTTGTTTCTTGATGCTTGTTTTCTTTCTGTCTTATTTCAGTCAACTATGCCTTTGTGAAATTCATCTCTGTAGTTTATTTATTTATTTATTTATTTATTTATTTTTGATTTTAATGCTCCATAGTATGAATATACCACAATTAATTACCTATTAAATTGTTGGGTAATGTGGATAAACTATTTAGGTTATTTGCATTATTTTTCACATTTTTATATGTACATTTTGGTGCACACATGTATGCATTTTTGTTGTGTATATAGCTTGGAATAGAATTATTGTGTCGTGCATTTGTGTATTCAAGTTTAGCAGATGCTACCAACTGCTTTGTTTCCTAGCAGTTGTGCCAATTTTTTTTCCACAAGAAATATATGAGAGTTTTACTTGCTTCACATTTTTACCAGCATTGTACTCTCACTATTTCTAATTTTAGATATTTTGTGGGTGTATCTCAAATGTGGCTTTAATTTGCAATTCTCTGGTAGCTGAAGAGGTCGAGCACTTTTTCATAGGTCCATTGGACATCAGGATATCCTCTTTGGTTAAGTGTCTATTCAAGGGACTTGGGACAATGCTTTTATTATGTTATCTGTAATTTTTTAGGAGTTTATTTATAGTCTAAGTATGCATATTTTGTCATGTGTATGGGTGTATTCCAGATATCTTGTAGATTAAGGAATTCTCATATTTTTAGTTTGCTGTTTTTATCTGAAGTGAAGAATTTTAACAAACTGCTTTTTTGCATATATTGAGATGATTATATAAATTTTACCATTTTTTTTTTAGCTCATATATTTATTTTCTAGTGTAAAACCAATCTTGCATTCTTGAAATAAAACTAACTTGGTCCAGATGTATAATAATTTAAAATTTTACTAGATTTGATTTTCTTTTTTTTTTAGTATTTTGAAATCAGTTTCACAAGAGAAATTGGCCTGTAATTCTCTTATAATATTTTTTCCAGGTTTAGTTTCAGTCATGCTACTTGCATAGAATGACTTAGAGGGTGTTTTTTATTTTTTTATTTTTGGGAAGAGTTTGTTTAAAATTGGCACATTCCTTTGCACATATTTAGAAAATTGACCAGTGAAACAATCTAGGCCTAATGTTTGCTTTGTGGATCAGTTTTTCTTTATGAATTCAGTTTATTAATAGCTATAAGATATTCAGATTATTTTTCAGTCAGTTTTGATGTTATGTTTTCAAATTTATTGACATGTTATTGGTCATAATTACCTATTATTATCTTTTTAATGTTTCCAGATCTGTGATGACATTCTCTTTTTTATTCTTGTTATTGGTTATTTGTGATTTCTCTCTCTTTTTCCCTTGATAAATATTTCTTAATCTTTCCAAATAACCACATTTTGACTTAAAATTTTTTTTCTTATGTTGATATAACTTCTACTTCATTAACTTCAAATCTTATTTTTGTTATTTTTTTTCTTGTACATTCTATGGGTTTAATTTCCTCTTCTTTTCCTGACTTCTTGAAATCGATATCAAGATAATTGAATATTTTTAGCTTTGTTTTTTGCTAACATATACACTTAAGGTTACAAATTTCCCTCTAAGCCTATCCACAGTTTCATACCAAAAATTTGATACACAGTATTTTTATTTTTTTGTGCATTGTTTTTGTTTATTATTTATTTATTTATTATTACTTTTGGCTGCATCGGGTCTTAGTTGCGGTGCATGGGATCTTTCGTTGCAGCGTGTGGGCTCTTCGTTGAGGCGTGCAGTATTTTTAATTCAGTTTAAAATATTTTGTAATTTCCACTGTGATTTATAGTTAGTTTCATGTTTTATTAGTTTCATGTTTTATTTGGCAGTGTGTTGCTTGATTTCTAAATGTCTACTGATTTTTAAAACTAGGTTAAAAAAATTAAGTTCGACTTTATTATCTTTATGTTCTAAGTAAGTATGTATATATCATATCAAATACTTTGATATTTATTGAAACTCGTTTTATGGCCCAGCATATATTAAATTTTTGTATATATTCTATGTGCATTTGAAAAGTAAGTGCGTTCTTAGTTATTAAAAACAGAACTATTGATTTAAATAAGGTCACATTTGTTATTCCTTTTGTTCAAATCTTACATATCTCTACTAATTCTGAGTCTTTTTGTCTTAACAGTTACAAAGATTGAGGTTTAAAAATTTTCAACTATGATTTTGGATTGGTTTGCTTCTCCTTCTTGTTCTTTCTGCTTTTCCTTCATATATTTTGAGGCCATTTATAACTGCAAAATGTTTAAGACTCTTACATATTTCTGTTGGATTGATCCTTTATCATTATTAAATAAAAATCCCCCTTCCTCTCTAGTAATACTTGTTGATTGCTGAGAGAAAACATTTGCATATTATGTATATGATAAACATATCAGAATATATTCAGAACAAATAAAGAACTTTCAAAACCCCAAAATATACAAACTAAGTAAAAAGGGCAAGAAATTCGAATATGCAGTTGACCCTTGAACAACAAGAGTTTGAAGTGCATGGGTCCACTTATACAAGGATTTTTTTTTTTCACTAAATACTAACCACAGTACTACACTATCCATGACTGGTTGAATCTGCAAGTGCAGAACTGAGGATATGGAGGGCTGACTGCAAAGTTATATTTGGATTTTTGACTGTGCAGGGGATGGGTGCCCCTAACCCCCACATTGTTCAAGGATCAACTAGACATTCCCTTCTTTATTTTATTGTGGTTAAGTGTATGTAACATGGAATTTACCATTTTAATATTTTTGAGTGTAAAATTCAGTAGCACTAAGTACTTTCACATTATTGTGTGACCATCACCACTATCTGTCTCAAAAATTTTTCCAACACAAATGGAAAGTCTGTACCCATTAAAGCAATATCCCTTTTATTTTTAAAGGATGCTATGATAAACGTTTACTTTTGTTTAAGTTGAGGACTTTATAGCTGTGGCTACGGACATTTTTGCTCAAACCTGGTTTGTGATTAGATCAGTTTAAAAATAATGTCCATATCTTCACAGTTGACTGAAATAGTTTTTAATCACTCTTTCTAAATATGTGCAAACATAAAACAATGGATAGACTAACTTGGTTATAACTATAAAGCCAAAACAATTTATAAATTAAAATTAAAAATAACTGTAAAACAAATATAGTTCAAATCAAACCATTCGCTTAAATAAACATAACACTTTTAATTCAAATAATTACTTACATGTTTAATATGACACTGACTACTGTGACACAGATAATTTTGAGGATGATAATCCCAGACACTTGGCTTTGCTTAGAGCAATATTTCTCAACCTTAGCTGCATACCAAGCTACAGCAGGGAGCTTTCAAAAATACTAATGACTGAACCTCACCTGCAGAGATTCTGTGTAATTGCTCTGGGATGTGGCCTGAGTATTGCAATGTCTTAAACCCTCACAAGTGAACCTAATATCAGTCAAGGTTAAGAGCTGTGGGCTTATATGAATACATTGTTTATATGTTGACTCTATTATTTTCTCATTAGACTTTAATTACTATTGAATTACTTGGAGCTAACAGTGGAGTAAACCAGATATAATGCAGAACCAAAAATTTAATGACAGTACTGGTCAAAGAAATAATACAACATGTGCTTATATTATTATTTTTTAAATTTGTCATCAAAAGGAGAAAAAGACTCAAAATTTTTGAAGAGAAATTATTTATCTGCAAAAATATGCCTGAAAACAAATAAAGGTCTGCAAATTCTTATTTGAATAGTGTCCCATGATTACCTAGCCTTGTGTAAGCATGAAAAAATCCCAAAAACCAAACACCTAGCTCATAGGTTCTTAGTCATGGCCACATACATTACAATTATCTGGTAAGTTTTATTTTACTTTATTATGATTTTTTGGTGAGGTGTAATTGACATTGTTTTGTTTTTTAAAACACATCCCATGTCCCACCTGAGAAGAATTCAATCCCTGGAAATAAGAGTAAAATAACAATACCTTTATAAGGTTTCCAGGTAATTCTTGTGTGCAGGCAGTTGTGCGAATCATTGGAACAGACTATTGTTTGCAAAATATATAAGGCAAGTTGGACACTTTAAGAAAAATGTAAATGTAGTTTTTTCCTTTATATAATTTTAAAAAGCATATTTGTAGGTAAATTTTACATAAAATGTAATTTTTATAATCATAAGGAAATATAAATGCACCTCCATATTTATTCTCATTTATTTTACAATAATTTTTAAAAACCCTAGAAGTTGGTAACTGTGTTTCACCTATCATTTACTGTATTCTTAAACCATTAGCATGGGGCAAAGTTGACTTGAACTCATTAGAAGATTCTTTTTTTTAGGAGACAGAGTGGCAGAAAGATTGACAAATCATAAAAGAAAAGATTTCTGTAAAGTTAAAATGTGCTGCAATGAGGTGGAAAGAAAATAACAATGTGCATTGTAAGGTTTTGAATTAAGTGATCTGCAAATTACCTAGAAAGTTCAGAAAAAAATACTAAGATAATTTTAGTGACATTTCATTCAGTAGCCATATCCTGAAGTATTCTTAGTAACACTTCACATATACCATAGATATATGACTGGAAGAAGATAATGTCAAAACATTTGTAAATATGTGATGAATTCTGCTTTAATTTTTATGAAGGCTTTCAGTAAAATCACATTGAAAAATTTACCTAGTCTTGTTTGAAGCCTAAGACCTCTGGCATTGTATCTGAAATTTTTTTGTACAAGGGAATTTTTTTTTTTCTTTTGCAGGAATCATCATATATCTCTAATATTGAAGGGTGCTTTCATTCACTGACTCTCATTTATTACCTAAATGAGAGTAATGTGTCAGGCACTGTGCTAGGAGTTGGGGAGTTACAAAAGTGGGAAAATTTATTAATCTTTATTGTGTTTTTTTGAGCAATGAACAAATCAGTCAGCAATTACAATTTAATGTGTGTGCTATAAATTATATTATTACTATTAATAATAATAGCATCTAACTGCAAAGAGCATTTGCTATATGCCAGACTGGGTTCTAAGTATTTTGCACGTATTAACTCAGCCAACAGTGGAACTTAGGCTGCTCCTGATATGCAATGAGTAGGTAGCTATCTGATTCCTGTGACACCAGAGAAAGCTTCCTGGAGATGGTGGTGACTGAGCTGAGTCGTAAAGCAGAAATTAGACCCAATCAAGCAAAGAATCACTGGACAGGTAGTCTAAATAGAATAACATTTGTAAATGTATGGATGCAGAAGACAGCCTGACTTGTTTATTGAACAGCAAAAAATTTAGCATACTTGGAACATTGGGTATGTGGAAGAGTGATGGGAGGAAAGGATGGAAAAAATTCAAATATCAGATCACGAGGAACTTATATATCATGCTGATGAGGTTGGAGTCTCCAGAAAGTGAAGGAAAGATATTTAATAATTTTAAGCATGTTATTAACATAATCAGAATTTAGTACTTCAGAATGACAACTATGGTGGTCATTCTACTTAATATGGAGAATGAACTCGTAGGGAAAATTTGGAGTCAGGGAATTAAGAGACTCTTGCAGTAGTCAAGGCAGAAGATGATAGCCCGGGCTTCCAGCAGTGCGGAATGGTGGAGAGAGTTGACAGACCTGATAGATATAAGTAGGTAAAATAGGTAGGAGATTGTAATCAATTTTGTGATGAGGGAGTATGATAGTTAATTTTTTTTTAAATAAATTTATTTATTTATTTATTTTTGGCTGCATTGGGTCTTCGTTGCTGTGCCTGGGCTTTCTCTAGTTGTGGCGAGCAGGGGCTACTCTTCATTGCGGTGCTCAGGCTTCTTATTGCGGTGGCTTCTTTTGTTGCGGAGCATGGGCTCTAGGTGCGTGGGCTTCAGTAGTTGTGGCACGTGGGCTCAGTAGTTGTGGCTCGTGGGTTCTAGAGCACAGGCTCAGTAGTTGTGGCACATGGGCTTAGCTGCTCGGCGGCATGTGGGATCTTCCCAGACCAGGGATCGAATCCGTGTCCCCTGCATTGGCAGGCAGACTCTTAACCACTGTGCCACCAGGGAAATCCCGATGGTTAATTTTATGTGTCAACTTGGCTAGGCCTTGGGATCCACATATTTGGTCAAATATTATTCTAGATGTTTCCCTGAAGGCATTTTTTAGATGAGGTTAACATTTAATTCAATAGACCTTGAGGAAAGCAGAGTATCCTCCATAATGTGGGCAAGCTTCATTCAATCAGTTGATGGCCTTAACAGAAAAAAGAGACTGATCTCCCCAGAAGAAGAGGGAATTCTGCCAACAGACTGCTTTTGGACTTGAATTGCAACTCTTCCCTGGGTCTCCAGCCTGCTGGCCTACCCTGCAGAGTTTGAATTTGCCAAGATTCCACAATCATGTGAGCCAATTCCTTAAAATAAATCTCTCTCTGTATTATACATCTGGTTAGTTCTGTTTCTCTGGAGTACCCTGATTAGTACAGAGGGAAGATGAAAAAGGAAGACTAGGATTATTCTTGCAGTGGATGGTTGGTGGAGCCATTCCCAGACATTGGAAACACAGGAGAGATGACTTAGCAGGATATAAAGAATTTAGTTCAGACATATTTAATATGAAGTGTCTGGGGGCTCAAACAAATGGAGAGGATCAGTAGATGCTTTTATGAGACTGAAAGTCAGGCAAGAAATCTGGGCTAGATATTTCACTCTAGGGGAGGAGGTTTCAGCAGTTGAAGAAAACTCATTCAGGAAAATAATAACAGCAACAACATAGAGACATAAAGCAAGAATAGGCACCTGGGATAAGAGGACAAGGAGACTGACAAGAATCTTTTAGAGCTGAAAATAAAAAACTAGGACAGAGTGGTATCACAGAAGTCAAGAGAAGAGAGAATTTTAAGAAAGGATGAGTCAAGTGCTGTTGAACTATATAAATGTGAGCCTTAGGAGGAAATCAGTGACCTTAGAAAGAAGAGTTTTCTAGAGCTATAAACTAAGATTATAAAAAATCAAATAGCACTTACTACAATATTTTTCAGAAAAGCTAATCATACTTTTAGCCATCACACAACCATATTTGTAATGAAATTCGGAGAGAAAATTTCATTAGCATCCATATATTTATTTGATCTACAGAGTAACTCTGAGGCTGAGAGAGTTCAGGAAACTTTCCAGCTTTCCCCTGGGCAAGCGACAGATTCAGAATTTGAGCTTGGATGTCCAGTGCTCCATAAGGGGCTCATAATGATACACTGAATCCCACAGCTGTAAAAGCAAGACCAAGAACCCACATATAGCAACAACTGAAAAAGGGGAGAGGAAGAAACAGAGGGAAACAGGGAGAAAATCCTAGATAAAAACTTGCGCTTGTTCATAAGGGAAGAAAAAATATGGAGGGTATTAAATTGGAGGAGAAAGAGGTTTATAGTTGACAGCAATTGAAGAACAGGATGGAAGGATTCCATAACAGTCAGTATTAGAGAAAGTGTTCAAATATTTTTCAAAATTTAACAATATACAAAATATACCAATCAACTGTTCTTTTAAAATATTATATAAATCACTTATTTATTTGATTGAATGAATGCTTTTTCTTATTAATATTCAGAACATATAGTGGTAAATCAAAAGGAAGATCTTAGTGAACAAAATTTGATATAAATGTACAAAACAATTGATGCCTAACACAACTTCTATTTTTTTAACAAAAAGTTAGTGTTTGTGTGCTACCTATAGTGGAAAGGTGTATTTGCAGTATTTGAAGTATCACATCAGAATTAGCAACTTACTTTAATGCTTACTTGTAATACTCTCTAACTTGAAATGTCATCACATATATTTTTTTGAATAGCTGGATCAACGAGAATTTCAGGAAAATACATCAACTATCGTCCCAACCTCCAACACACACAGTTCATGATCATCTTGTTGTCTTTATTTTCTTTTGTTCCTAGAAGTAGAAATAGATTTTGACTTTCAAATAAATGATTTTATCTTGCCTGGCTGATAAAATTTATTGTCTCATTCATATAAAATGATTACTACCTAAAGTTTCACCTCATAAATACTATTGTTTAGTTTTAAGAATAATTTTGGGAAAGCATAGACTATCTTGTTGGAAGTATGTTATTCATTATTCCTTTAAGAAATTTTTAGAATGTACACAGGATGAACACACAGATCTTTTGGTCTGCATCTTCCCACTCTCTCCTCTGTGTCATACACCCTCAGAATTGATTGTATGTAGCAACATATTAATGCCTGTTCACCAATCCCAGTCCATTTTGTCAACATAATCACCTAGTGGTTGTATGCATCATTTCATTATACTCTTAGAAAATTAGCATAAGTTTTCCATTTTTAAAAAATGTTATTAACCTACATCTTAATATTAACCTACTTATATTTAAATGTAATTGAATGAATTTGTGAATCTTCTTGCTACTCAGGTTGTTTTTATTTATAATTTTTTTATTTCACTTTACTATATAAATGATATATTATAGGTATGTTTAAGCCTAACTTTCTTTAGTAATGTTAACTTTACATTTATTGCAACATTCTTAGACCTTTCCACATTGATTGAATGGTTAGTTAAGGCAATCCAGAAAGGAGGGAGAGAAAACATGAATGTATAAACTTTTTTTTTTTTAACATCTTTATTGGAGTATAATTGCTTTAAATGGTGTGTTAGTTTCTGCTTTATAACAAAGTGAATCAGTTATACATATACATATGTTCCCATATCTCTTCCCACTTGCATCTCCCTCCCTCCCACCCTTCCTATCCCGCCCCTCTAGGTGGTCACAAAACACCGAGCTGATCTCCCTGTGCTATGCGGTTGCTTCACACTAGCTATCTATTTTACGTTTGGTAGTGTATATATGTCCATGCCACTCTCTCACTTTGTCCCAGCTTACCCTTCCCTCTCCCCATATCCTCAAGTCCATTCTCTAGTAGGTCTGTGTCTTTATTCCTGTCCTGCCCCTAGGTTCTTCATGACCTTTTTTTTTTTTTTTTTAAGATTCCATATATGTGTGTTAGCATACGGTATTTGTTTTTCTCTTTCTGGCTTACTTCACTCTGTATGACAGACTCTAGGTCCATCCACCTCACTACAAATAACTCAATTTCGTTTCTTTTTATGGCTGAGTAATATTCCATTGTATATATGTGCCACATCTTCTTTATCCATTCATCCGATGATGGACACTTAGGTTGCTTCCATGTCCTGGCTATTGTAAATAGAGCTGCAATGAACATTTTGGTACATGACTCTTTTTGAATTATGGTTTTCTCAGGGTATATGCCCAGTAGTGGGATTGCTGGGTCGTATGGTAGTTCTATTTTTAATTTTTTAAGGAACCTCCATACTGTTCTCTGTAGTGACTGTATCAATTTACATTCCCACCAACAGTGCAAGAGTGTTCCCTTTTCTCCACACCATCTCCAGCATTTATTGTTTCTAGATTTTTTGATGATGGCCATTCTGACCAGTGTGAGATGATATCTCATTGTAATTTTGATTTGCATTTCTCTAATGATTAATGATGTTGAGCACTCTTTCATGTGTTTGTTGGCAACCTGTATATCTTCTTTGGAGAAATGTCTATTTAGGTCTTCTGCCCATTTTTGGATTGGGTTGTTTGTTTTTTTGTTATTGAGCTGTATGAGCTGCTTGTAAATTTTGGAGATTAATCCTTTGTCAGTTGCTTCATTTGAAAATATTTTCTCCCATTCTGAGGGTTGTCTTTTGGTCTTGTTTATGGTTTCCTTTGCTGTGCAAAAGCTTTTAAGTTTCATTAGGTCCCATATGTTTATTTTTGTTTTTATTTCCATTTTTCTAGGAGCTGGGTCAAAAAGGATCTTGCTGTGATTTATATCATAGACTGTTCTGCCTAAGTTTTCCTCTGAGAGTTTGATAGTGTCTGACCTTACACTTAGGTCTTTAATCCATTTTGAGTTTATTTTTGTGTATGGTGTTAGGGAGTGTTCTAATTTCATACTTTTACATGTACCTGTCCAGTTTTCCCAGCAACACTTATTGAAGAGGCTATCTTTTCTCCACTGTATATGCTTGCCTCCTTTATAAAAGACAAGGTGACCATATGTGCATGGGTTTATCTCTGGGCTTTCTATCCTGTTCCATTGATCTACATTTCTGTTTTTGTGCCAGTGCCATACTGTCTTGATTACTGTAGCTTTGTAGTATAGTCTGAAGTCAGGGAGCCTGATTCCTCCAGCTCCATTTTTCGTTATCAAGATTGCTTTGGCTATTCGGGGTCTTTTGTGTTTCCATACAAATTGTGAAATTTTTTGTTCTAGTTCTGTGAAAAATGCCAGTGGTAGTTTGATAAGGATTTCATTGAATCTGTAGAATGCTTTGGGTAGTAGAGTCATTTTCACAATGTTGATTCTTCCAATCCAAGAACATGGTATATCTCTCCATCTATTTGTATCATCTTTAATTTCTTTCATCAGTGTCTTACAATTTTCTGCATACAGGTCTTTTGTCTCCTTAGGCAGGTTTATTCCTAGATATTTTATTCTTTTTGTTGCAGTGGTAAATGGGAGTGTTTTCTTAATTTCACTTTCAGATTTTTCATCATTAGTGTCTAGGAATGCAAGAGATTTCTGTGCATTAATTTTGTATCCTGCTACTTTACCAAATTCATTGATTAGCTCTAGTAGTTTTCTGGTAGCATCTTTAGGATTCTCTATGTATAGTATCATGTCACCTGCAAACAGTGACAGCTTTACTTCTTATTTTCCAATTTGGATTCCTTTTATTTCTTTTTCTTCTCTGATTGCTGTGTCTAAAACTTCCAAAACTATGTTGAATAATAGTGGTGAGAGTGGGCAACCTTGTCTTGTTCCTGATCTTAGTGGAAATGGTTTCAGTTTTTCACCATTGAGGATGATGTTGGCTGTGGGTTTCTCATATATGGCCTTTATTATGTTGAGGAAAGTTCCCTCTATGCCTACTTTCTGCAGGGCTTTTATCATAAATGGGTGTTGAATTTTGTCGAAAGCTTTCTCTGCATCTATTGAGATGATCATATGGTTTTTCTCCTTCAATTTGTTAATATGGTGTATCACATTGATTGATTTGCGTATATTGAAGAATCCTTGCATTCCTGGGATAAACCCCACTTGATCATGGTGTATGATCCTTTTAATGTGCTGTTAGATTCTGTTTGCTAGTATTTTGTTGAGGATTTTTGCATCTATGTTCATCAATGATATTGGAATGTAGTTTTCTTTCTTTGTGACATCTTTGTCTGGTTTTGGTATCAGGGTGATGGTGGCCTCGTAGAATGAGTTGGGGAGTGTTCCTCCCTCTGCAATATTTTGGAAGAGTTTGAGAAGGATAGCTGTTAGCTCTTCCCTAAATGTTTGATAGAATTCACCTGTGAAGCCGTCTGGTCCTGGGCTTTTGTTTGTTGCAAGATTTTTAATCACAGTTTCAATTTCAGTGCTTGTGATGGGTCTGTTCATATTTTCTATTTCTTCCTGGTTCAATCTCGGCAGGTTGTGCATTTCTAAGAATTTGTCCATTTCTTCAAGGTTGTCCATTTTATTGGCATAGAGTTGCTTGTAGTAATCTCTCTGATCGTTTGTGTTTCTGCAGTGTCAGTTGCTACTTCTCCTTTTTCATTTCTAATTCTCTTGATTTGAGTCTTCTCCCTTTTTTTCTTGATGAGTCTGGCTAATGGTTATCAAATTTGTTTATCTTCTCAAAGAACCAGCTTTTAGTTTTATTGATCTTTGCTATCGTTTCCTTCATTTCTTTTTCATTTATTTCTGATCTGATCTTTATGATTTCTTTCCTTCTGCTAACTTTGGGGTTTTTTTGTTCTTCTTTCTCTAATTGCTTTAGGTGCAACGTTAGGTTGTTTATTTGAGATGTTTCCTGTTTCTTAACGTAGGATTGTATTGCTATAAACTTCCCTCTTATAACTGCTTTTTCTGCATCCCATAGGTTTTGGGTCATCGTGTCTCCATTGCCATTTGTTTGTAGGTATTTTTTGATTTCCCCTTTGATTTCTTCAGTGATCACTTCGTTATTAAGTAGTGTATTGTTTAGCCTCCATGTGTTTGTATTTTTTACAGATCTTTTTCTGTAATTGATATCTAGTCTCATAGTGTTGTGGTCGGAAAAGATACTTGATACGATTTCAATTTTCTTAAATTTACCAAGGCTTGATTTGTGACCCAAGGTATAATCTATCCTGGAGAATGTTCCATGAGCACTTGAGAAAAATGTGTATTCTGTTGTTTTTGGGTGGAATGTCCTATCAATATCAATTAAGTCCATCTTGTTTAATGTATCATTTAAAGCTTGTGTTTCCTCATTTATTTTCATTTTGGATGATCTGTCCATTGGTGAAAGTGGGGTGTTAAAGTCCCCTACTGTGATTGTGTTACTGTTGATTTCCCCTTTTATGGCTATTAGTATTTGCCTTATGTATTGAGGTGCTCCTATGTTGGGTGCATAAATATTTACAATTGTTATATCTTCTTCTTGGATCGATCCCGTGCTCATTATGTAGTGTCCTTCTTTGTCTCTTGGAATAGTCTTTATTTTAAAGTCTATTTTGTCTGATATGAGAATTGCTACTCCAGCTTTCTTTTGATTTCCATTTGCATGGAATATCTTTTTCCATCCCCTCACTTTCAGTCTGTATGTGTCCCTAGGTCTGAAGTGGGTCTCTTGTAGACAGCATATATCCAGGTCTTGTTTTTGTATCCATTCAGCCAGTCTGTGTCTTTTGGTGGGAGCATTTAATCCATTCACATTTCAGGTAATTATCAATATGTATGTTCCTATTCCCATTTTCTTAATTATTTTGGGTTTGTTATTGTAGGTGTTTTCCTTCTCGTGTTTCTTGCCTAGAGAAGTTCCTTTAGCATTTGTTGTAAAGCTGGTTTGGTGGTGCTGAACTCTCTCAGCTTTTGCTTGTCTGTAAAGGTTTTAATTTCTCCATCAAATCTGAAAGAGATCCTTGCTGGGTAGAGTAATCTTGATTGTAGGTTTTTCTCCTTCATCACTTTAAATATGTCCTGCCACTCCCTTCTGGCTTGCAGAGTTTCTGCTGAAAGATCAGCTGTTAACCTTATGGGGATTCCCTTGTGTGGTATTTGTTGTTTTTCCCTTGCTGCTTTTAATATGTTTTCTTTATATTTAATTTTTGATAGTTCGATTAATATGTGTCTTGGTGTTTCTCCTTGGATTTATCCTGTATGGGACTCTCTGTTCTTCCAGGACTTGATTAACTATTTCCTTTCCCATATTAGGGAAGTTTTCAACTATAATCTCTTCAAATATTTTCTCAGTCCCTTTCTTTTTCTCTTCTTCTTCTGGGACCCCTATCATTCGAATGTTGGTGCATTTAATGTTGTCCCAGAGGTCTCTGAGACTGTCCTCACTTCTTTTCATTCTTTTTTCTTTATTCTGCTCTGCAGTAGTTATTTCCACTATTTTATCTTCCAGGTCACTTACCCGTTCTTCTGCCTCAGTTATTCTGCTATTGGTCCCTTCTAAAGTATTTTTAATTTCATTTATTGTGTTTTTCATCATTGCTTGGTTCCTCTTTAGTTCTTCTAGGTCCTTGTTAAATGTTTGTTGCATTTTGTCTATTCTAATTCCAAGATTTTGGATCATCTTTACTATCATTATTCTGAATTCTTTTTCAGGTAGACTGCCTATTTCCTCTTCATTTGTTAGGTCTGTTGGCTTTTTACCTTGCTCCTTCATCTGCTGTGTGTTTTTCTGTCTTATCGTTTTGCTTATCTTACTGTGTTTGGGGTCTCCTTTTTGCAGGCTGCAGGTTCGTAGTTCCCGTTGTTTTTGGTGTCTGTCCCCAGTGTCTAAGGTTGGTTCAGTGGGTTGTGTAGGCTTCGTGGTGGAGGGGACTGGTGCCTGTGTTCTGGCTGATGAGGCTGGATCTTGTCTTTCTGGTGGGCAGGTCCACGTCTGGTGGTGTGTTTTGGGGTGTCTGTGGCCTTATTATGATTTTAGGCAGCCTGTCTGCTAATGGAGGGGGCTGTGTTCCTGTCTTGCTAGTTGTTTGGCATAGGGTTTCCAGCACTGTAGCTTGCTGGTCGTTGAGTGAAGCTGGGTCTTGGTGTTGAGATGGAGATCTCTGGGAGATTTTCGCCGTTTGGTATTACGTGGAGCTGGGAGGTCTCTTGTGGACCAGTGTCCTGAAGTTGGCTCTTCCACCTCAGAGGCACAGCCCTAATGCCTGGCTGGAGCACCAAGAGCCTTTCATCCACACGGCTCAGAATAAAAGGGAGAAAAAATAGAAAGAAAGAAAGAAAGAAAGAAAGAAAAAATAGAAAGAAAGAAAAAATAGAAAGAAAGAAAGAAAGAAAGAAAGAAAAAATAGAAAGAAAGAAAAAATAGAAAGAAAGAAAGAAAGAAAGAAAGGGGATAAAATAAAGTTATTAAAATAAAAAATAATTATTAAGAAAAATATTATTTTAAAGTAAAAAAAAAAAACAAAAAACGGACGGACAGAACCCTAGGACAAATGGTGAAAGCAAAGCTATACAGACAAAATCTCACACAGAAGCATACACATACACACTCACAAAAAGAGGAAAGGGGGAAAAAATAATATATCTTGCTCCCAAAGTCCACCTCCTCAATTTGGGATGATTCGTTGTCTATTCAGGTATTCCACAGAAGCAGGGTACATCAAGTTGTTTGTGAAGCTTTAATCCACTGCTTCTGAGGCTGCTGGGAGAGATTTCCCTTTCTCTTCTTTTTTCGCACAGCTCCTGGGGTTCAGCTTTGGATTTGGCCCTGCCTTTGTGTGTAGGTCGCCTGAGGGCGTCTGTTCTTCACTCAGACAGGACGGGGTTAAAGGAGCAGCTGCTTCGGGGGCTCTGGCTCACTCAGGCCGCGGGGGAGGGAAGGGTACGAATGCGGGGTGAGCCTGCGGCGGCAGAGGCCAGCATGACGTTGCACCAGCCTGATGCGCGCCGTGCGTTCTCCCGGGGAAGTTGTCCCTGGATCACGGGAGCCTGGCAGTGGCGGGCTGCACAGGCTCCCGGCAGGGGAGGTGTGGAGAGTGACCTGGGCTCGCACACAGGCTTCTTGGTGGCGGCAGCAGCAGCCTTAGCATCTCATGCCCGTCTCTGGGGTCCGTGCTGATAGCCGCGGCTCGCGCCCGTCTCTGGAGCTTGTTTAAGCGGAGCTCTGAATCCCTTCTCCTCGCGCACCAGGAAACAATGAGGGACGAAAAAGTCTCTTGTCTCTTCGGCAGCTGCAGAGTTTTTCCCGGATTCCCTCCCGGTTAGCTGTGGCGCACTAGCCCCTTCAGGCTGTGTTCACGCCGCCAACCCCAGTCCTCTCCCTGCGATCCGACCGAAGCCCGAGCCTCAGCTCCCAGCCCCCGCCCGCCCCGGCGGCTGAGCAGACAAGCCTCTCGGGCTGGTGAGTGCTGCTCGGCGCCGAGCCTCTGTGCGGGAATCTCTCTGCTTTGCCCTCCGCACCCCTGTGGCTGCGCTCTCCTCCGTGGCTCCGAAGCTTCCCGCCTCCGCCACCCGCAGTCTCCGCCCGCGAAGGGGCTTCCTAGTGTGTGGAAACCTTTCCTCCTTCACGGCTCCCTCCCACTGGTGCAGGTCCCGTCCCTATTCTTTTGTCTCTGTTTTTTCTTTTGTCCTACCCAGGTACGTGGGGGAGTTTCTTGCCTTTTGGGAGGTCTGAGGTCTTCTGCCAGCGTTCAGTAGGTGTTCTGTAGGAGTTGTTCCACATGTAGATGTATTTCTGATGTATCTGTGGGGAGGAAGGTGATCTCCACGTCTTACTCTTCCGCCATCTTCTCCTCTCTAAACTTTTAAATTAATATTTTTATTACCTGGGTGTTGTTCTATAAAATTAAGTATTTTAGCCAAAATCCAAAATGTTTCTTCACACAAATTGCCATAAATTCAGTCTAATACTTTAGTTCCTTTAAGTAAGCAAGCTATTTATTTCCTTTTATGAAAGTCATTTAAATCAAGTGTGTTTGCATGTGTGAGTGTAATTTAAATTATAAGTTATATAGATTTTGTTAGAGTGGGATCATATGATTAAGAACATATTTGCAAATGTAAACTTTCCTCAACATATACCTGTATTTAGCACAAATGGCTTAAATTTGACAAAACTAAACTCTGAATATTTATTTTTGTAATGTACTTCAATCTATGCATGACATTTACTGATAAACAATAATGCAAGTTTTCCATGTCATGGGGGTGGATCATTCATTGCAAACAACAGGATGGAAAAATGAGTGGAAGTAATTTATTTTACAGATAATTGTGAAGTAATTTTTTTTCAACTGCACTTTCTTTCATTTAAAATTGCTTGTAATGCAGTAGATTTAGTAATTTATTACTTTATATTGATAACAACCAACATATTCAATATAAACACTTCAGAAAATCGTCCTTATGGAGGAAACAGACTGCATTTTATTTCCAAAGAGCTTTCTCTGTGCCAGCAATAAAGACAGCAGGCTTCGCACACCGTTTCCTAACACAAAAATTATAATGTAAAATTTCTTCTTTCAGGCCTGTGCAGAAAACATGAAACTTTTCTTTTAAAATAAGATTCCTATGCCTAGTCTTTAGTTCTCAAGTCACAGATGTTTTATGACAAAGTTTTCAAACGCTTTTAGTTTTCAAACTTCTGTCACTTTCCTCTTAGTATCTAAAGTTCATGCTACCTGGATTTTTTTCTCACAGAAATCCCATTACCTGAATATCCTCTTAGCTTTGAATACATTTCATAACCGTTGTTATAGTAAATCCAAATTTACTTTGCTTAATTTATCTATCCCTAAAAGTCTTCAAGAGTTCAGTTCTCATTATTCTTTGTTGCAGAATCATATTTTAAGCAAATTGCCTATTATTCAGATCTCGAGAATGCTCTTAGATTGATGCTTTAACTTTGTTCTTAGAGGGAAAGGAATATTTCTTATTTTCTAAATTTCCTGATTTCAATTAAGGTATTTTTTGAGGTGGGGCATTGTTTGTAATGATCACTCCTCTCCATGTGCTTCAGGGTTTCACAGAAAAACCATAGCAACTAGGGGACTCCAATGTACACACTGCCACCTGGCCAATGGCTTACATATTTTATAAGATTATTTTAGAGGCCATATTAATTTATTGAGCTTTACTAAATTTTTTAAACATAATTTGACAAATGAAATTTGAAATGGATGTAATGTTTAGAAAATCTTTATGTTAAATAATCTTTCATGGGTTTTTAAAAAGTTGTGGTTTTAAATTTAGGGAAATAAAATTTAATAAAACCACACCAGAAGGAACAAATTTAATGTTATTATAATGCCTCTAGAGGGCAGTATTAAATTATTTGAGACTATACTTTAGAATTTTCTCAGGCAAGTCGCTCAACATTTGAAGAGGAGACAGTGCAAATGGGAGAAGGTAGTATTCTTTGTGTAATCCTATTCATGGATGCAAATAGCTGTGAAATTCAGGTCCTCACACTTGAATCAACAAGTGTTGCAGGGAGGGGATTTTTTAAATTGAGCTCTTATCTGCTCTCCAGAGAAGAGTTTCCTTTCTCCTATTAGGGTCTATGGACTATTATTGGCACACTCAAAATATGTGAAGCTTCGAATGCGGAAAGAAGGGCGCTTGTTTTCCAATAGGCATTTTTTCCATGCAAGCCACTAAAAGAACCACAGTTTTGGTCAGATCACTTTATTTTCACATATGTGGTTTGAATTATGGATTTAGGAAAAAAACAAAGGATTTAAATGAATTAATGATTACTTTAATAATCTTTTCAAAATTGTATCAATGCAAGCATAATTTTTATTCTCTGAGAATTCTTTCTCTCTCTTTATATCTGTCTATTTATAGATATTTATATCTAGATGTCTCATACATCCCATGGCATGTACATATATATGTATATAAATATATATATATAGAGAGAGAGAGAGAAAGAGAGAGAGAGTTCTAGATATAGATATTTATAATACTTCAAGTTATGTCTTAGTATGCCTATGAATGAAAAAAACAAGTAACTATAAGGGAGAATGAAACCCTTACTAGCTGCTGTCACTTAACTTCACTCTTTTTCACACAGAAACTGTGCTCCATCCCTGAAGCACAGGACATATCCCTGAGACCAGGGTGAATTCTTTGGCCTGCTCAAGTAGAGAACTATAATTTACAGTTTTTCATTTCAGCTCTTTTCTTTGTAGATGTATCTTTCTGAAGTTACAAAGTCAATTTGATTTTTCCTGAATAATCATGTCACACCCTGAGGTGAGGAAAGAAGATTCGAGGCCCCAGCTGCTTTCTTGTATTCAAAACTGGTTGAAAGCGTGAAGGTTTATTCCTCTTGTTGTTGATATAAAAGGTAGGATCAGCATGACTGCTTTACTCGTTCTTTTGGCATTCTCTTTGGGAGTGTAGAATATATTTTCTTTTGTAGAATATGCTTCCAAACCGAATGCAGAATCTGAGGGATGGTTTTGCATTTCTTCCAATATTTTTTTTGTGAAGGAAATATTAAACGTGCCCTTTAAATTTGTAGAAGTCATGCTTAATTTAAAGTTAAGTACATGAGGAAATGTAGATTTTGGTAAAAAAAAAGAAAACCTTATTTAAGATAATTTATATATAGCTCATATTTCTTAGTAATCTGTGTTTGTACAGTATTGTGAATGTTTCATGAAACCTTACAAGTGTCTGAGAGGTACAAAGTATTATTCCTACCTTAAAAATGGGAACACTGAATTTTAGAGTCAAAAGCGACTTCTGTAAGGTTACATGTAGATCAACACTGGCATAGGCAAGGAAAAAAGTTTTCTGATTCCCGTCTAAAATTTCTTATTACAAAGAAATCCTTTCTCTATCAGAAAAGAGACATCCTCTGAAAGTAAAGAGGAAACAAAGTCCATTTGCTTCCAGCTTTCTCTAAACAACAGGAGCCTTCACAGAAGGCCTGTCTCTAGGACCACACACTCCTTGTTGGCCATTTGTGCTGATGCACTGAGCTACAGATGCTGTTCCTCCTCCTAAGTCCAAAACAATGGTGAACTGATGGTTTTGCCTCAGAATAGTCTGTGCATCCACTGTAAACACATGGGACTGATCAATCAATAAATTTATGGCTCTTCTTATATTTAATTTATGTCATTTTTAATACACATAAGCATTGCAATGAAGTCCCTGATTGGGCACATATAATTAAAATCTCCCACCAGCTCCCATGGCAAATACGATACCATAATTGTTATTGGTTCAAACCGGGACATTCACACCTGGTGGAAATGACCCTGGCCGCATAACTGATTCTGCTTATCACACCCCCGTGCACACTCCAGTTCGTGAAACTCTTAAAGGTGGCTTGGCTTGTGGACCGCCCTGAATTCCAGCAATAACTCCATTCTTCGTGTTGGCAGTCCAAAATCATTGTTCCCAACTACTGAACAATCTCCTAACATGTTTCCCAACTTCCAAGGTAGCTCTTTCTACTCTCATACATCCCACCTTCTGCCATTGCTGCTCATCAAATTGTGTCCAAACTAAGCATTCAAAGCCCTCTATAAACTTGCCCAATTTTACTTACTTAATCAAGCAGATTTCTTCTCAGTCTCTACACTCAATACAGATGGGTCTTGCATATGCCCCAAACTTTCAACACTCTTTATTCAATCCAACTCACACTTTGGAGTTCCAGTTCCCAATGTATCCAATGGCTTCTTGAGTATCAGTACTTAGATGCCCCATAGACGAGAAAAACTTACCTTATCCAGAGTGCAATTCATCATCTCCACACACAAACATGTTTTCTTTCTGTGATGCCAATCCCAGTGAAGCTCCCATTGACCATCCGTAGATTGCTCAAACTTGAAACTGTCACTTCCCTCATCCATTACTTCTGGATAGTTCTGAAGTCCTAAGTATTTCTTGAATCCATACACTCTTCTCCTCTTCCTGAGTCTAGACCACCATCATCTCCTGCTTAGATTACTACAGCATTTCTCATGATGTAAGCAAAGTGGTTAAAGCTATCATTTCTTTACTTAAAAATTTTAAGTGACTCTCTTTAGCTTTCAGGATAAAGTCCATATCTTTAACATGGCTTATAAGGCACTGTTTTATCTTGACTTTGCTTATTGATCCAACCACAAATCTGGGCTCTGGCAAGATTGACACCAATGATGAAAAATTATATTATTCATTTAGTAATATTTTATAGGAAAATAATTTCCACCATGATTTTTAAGTATGAGGGAAATTAATGCCTCTGAATGTGGTGGTCAAGAATTCTCAGTTTGTCAAACACACTTGTCTTATCTTGTATTTCCACACATTAGTTCAGAATCTTATCTCCATGTAGATCACTTATCTTGAGCACACGCTCACTCCCAGATTCCTTGCTTGGTAACTCTTACTCAGACAGTAGGTTTTAGCTTAGATATCAGTTCTTATAGAATATCTACCTTATAAGATAGGCATCTGGGGTCCTACCTATGTGCATTCATAGCACCCTGCATTTGCTTCATCACATGAGGATATCATGATTTCCTGTTTTCCTAACAGTACTCCACTAGACTCTAAGCTCCATGAGGGCAAGGGCTCTGTCTCTCCTTTTCACATTTGTGCCCTCAGTTCTGGGCATAGTGCTTGTCACCATTAGATACTCAGTAAACATTAGGTAAATGAATGAATGTAACAAGTATGGCTTATGGTTCTAAGCATTACGTCACATTGCTCCTGTATTGAGAAAGCTCACATTTCTGTTCATATTTTTTGTATTCATGTGTAATAAATATTCAATAAATATCTGCTCATTAATTATATTCTTCCTAAAACCTTGTTAGAATTATTCATCTTTGCTTCTAAATTTAAAAGTCAGGTATTTTATACATTTCCGTTTTCATTAAAGAATTGCTTAGAAACAAAATTATTAAACCGTACAATTTTAAGAGCAGAAATTTATTTATTATAAATGGCTTTATTGTAATTTTTTCCTTTTTTCTTTTCCTTTATTATGAGAGCATAAAATGTTAGATTTGGAAAAGACCTTGTAGATGATCTAGCTCAACTCCTGTTACAGACTTAGATTCCATGGCCCAGAAATGAATGAAAGGTCTAGTAGACTTTCACCAATCTATATAACATGCCTTTCAAAATAGTCCTATATACGTTAGTCTGAATTCTTTGCAAAGCATACCGGCTTGACTACTCTTTTGAATAGTCATCATACTCTTTTGAATTATCCTTTGGATCAAATACAAAACATTGTCTGAGAAATATCTATATCTAATCTATTTATCATTTGGATTCCACTTTGTTTAGCGTTCTTTCTTTCCATTACTCTGCTACCATCCCCTATACTGTAATGCATTATCTAGCAAAGTCTCTTACCTTTTTCCCACATGCAGGCATGTGTCTCCTACTGTACAGTCTAGTATCTATGAGATACAAGAGACAGAATATTGTAGTTCTTAAGAGCATGGGCCCTGGAGTCACTGCCTGGATTAGAAACCCTGCCTTCCCACTTGCTGGCTATGGGAATTTGGGGAATCTAAATTAATCTCTCAAGACCCTTGTTTCCTTACATGCAAAACTAGGGAAGAGTAATATTGACCATTTAGGATGGTTGTAGGGATTAAACTATTTAACATATGTAAAGTTCAAGGTATATCATAAATACTTAGTGGGTTTATATGTTACTTATAATGACTGGTACATATTCAATTTACAAAAGGACATTCTTACAATGTCTGAAGAAAGTTGGGCACGATTGTTTCAGAACTATCTATGTTCTGATATGCTGTGCTGTATTCTAATAAATCTGCACTTCTTTATACATGTTTGCCATTTATGAACTCTATGCAATTTCTTAAGACATTTTTAAATAAAATGCTTCCATTTTTGTATTGTTCAATATATTTCCAGAATCCTGAAAGACAAGCTGCCTTTCGAATTACAAAAAACAAAGTCAATAGTAAAAATGCTGTGTATCTTTTTACTTTTAAAAGTTTAATGACTTTCATGATAAAGTAGTAAATTGAATTCTAGACAAAAACCATATAGACAACATATAGTAATTGATAGATGGAATAAATCTAATTTTTACCCGTTTTCTTAACAAGATGTTTGATTTCACAATTGGTTCAAGTGCACAGCTGCTTCTTAAAGGTTACTTCAGGTATCCCACAGATTAGGATGGGATAACTAAGAGTAGTTGATATAGAATGACTAGTTGAGCAAAAAAGAACTGTCATAAGATCAAAGTGAAAATAAAGAATAAGGCTAGCTTTTGTGAGATTAAAATACGAGATAATGATAAAGTCAGTAATAATGTTTTATAGTTTCCAAAGTATTTCACTTACACTATTACTGTTGATATGTTACAAGGAAGCATTTCCTAATCACTCAATTTCTACCTGGGTTTGTGCCCTTTTGAACTACTGAAAGGACATAGTTATTTATTTTCTGATATTTTATTTTTGTTTACTTCTTGTTATTTCAAATGCACACTTATGCATGCATTTCAAAGTAATTTTCTATTCTGAATAACTCAGCCAGAAATTTTTTTCATCTGTATAATTTCCACGTGGAAATTTTATATTTCTTGTGCTGTGACTCTTGGGCGCATGAGGAAGTGTTGGTGAGTGGTCTGTAGCTAGGAGTTGCTAAGAATTCGCTTAATCCCCTGCTGGGTCAGTTGGGTGAGTTCAGAGGCGGGGTGGTGGGACAGGGAAAAGGGACAGGGCAAAGAAGAGCTACATTTCTTGCTCACTTTTTCCTCCAATTGGCAACTCAATCCTTTTGTGTTAACAAGCTCTTCTGGGAATATAAATCAGGAAGGCCAGAACTACAGATCATTTGTTTTTGTATCCTTTGTCTAAATCATATTGACAGCTAGCAGGGATTATGTTACTGTTTGAGAGGAAGGCGAAAAGATCTGGAATGTAAAAGCAACAGGGAAAAGGAGGAAAAGGAAAGGCTGAAAAGTTGCCAGGGTTGCTTAGGCATCACTCCCTTATAGACCCCTTGCTAACTCCTCCTCCTTCACTTCATTTTACTGTTGGTAGCACAGGGTTTCCTGTATTATTGGGCTTTCTAGAAGATACCTCTAGTAAATGTGGAGATTCTCCTTTATTCCTTTTACATCAGCCTTTTACTGGGATGCCTTTTGGGGAAAGGGTGCTACTCAAAGTGGTCAGAAGTGGATAACATCTGTTTCCCAACTATCTTTTCCTTCAGACCAAACTCAGATTGACCCTGATAGGCATATGTGGCAGAGTGTCAAAAATAGGAGATCAACATTTGTCTCATCACCTAATTCATCTTCTTGTACCAAAAAGGGAAGTAGGGGTCAGAGAGTTAGGCCTTCACATTCAGTGTCTCCCTTCCAGATCTTCATCTGTGCTTCTCAAATCTCCATGCCCCTGTACTGTACCTCTACACACTCACATTCACACACACACACATGCATATCTCCTCTAAGACCCTCTCTAACCTCTGATTTTTGGTTTTGCCAGTACCTCCTTGAATCAAAAATATGCCTGTGTATCTTGTGATATCCACTGTCATAGGCTTCAGTCACAGGCTTTTTCTCCTCTTTTTTATGAACTCTTATTCTGTCAAGAGTAAGATACAGACTGAAGAGTCTAGCAGCAGCCCTGGTAAATTTCTACAAGAATTACTTAAAAGTAAGGACATTTACCATAGTAGTTGACATAGTCTGGTCTAATGAAGAAGGCACATTCCTTCCATTATTCCTTGAAAATAACAACTCAACTTTATTTCACTATGGGGTATTTTACTAAATTTCTAAACCAGTTTATAAAAATAGGCCACCATATAAGCTAAGAAGAACTTTGAGCCATTCAGAATAGGTGGTATCAGCAGCTTCAAATAGGATCTGACTCCCAGCTTTATCTCCTGAGAAAAATAGATGGCTTTCAAGTCATCCCGTTGTACATGGTGGGGAGGTGACATGCTAGCTTTCTTAAAAGGCTGACTTAGTTTCCTTAAGTTAACCTTTCAGATAAGTTGAAAGATTTTTGTATCCTGTATATGAATGACCAGAACTTGGCAGATGTTCAATGATACTTATTGAATTGAATAAGTTGAGACTGGCAGTTTTTACTTATATTTATTTTCTTCAATATTTGCCAAATGAGGATATTCATACATTCAACAAGTGACTACTGAAGGCCTACTATGTGCCAGATACTGTTTTAGAATACTGCGTCTCAATCTTTTTATACCATCTCTGCAAAATTTATATGCATAACACAACCTTAGTAACATCTCTCATCATATATGGTGGTTCATAAAGGGACCCGAGGGAGAAATGTTCTCCTAGCAAAGGTGCATTGCAGTGGCTGGTAGTAGAGAGCCCTGTGTAGATTGAGAAGCTATTGGCCCCATTTCCATACTCCACTCTGATATCCTAAGTGTTTTCGACCCTCCACCTTCCCTTCTTAAATATCAGTAGCCAGGAGAAGAATAAAGCTTACTGAGGAACTTCAATTTGGCTAACATATAGCATAATGCATTTTATAATGACAGTACTTTTTTTTAAACATCTTTATTGAAGTATAATTGCTTTACAATGGTGTGTTAGTTTCTGCTTTATGACAAAGTGAATCAGTTATACATATACATATGTTCCCATATCTCGTCCCTCTTGCATCTCCCTCCCTCCCACCCTCCCCATCCCACCCCTCTAGGTGGAATGACAGTAATTTTATAAGCATAAGTTTCAACTTCCTTTTAGTGCAACCTTGTGTTCGGAAAGTTTGAATTTTTTTCTATGAGGTACCTTTTTTCTTTTAATATTAAAATTATGTCTAAATAGAAACTTTAAAATGGAAAGAAAAACTTTTTTTTTTTACATTATGTTTATTAAAACACTTTACTTTGTGCTTATGAAAATATATTCAAAATTAAATTATTTCTTAAAGTACATTGGTGAGCCTTTTGAGAAGCAGATACCACAATTTAATAAATTTCTTCCAATTCTTCCAAATGTTTAGAAACCAGGATTTATTGCTTAGCTTTAGATTTTTTTTTTTTCTCAGCACAACTTGAGTGGAAAGTGATTTTTCCATTAAAATCCTCTCAGGATAGTAGATTTGTGGAAGAGATAAATAGATCCAGACATTGCAGACCTGCACTCTGAGATGAGATTATGTTTTCACTTATAATTTTAAAAATCCTTTATATATTCAAATATTAAGAAGTAATACAATATGGAACAAAAAATAAAGGGTAAGAGACATTCATGAGAAACCATCATTTGAAGATGAAATAAAATGCTTTTGTAGCAAGACCACGATGACTTTAACATTACCCTCAGTTTAAGGAAACTTGAGACAGTCTTCTTGTGACTCTAGACACCTAACCTCCCTTTTCTTATATCATTTACTTTAGGACATTTGTAATTATAAATTTTCTCTGCTTGTGGTGGTGTGATGAATTGGGGGATTGGGATTGAAATATATACACTAATATGCATAAAATGGATAACTAATAAGAACCTGCCGTATAAAAAAAGTAAATTCTAAAATTCAAAAAATAAAAATAAAAAAAATAAAAAGAAGTAAATCTTTTTAAAAGCTTTTTGCCGGTTTAATAACCCAGGAATGTCTTTCTCAAGGGCCTGAGAGCCACCCCTTTGAAATGTCTGATCAAGGGAGATGGCACCTCTATTCCCAGTGTCGGTGGAGGGTAGGTGCCTAACTTCTGTGGGACACTTTGCTCCAAATTATAAAACTACTTTCTATCATAGAGCTATGAGAAAGTTTACATTTCCTTTAAGTAAGCCCAATTAGAAAACACAGGTGACCTATGAGTCCCCCCTCTACCCAGCTCTTACAAACCCTTCTTCTCTTTGTTTCAGTGGAATTGAGCTCAGTCTAAGCTCTGGCCTTTCCCCCTTATTGCAATAGTCTTGAATAAAGTCTTCCTAGCCTGTTTAACTTTGTCTGGTGCAATTTTTGCTTTGACAAGCATTAGGCTACAAAGTAGTTTATGCTACAAAAGAGCCAAGTGTAGCTTAGCTACATAAACATATAGAATATTCTACTACATAAAATATTTTGTTTCTTAAATAGTATTAATGAGTCATCTACCACAAATGCTTCTGTAGAAATTATATTGTATGTAATAAATTCTAAGTAGAAGAATTCCATACCTTTTTTATCATCAATATATCATTTTGTTGTATGTGAGAGTATATAAGTTTGTGTTTATCCTTGAATATGTGATGCATCTGTTTGTCTATAGAGGAAACACACACAAAAAATCTATTTATTTAGTGCATCAGTCAATAAGTCCAGAGATGCTGTATTTGAACTTTAAATTTCTCATGCAGAGAATCCAATAAATTCTTCCACAGATTCCCTTTGGCATCTGAGTAAATTTCTAGTGCCCTTTAAATTTTTATGGCTGTTTCTCCTCCTCTCTTACCCCAGAGGCAATGTTTCACTACTTTCACAATATCTCCAAGCCCTTACTTGCTGACCCCCTCCTCCAGTGTTGAATTAACACATAGCTTCTAGACCCTGCTGGTTTCCCCCTGGACTATGTCTTTCCGGCCCCTCCTCTTTCTTTTATTCTTTCTTTCTTTTTTTTTTTTTTGACACTCTATCATTGTCCTTAGTGCATAAACCATAAGAAATTCTTAGTATTCCCACAGATTAGCCTAAAAACACCCAAATCCAAGTTGCTCTGTATATTTATATGTATGTTCATATTTAGAGATGCATTAAATTTTTCACAGGGTCATGTAAAAAAAAAACAACCTAACAAAATGGACCTTTATATTAGAATGGTTTCTGATTCAGAATAAAACCTTAAGGATATAGAGTTCATTATATGACAAGTTTATAAGTCACTAATTTGTTTTCTCAAACCTGATGAACGAGAAAAATGTCAGACATTCTTGATTAGTTTTAATTCTTTAAGAGGCTATGTGCTGCAAATATTCTTGAAAAATATCAGAGTCAAGTAACAACAGAAAATGGGAAAAATTATATTCTGTTGAACATATTGACTTGACAATTCAGAACTTAAATATATAGTGAACATTAATTCAATAGATAAATATTTATATGTACTATATGATCACATAAGAATAATTGAACCAAATGAAGTGGGAACAGTCTTTTAAGAGTAAGACATAGAAGCTGGTTCAAATTATGTAAATTGGTTTGGTTGAGGTCACCTTATCAGTTATTCTTTTTTAATGATGACTGTGTATGACCCATCGTTGATTCTGCCAGGGTAGTGGGTAGTGATATTGAAGGAAGCTAAAGTGATGGCATTGACATATTGGCACTTACTCTATTGCCCTCATATTGATGTGATGCCTATAGTTTATCAATGATTCATGCATAAAATCACTGAATTCTCAGTGCCAGAAAAGTTAACTGCTGTAAAGTGTTGTCTAAAACCTCTTTTATGCTGTAAGGTAACAGCTTCTTTAGCTTCTTAAGAAAATAATCTGCGTTATTTATGAATTTATTTTGATGTCAAATGATGAGATTACTAATTATGCACTCCTTTTACCTGTGATGAGACACATCCCGATGAATATAGATGTTCTTTGATAGGTAGCACCTCCAATGTGCAAAATTTTACTGTGAAATTATATGAATTTGAATGCTATTTCTGTTTATGTTGGATTAAATTCATATTTCTAAATTCAGCAGCCTCTTCCCTCTCTTTCTTGGTTCATTTTCAACTGTCAAAAGTCACAGCTTTCCCCAAAGCATTATAAATAACATAAAACAAATGTAAACGAATGAGGAATAAGGATGACAAATTCCCAAGTATTTGGGGGGGGCGGTTGGTAGGGGACGTGTATGAAAATTCACTCTCTATTCTATCCACAATTAAATTCTGTGTTATTCTTATAGATTCAGGAAATTGTAAAGCAGCAATACATCTTACAAATTTCCTTTTAGTCTTAGGCCTTCACTGATCTTCCCCCATCTTAAAAAAATTTAAAAGTGTACCCCAACCTATTTTTACTCTCTGTATCACAGAAAATGTATGGCAAATGTAGACAGTGAGAACAATCATTGGCTTATTTTTTTTGTTTATATGCATGTCAAAATATATTACCTACATTATAATGATTTAGGATCAAACTTCCTCCCTTGTAGAAGAATTTAACACTAATTTTACAATGTATATAGTAATGGGAATGCGATCAAATACAGATTTTCTTTTATTTGATAATCATTCAAGAGTATGTGCACTTGAATCATATCTGATATCAGTATATCTTTGAAAACATAGGCCTTCAAAAACTTAATTCAGTAACTGTAAATAAAGTTGAATAAACATGTTTATTTTACAAATGGAAAACAAATTTTTTATGTCTAAAATTTAATGGGATTGTTTGAAATATCATTCATTTTTTCCAAATGTTCTTCACACATTAAAATGTAACGTATTTAAATCACTTGTATTTCTGGAGTAGAGAATGTTCTTGACAAGAATTAGGACATGTCAGCATTAGAATTACTAAAATGTATTATTCCTGTAAATGAAAAAAAAATCAAAGAAATGCATAGCATTTATACCAAATGAAGTAACCAAGATACATTTTTTATTGTTTTTAAACTAAACTATATTTTGGTAAAACTAGTTAAGTGCAGTTTTTGGAGAGTGATGTTGTGTAATCAGAAGCCATTTTATGGTTTTTATTAATATTCAGCCTCTACAATTACTGATTTTTTTTTTAATCATCGTCTACATTTCAAAACTTACCAAGCACTGTAAAAAGTGTCTATGGCTGCCTGATAAACCATTCTAAAACTCAGAGACTTAAAGCAAACAGTATGTTATTTGCTCACAATTATGTTCCACAAAAGTCAGGATCTTTATCTGAGATCACAGGGAATACTGAAGTTGTCACAGAACAGGACAACTTGGATGGGACAGTATGTGTGGGTTGTTGGCTGTGAATGTGAACTCTGTTTCTAGGCTCTCCTCCAAGTAGCCACTCCATGTGTCCAGTTTAGGCTACCTCAAAAATGGTGGTTTCCGGTTTCCAAGAATACTTGATCCAAGGAGCAAATCTCCAATGTTTTAACAAGCCCCTGCTTGCTTCATGCTTACTAAAGTTTTACTGGCCAAAGCAAGTCACATGACCAAATCTCAGTGCGAAGGATGCCACACAAAGGTATGAATATCTGGAGATACAATTTATCAGGGGCCACTCAGCTAAGAGTTTACCGCAGCGTGATTGATCAGAATATGAAAATTCCTGCCCATTGAAGATCAAATCTGAATGTAGCCTTCCTAGTTTCATTTTTTATTTTTATTGAGGGTTCTTTTCATTTACAATTTGAAAACCATAGAGAAAATCATGAGAAACTAAATTTTGTGCTGAAAGATGGTTGTGCATCTTAAAATTTTCTCTATAGTTTTAAATTAACAATTGAAATGGAAAATAAAATGGGGTTGTGGACAGAGATTTGAAGTTATAGATATAATCGAATTTTACAGACATAAAAATAAAGCTGGAGCATTAGATTAAGATATCAATATAAAAATATCAATGACAGCTTACACATTTTAAAGTAGTAATAATGGGTACTATATCATTTTCATTTATCATCTTGTAGTTGATAAAAACCTTTCAGGTTCTTTCCTCTGCAGTTTAAAGGAGATGCTCATATTTTAGTTTTTCATTTTTCACATAAGTACACTGAGTAGCTTTTTTGTTTCTCTACTTGATCTGTGCCTTTCAACAAATATGTAATGTTTTTGTGTTTTTATGACTCTAGTTTGTTTATTCTCACCTTCCATGTTTGAAAGCATAAGACATAGAGTAACTTGTATGCTTTAGCAAAAAAACTGTTTGTTTCACTTTATATGACCTCCTCAATATTACTAAGTAGATGTTTCACAAACTCGCTCCCTTCTATCCTGGGTTACATATTCTTAGAAATGTCACCCAAAATAACTTCCTGCCAAAGCACTTCTCATCAGCCCTCTTATCCATCCATTCCTTTTCTCATCTAATGTGGTTTTCTGATCTAAATCTCCTTTTCTTTCCTTTCTTTATCTTTTCAAAGATTCTATTGTAAGAATCTCTATTTCTAGACAACCTAGTTTAACTTCCTTCAGAGGTTCCCAGCACCCAGTTTCCTTATTCAAAATGATCTTCAGTGGAAGTGAGAGGAACTGATATTCTAGTAGTTGCAAAAAAAAAAATACAGAAATAAATTTGCATATATTTGAAACTCACATAATAGGAACTAAAATTGGAGAGGGATTACTTTACATGTAAAAGTACTTTTCAGATTGTAAAGTGCTATACAAATTTAAGGTATTATTATGAATAATAATGGTGATGTTGATGGTGATCACAAAATCAGTAGCCTTTACTAAAGACTAGTTCAGCCATGAGGAGTTGTTCAGTTAATTTAATATTCATTGTAGAATACCTTCCAGATCATTGAACTGTCCACATGGTAATAGCAGCTATTTCAGGAAGATTTTTTACATGGGTTCATTTACATATCAGAGTCTTCTTGAATGTTCACGTTCAATGCTAATCTGTATAAGATGAAAGTTATAAACTTGGAATCCCTATTGTCATGTGGAGTAATTAGCAGATAATGTGATAATTGACTAGGTCTGCCATTTTTCATAGATTTTCCTCAAGTCTGTAAATGTTTGGTTTATTTTAAAACTCATCCTACAACAAAATATGGGGATTATGTGTGTGCTATTTTGCGCAAAATGCAAAATCAGTGGTAAACCATGAGTACCGTAGGGACATCATTGTAAACTAGTTATTGACTTGCTAAAAGTCATTTACACCTGCCGTGGAAGATAGATTGTGACACTATTAATTTGACTGGCAGTGGGTATACTAACATAGCTGCCATGTAAGCCAGCAGCCCACCATCTGTAAAATTTTATGCATATTTCGTGCAGATAGCTATACCATATTTTGACAACCCCAAATCAGCTTTAATCTGTCAATTTCAAAGTTTGTCACCAGAAAGTTCTTCTGAAGGAGAATGTCTGTTCAATTCACGTTAAATGCAAAATGATTACAGCAGATAACACTTACAAAATGCACCATTTCTTGGAAAAATAAAGTTGTTTAACATGGTTATTATGTACTTTCAAGGCATAACAGTTTTTTAAAAAGCACATCTTAAAATGCCGATATGCAGTAGTATAATGAAAGATATATTTACTCATGGAAGGCATCTGGCAATAGCAGTCAAAGTAAAGATGCTTTTCTCTGCAATAATTCTTCATTCACATAACAATATGTAAGGGGGTAAAAAAATGGTAGTGCTGAATTTTTATTTCTGGTTCAATTTGAGGGAGACCTGATACTCTTTTCCAAAGTGAACATTTTTTTTCTACCGTGTCCACAGCCTTTCTGCTCTCAGCATTTAAACACATTTGGCTTTAGGGAGGAATGGGTCCCTTTACAAGAGAATCAGGGCTGTATTTCTACAGCACCCTCTCACTTAAACATTCCACTGGCTGCATTGAACAGCAGGCGAAAACTGTCAAGGTACGAAAAGAATGTACCCTTTAATCTCAGAGAAATTATAGTAAGAATCGGGAGAAGACATATGTCTTAAGATAGCACTGTGTCTGACACATGATCACTCATGATTTTTGTTTTTATTTTTTCTAATTTTAATCTATTTTGCTTAGATGTTATATGTTGCATTAAGTGAAACAGCAAAAGGAAAATAATAGTTCATGAAAAACTTATGAAAGAAACTGAAAAACAACATAGTTCTTCAAAAATTGTAATGGGGTATAACCATATGAAGTGCATGAATGGGGCCAATATTTCGTTCAACATTAGGATATTTGAAAACCCATACACTCCAGGTCAGGTACACAAAAAGTTCTGCATGTTTTTTTTTGTTTTTTTGTTTTTTTTTTACTTTATTGTGCTTTTTAAATGATTGAAAAACATTCATCTTAATCTTTCTATTTTACAAGGATTTTGGACCCAAAATTTTAATTGGGTTAATGAAAGTTTACTTTTGTCCAATACCCTTTGTTACGATTAAGTAACAGTTGAAGAACATTTTTTCAGTGTAAAGAAATAGGTTTTGTTGAGTGGAAGGTAACTGGACTTGGGTCTTTTGCTACATACAGACCACTGACAGGTATTTCTTTCCTACAGGAAAATGCCTGTGTATTAATCTGCACACACAGAGTATACTAAGTAACTGTTCAATTTTTCTTTTTTGTTTCAAGTGTTTAGAAACTCTAGTAATTACAAATAATTTCCCATTTACAGACCTAACAAGGTTACAGAGAATCATGTGTGCAGGTTTTACATAGAGCATCTATTTGTTTTCTTTTTAAATTCTAAGTGAAATCAGTTACAGCAACGTGAAAAGTTCCAGGGGTATATTCTTCAAAATAGGAACTTACCCTCATTGCCTACATGACCATCTTCTACTCCTTACTCTTTTGCAGTTGGCTTTTTATTCCACCATTTAAAAAAATTTTCTTTATCCAAGATCTCCAGTAACCACCTCACTGATACATTAAGTACCAGTTCTTCTTCTTTTTTCTTTTTCCTCTCTGCAGTGTTTGAAAATGCTGATCAACCCCTACTTTACCCTTTTGTTTCCTTATTCTGATTATTCCCTTTTCTGTTTTCCCTTCATAGTTCTTAACCAGTTACCTGATTCCTGAATATAGATAATCTTCATGATTGAATAATCAACCTTTCCTCTTCTCTTTTTACTAACTCTAATGAAATCTTATGAAGTCTTATGGAATAAACCATTGCAAATCTCTCCCTAGCCCACCCTGTCAATGCTAACTCCTTTTTTTCCAAATGTCTACTGGACATTATTCAGTGAACTAATATTTATTCAGTGGTAACTATTTATATATCCTACACCAGACTTATTCTGGAGATATTCATGTGAGGAAAAACCGGCATGGGCATTGTTATCATGGTGCCTAAGTTCTTGCAAGAAAATCGAAATTCAAATAATCACACAAATCAGTATAAAATTAAATCTGTGATGAATATTATAAGTGGGAATGCCATGAGGGCCTGTAATAAGAAGATCTGATCTAGGGAAAGCTGCTGTGAGAAGTGATCCTTAACCCGATGTTTGAAGACATGTAAACACTGACAGTGGACAACAGCTACGTGAGAAGGAGAGATATGAGTGTTCCAGACCATGGGAAAATCAGGTTAAAGACTTTTGTGGAAATGTCCTTGTTTGTTTGTCTCTGGAAAAGGCCTGTGTGGCTTGAGCACGTGTGAGATGAAGCTAGTCAGGAGAGGTCGGATCTTACTGGCCTTTGTAAGCTGTGACAAAATTTTTTATCTTTATCCTAAGAGCAAATTTTTAAGCAGTCTGAGGGGTGGTATGTTATGACAGACATATTAATTTTTAAAATATGACACTAAGTGTAGATTGGAGAAAAGACTTGAGGGAGGGCAGAGAGGTAGAAGAGAACCTACTGAGTTGGCCTAGTTGAAGGCTCATGGTGGCTTAGTCTGCTGTGTGGTGATACCAAAGCGGAACTTGATGGATGAGTCAAAAAATAGTTGGGGTGTTAAACCATCAGGACTAGGTGATGGATTGATGTGGAAAGGGTGGTGCGAGAAAGTGAAAGAAGCTTCAGTGATAAAATCCTGACTTCCAAATAGGGATGCCAGAATAAACAAGTCCAGTTACATAGGAATTTCAGATAAACAATGAATTTTTTTTTTAGTATAAGTATGTCCCATGCAATATTTGGGACATATGTATAATAAGATATTATTTGTTATTTATCTGAAATTCAAATTTATTTGCTAAATCTGGCAACCCTCTTTCTAACTTGCCATCTCTGAATTAAAACCATGGGAGAGAACCAGGAGGAGAACATGAGTAAGATTTTGCTCATGTTGAGTTACCTGTAATTCTAGGACACTAGGGAAGAAATGTCAAGAAGGTACTTGGATCTGGAGCTGAGTGAAAAAGGCTTGGGATGAAGATATTTTTGTACGGTGCCTCTAGAAATACCTCAAATTTCACATGTTTTAAACAAAATCATCTTTTTAAAAAATCATCAATTCATTCCTTTCCCTTAATTTCATCATTTTTGTTAGTAGTGCTATCATTATCCCAAGGAAACAGAAATGAAATTTAATTATTACTATTGGTTTTTCTATTATCTTGCCCTATTGATACAATCAGTTACCAAGCCTTACTACTACCAGCCCAGTAGCTCTCAATATCTATTATCTAATTTTTTGCAATCTTATTAGTTTGAACACTCCTTACTTTAAAAAATAGTTTTCTATATTAAAAAAAATTCTAGTCAGTTTGTAGTCTATGTTGCTTCTAAAATATTCTTCCTCAGCTATAAGCATCAGCCTGTAAACTTATAGCGACTTCATATTTCCTATGAAATAAAGATCACTATGATCTTAATTGTTTTTATGAAATGACTGAAGTAATTTTCTTGAATCTAAGAGCCCAGAGGGCCAAATAGATCTTTAAATAAATGCAAGTATTTATAATAAATGAATTTTTCTTTTATATGTAGTAGAAATAGGCAGTTGAAAACCTAAGGAAAATAGTTTAATTATGTATTATCCAAGAAACAGTGTCTTAGAATGGAAGCGTGAAGGAGTAAGATAGAAGCGTCAGGAAGAAACCAACCCAATATTGTGTTGATCAGTTAAGCATGAACCTGAAAACATAGAAGATGAGCACAGTATTATGAAGACCTAAGTCCTTCAGGGGGAAGTATACATTGGTATTCTTCACTTAGCGTTTCATAATTGTTTTGAGTTGAAACTCTTTTAGTATCTCTCCCATCAAAAGCGCACTACTGTCACTGCTTACACTGACACCATTATTCAATTTTAAATTAATGAAAATGCTTATAGCCTCACAACTACACTATGACGGGAGGACTGGCTTCTTACACTCATTCTTACACTCATTTTCTGCTGAGAGTACTTCTGTTTTGTTATTCCCAGTATGAATAGTGCATTGCATTGCTCTACCAGATGAAATAAATGTATGCACAAGAAAGAGCTTGATCTAATAGAAAGCAGTAATAAAAGCCAAAAGACTTTCTGAGAGTTACTCAATATTTATTGGTAGAGGTTATCCACTAATTTTTTTTTTAACAAACCAACATATTTCTGAATCACTTTGTAGCTGCTGTCTTGTACTTTTCTCTTTTTGTAGTTAGATCTGTACACACATGCTCTAAAGAGCAGAAAATAAGTGGACAAGAGTACTTTTTAAAATAGTATGGGTTGGAGACAACTGAAACAATAGAATACTAAGACAAATGGAGTCATTATTCATAAAGTAAAATTGTAGTTGATTTGAAGGGGTTACCTGTTGTGAAATAAACTTTCAAGAAAAATGCAACACTCTGATAACCTGATAAAGATTGTCACTTGACTCCATATTATACCTGCCAATGATACATTTCATCTCCAATGGGATGCCATGTGTTAATTGGTTTTGTGGTTATGAATCAAGTCACTCAATTCCTGTGGATGATTTTCAAAGCAGGAAAGGGCAGGGAAGACAAGAGGGAAGGAACATAAGCTAACTCTGAGCTTGGGATTGCTTTTGACATGTTAACTTCTGGGCTTCTGTCGAAAATTTACAACGAATAGAAAATCAACTAGTTTTTCTTTATTGTTGTCCCGTTGCATGATTCTTGCTTTTGCAGTTAAAATAATTCCTAGAGTAATATTGTTTGTACTAGGAGTCCATTTTGGGGTTCAGTGTTATTGAAGTTTGTCTCAACTGAGAAGTAAGTCTAATCAGAACATTTGATATCCTCTGTATCTTAAATCACAAAGGAGATCTGACACAATATTAAGTCCTCACATTCAGAACTTTTGGAGTCCCTTCCAGAGGTCTTGCTATTGCTTAACTCTTCATTTCCTGACCTTTCACTGACAGTGGAAAAAGATATTTGAGATCAGTGACCAGGAGCAGATCATATAAGTAAGCATACTATTAACTTGTCATATCTGTGCTTACTCTCACTAAATTTATTTTTTGTTGCTTGTCAACGTAGGCATGGAGTTCAGAGAATCCATGATAATAACTGTGGAGATGAAAGATTGACAGTGAGGAATCATTATGGCATTAAGCAAGCTTATACTCTATACAGTTAACTTTAGCACTAATGTCTGAGTTACCAACTGAAAAAAAAAAAAATTCATCACTGAGGAAGGAAAAATCTTTATAGAAATCTTTGCTATGGCATTCAATTATTTTTGAAACACAGAGTAGTAAACCAGACTTATCTCAATTAACTAGATGCCACAGGTCGTAAATCGTGCCTCCTAACCACTCTGTTATGGCAATAAATAATATTTTTCACTCTTCTCCAAAATTAAAGAAGAAGAATAGAGACCCTGGATCACTCTTTGTACAAAGCTTGGTCCGTGGACAATTTACATTAGAGTCATGTGTACTTCATTAACTTATTTGATCATTAAAAATTCTTTTACTCATTCATTCATGAACTATTTAGTAGGTATTTATCATTTGCCAAGTGCTGTTTAATGTTCTGGAGCTGCAGTGTTACATAAGAAAGTCTCTTCTCTTGCTATTAGAGATGAGTATTTTTAGAAAGGAAGTTATCCTGGGCCCCATCACAGACCTACCAAATAAGAATATCTGGTGATCAGGCATTCTGAACTTTTGCCCTAGATTTATAGGGAACATTGCTAATGGGGAGAAAAGCTGTCCACAGTTAACCGTTTCTGGGAACATTTCAACTTGAGATACAATGCATGTTTTTCACCATTTCTCAGAAACTCCATATTTGAAATAATCAAAAGAGTTCTCTTATAAGTATGTACACACATACACACACCCAGACAAACCTCCAATTTTCTCACCAACTTGGGAGACAGAAGGCAGGGACTGGAATCTTATCTAAAACATTTTTATTTGGGCAGGATATTTCTGTTGGTATTACATGAACTCTTTCGTTGACTTATTCAAGCCTCTTTAGTTTTTCTATGATTTCCATATTTGATTGCTTCTTCCATTCTATTTTCCTCCCTCTACCATGTTTTAAAAATACATATTTAATAGTATGTATTAGATATAATTTGTTGTTTTATTTGCTTCACCAATAGCATTAGTATTTTCCAGATTGTAAACTTAGGCCTAATGTCAGTATTTCCTTATACTAATGCTATCCTACTCTTTTGGCCACTTTTAACTATAATTTAAGCCCTGACTTTTTTCATGTTTTCTAACTGGATTCGTCTTCCCTCATAGCTTTTCCAATTATTCTTTCCACCATTATTCTTAGTGCCATTTTTGGGTGGGAAGGGGATCAGTATCTTTACTACATTTTTTGTTAATATGTCTTCTGCTTATGTTGGAAGGCCTATAGGCCCCACACAGTCAATAAAGTTAGCAAAGTCACTGCCCCAAAGATAAAGTGAGACTAATTTGCTTTGGCAGCCAACACACCCCAAGAGATTTGGGAGCCCAGCCAACCTGAACTTGGAAGCAGTGATGAAGCTGTCGACTGCCCGAGACTTTTCATTCTGATTCAGTGCAAAAATGGTGGCACAGGACAAAGTGGTACCCAACTAGGTTCTATGAGGCCTAGGTTTCATATCCTGAGTATTGTGCCATGAACCAGGCCACAGGTAAGACATGAAATAATGTAGAATAAGGTAATGCATCTCCGACAAAAAATTTTAGGTATTAGATATAGTATGTTAATTGTACAGTGATGTTTCTGTAACTGCAGGTAAGAGAAAGCTGCAAATACTTTTCTAACTATAATTTAAATGGCTTCATTAGTTGCATTTCATGACCCAATACTCTTGTGATTTTTCTGAGGTACATTTACAAGAACAGAGTTGAGATTTCAACCATTTAGTAGGATGCTTTCAGTTGAACTCGTTTTTTTTCCTATGAATTACTATGAAATACCTCCTCAAAGAGCATATCCAGGATGTTCTTAATTAACTTCAGAGTAGGTATGTGTTGCTAACAGTTTCTCAATGTCACGATCAAATATAGTGATTTTCATTGCATCATTTCTTATGTGGAAATTCCCGTGGAGAAGTTAATCCAGTAGCAATTGAAAGAATTCTGAACCCCAGACCTCAGTGTGTATAAGAAAATAGGCAAGTATGACAGAAATGAATAAGATACTAGTGTACAAATAATATAAACACACACAGTTTAACTTCTTCACTGAGTTTGGCATCTTTGATTTAGATAGCACATGTTTACTGTATAAAACTTATTTATAGCTCTGTAAAGTGATACGGGCCTAACTTTCAGGTAAATTTGAAGGTGTGTTTTAGAATTGTGTAAGAATTTATAAAATGTACCTACTTTGATACTATTTTAAGACATTTAGAAAATTGCATTTTGAAGACTTTTATCGTAAATGAATATTCTGTATGTTACACAAAATCCCATAGTTTGTTTGACATTGGGGTCTTCCTTTGAAGCCAAGTGAAGACAACGAAATACTTAGATCCTTAGTCCTAATCTCTCTCCCCATTTATTTCTGTCATCCTGCTGCTTGGCAGCTGCAAACCTGGCTCTTACCTCTAGGCAAGCGGGCAAGCAAGCGTCTCTTTCCTGAACTAATGGCCATGCAGCTCCTTGGATTAGTTGGCAAGTCAGTGGTGCAGCCTGTATGTTGTTTCCCCAGGAGACCTGGTACTTGACATCAGCAACTTTTTAAATTCAGTTTGGCCTTAAGTTTGCTCCCAAACTTAACCCTTTGTAGGCCACTCATATTCCAATGGATAACCATATTAAATACTGGCTCTTATGGTGTAGGGTTACATCTTTCAAACAGACTTGAGAAAAGTGAGAAAGAACACTGGTTCATTATAAAATAAGTAAAACATCTTTGAAAGGAAGATGTTTCTTTTTTTAAAATCAGCTGTTGTTTTGACCATTGACGTACAGAAAGGACTTTCAGAGAATCTTAAGACAAACTTTTTTGATGAGCTTTGCTAGATAGTTTTTTTCTTGAAATTATTCTTTTTTTTTTTTTTTTTAAACATCTTTATTGTAGTATAATTGCTTTACAATGGTGTGTTAGTTTCTGCTTTATAACAAAGTGAATCAGTTATACATATACATATGTTCCCATATCTCTTCCCTCTTGCATCTCCCTCCCTCCCACCCTCCCCATCCCACCCCTCTAGGTGGTCACAAAGCACCGAGCTGATCTCCCTGTGCTATGCGGCTGCTTCCCACTAGCTATCTATTTTACATTTGGTAGTGTATATATGTCCATGACATTCTCTCACCCTGTCACATCTCACCCCTCCCCCTCCCCATATCCTCAAGTCCATTCTCTAGCCATTCTCTAGTATGAAATTATTCTTTAAATACTTAATTCCCTCATACTTTTTTACTCTTAGGCAAAATAGATTGCAAGTTAGAAATTTTACTTCTTATTTGACCACAAACTTTCTAAATGACCTTGGAAATACAAGATGAAGTACACTTTCTTCTGAGTAAAATTAACAATTTGGATAAGGTAAAGTGTTTTCCAATTCTAAAATTCTGGATATATTTTTAAAAATTCAGCTAGTGATTCTAAATTTATTCTCTAGAGATAGAAACAAAACCTCAAATACTTCTAATTAGTTTTTCTGATGAACAAAAATAATTTCATCTAAGCGCAGGTGTTCTGCATTATTTTTTATTCAATCACTCCCAGAATTGAATGTTATATAAGTAAAGTTAGTAAGAACTGATGCTGCTTAAAAAATATTCTCTTCAAATGACCCGATGCTCCAGACCAGCACTGTCTAATAGAAATATAGATTGGGTCACATAAGCAATTTTAAATTTTCTAGTAGTCATTAAAACTAAAAGGGAATAAAGTTAATTTTAATCATGTATTTTCAACCAGTATATCCAAAATATTATAATTACAACATGTAGTCAATTTTTTAACATGGTATATTTGGCACTTTTTTTTTCTTTGGGATGTTTTACATTTTCTACATTGCAATTAAGGCACTAAATTTTAATCAGAAATACTTAATCTGTATTTTGACTTCATAAAATTTATAACTGAAAAAATGGAACCATGCCTACAGGTTGCTTCACACATACTTAAAGAGTTTTTCCTTAATTTTTAAATTAAATTAAAATTTAAAAACTGAGTTCCTTATTGGCACTAACCACATTTCAGGGTCTCAGTAATCTAGGTGGCAAGTGGAACCACATTGTACAGCACATATCTAGATATTGATCCACTTTTCACCGGAGATGAAATGACATTTTTAAGGCTTCTTATTTAACAACAACAACAAAATTCTATAAAGGCCAAAAGATACTTTCCTGTTAAATTCACAAATTAACACTTAATGAAATGTTAAGATAAATAGGTTTACCTGAACTTTTTTTTTTTAACTCCCGCACTTTTCTATGAATACCAATTGCCTGCATGGAATAATTATTATAACTCTAGACACTTGTTTTTGAAGTAATCTAAGACACCCTCTTTTTTTAAGTAAAATTCTAAAGCAAGAGGTAATCTTTGCAAAATAGTTTTCTATTTTTTGCTGAGATCTTATAACTTTGGCGGTTAGAGCATCTCAAGAGTGAAGAGAAGATTTTGTCCAAATCCAAATGTTTAAATAACTAGAGCATCAATTTCTTAAGTATATATACTACAAATGATCATTTTGAAGCTCAGATTTTCTAAGCTATGAGGGACTTCCCTGGTGGTCCAGTGGGTAAGATTCAGCACTCCCAATTCAGGGGGCCTGGGCTCAATCCCTGGTCAGGGAACTAGATCCCGCATGCTGCAACTAAGACCTGGCCCAGCCAAATAAATAAGTAAAATAAATAAATATTAAAAAAAATTTTTTTCTAAGCTACGAGTGAAATCATTGAAGAGGAGGAAAGATTTCCTTTAACTTTCAATATGGTATTTAACAAAGAAAAAGGTCTATTTGTTCATTATAAAAAAGATAGCTAGACATCAAATTTTAGAATTGAAAGAAAATTATATGTCATGTAAATAGTCTAAATTGCACACTTCACAAATAAGAGAACTGAGCCCCAGGGAGGCCAAGTGACTTGTCAAGATCACCAGCTATTTTGTAGCAGATCCTGGATTGGCACGCATGCTTTCTTAGTATTCTTAAAATCCTTATTTCTTGATATCCTTACTTAGTACTTTTCCCAAAATTTATGTAATTGCATGTGCATAAGTATAAGATTGCAAAATTGTTATATACTTAATTCCAGAAGGCTGCTGGGCAAATACATAGAACAAGAGAGAGATTTACTTCTGGTTCTTGCATACTAAAAAGATGCCTTAAATTTTAGGAATAATAATGTTCATTGTATGCTTTTATCCACTCCAAACTGCAAAGTACTTAAGGCCGCATACAGATGTAGATAATACAAAATAAAACTTCAAAAAATTTACTATAGAACATTTAAAACTGGAAAATATATTGCAAATAATATCTTCTTAAAAAATATATTGAAAGAAGGTGAGAATCAAGTTTAATAGAAAATAAATACCCTCTGAGTATACAGTAACTTGTTTTAACAATTAATTAATTGAAATAAAATTAAAATGTATCATTTACATTACCAGATACATTATATTTTACCTACAAAATAGCAACCTACCTAAAAATACTGAATCATGTTTTGTTTGTTTGTTTGTTTTTAATGTGTGTAAGTATAACTTTGTTAGCAAAGCAAAATTCAGAAATTGATTTTAAAAAGTCAGATTTTTTAGACTATCTTGCTAATTGATAATAAATTAACCCCCCAAAGTTTCAAGTTTGTAAAGAATACATATTTCAGGATGACCCCCAACTAATATAATTTTTTTAAGTTAATAAAAAATTACTACCTAAAATGTTGATAATTATGGAAGCTGAATGATAGGTACCTGGCAGTTCATTTATTTATTTTTTCTACTTTTGTATATATTAACATTTTCATAATAAAAAGGTAAAAAAAGATAGACATACCTATTTCTAATGATGGAATTGTCATACTCAAAGTCTTTGTAGAGATGTGGTTAAAAAGAACTATCAATGATAAAAAGAAGGTACTAAGTATTTCATGTACTCATTATAAGTTAAGGATATCATGAAATTATGGGATAAATGGATATAGAGAAAGCTCAGAAATGGAAAGAATCAGCATATATCTATGCCGTAAGTAGCAGGAGCTTCTGTACCTTCTCTGTAGTTTCCACTCTAACATTAATGTAGTTTAACCTTAACTTTTTCGGAGTCTCAAATTCATAATTCATATTTTTGAGTGGAGAAAAATAATTGACTATTCATTTGAGTCAGCCAATGGATTTGCTCATTCTAGGTCAGTTGCCCATTTCAGGTCCAATCAGCCCAGGCCTGAAGAATGAGGTCATTATATAATATATGGAGCCATCCTCTTCAGGTTAGTAGACAGAACAAGTTTTTCTAAAGGGACAGGGATGGGAAGGAAATTTTGGATGTTTCAATACTGTTTTTTTCCATGAGTATTGCACTAACCCCCATGTTTCTGCTGGCCTCAGTGTGTCTGCTTTTTCACCAAAAGTTATATAGCCCTTAAGTACATGTATTCCAGAATTTTCAAGAAAGTCAACCACTCTTTTTTGATACTTATTCTTGACTGGAGCTTGCATTTTATCAGCATACATCTATCATCTTCATTTTATTTCAATATTGTGCCAACGTGTTGTAGTCTGTGCTTCTCCAGGCCACACAGACTTGGAAGTGATGAAAGGGTCATACATTCTGTAGCAAAGTGGCATTTTCAGTTGCTGCAGATATTTAGTGGCACAGCAATTTCAGAGTAGAGAATAACATAGGGGGAGAATATCTACGTTTTTTATGGACTTTCTTTGGATATTTTCAACATTTTACTCCAATCCTCATCCACACATGATTGAGTTCAAAGGGAGGAAACAGGCAATAGCTTTCCAATAAATGTACCCTTACATCTCACCGGCCAGATCTAGGTCACAATCCCATGCCTGAGATCAAGGGATCTCTGTTTGCTCTCCAATCAGCAATGAAGTCTGATTAGAAAGTAAGAAGGAAGGAAATAGCTTTGGTGTAGACATGAAATGGTGTCTGTTATTCCACCCCTTCACTGTAGTGCAGACACTAAAATTTGGGTGGAATTGACTTTACGCCAGTGGTCCTTGATTAGTGAAAGCCAGTGCCCCATTCACCTCTTTCCACGGTGATTAGTTTAGTTACCTAAGCTTTAGCCAATTGGCACATGGCATTTCTCTGGCCACAGGAATGCTTTCAGGGCTGGTGTGATCAGAGCTAAACTGACAGCTTTTGCTGGATCTTCTACAATACAGAAACTCTTCTCCTGGAAAGTGCCTTTATTCAGAGGACTACTATGACCATTTTGTCTCAATAAGGAAAACCAAATTTAGGATGAATTCGACTCTACAGAAGGCCAAGCAGAAAGAAAAATAAAAAATTAGGTTTCACATTGACAGTGTTGAGCTGCCAAATCAAACCAACTATGAATTCAAACAGTTAAGTGAACTAGTCAATCCCCTTTGGTATTAGTTTTTAAAAATAAGGATTATATGAAAAATGTGTATTTATGAAAGAAAAATGCTTTAGCAAATTTACTGTAAAGATTTTAAGTCCACGCTTTATTAAGAAGGATAAAATTTTTTAAATTATTGCCATAAATTATTATATTTTCTTCACTACAAGTTAGCCAGTCAGTGCCAAAGAAAAACCTTTGTCTTAGGGTTTTTCAAAGAGAGATGTTAGATATTTCTTGTTGGTAATTTTGTGCTAGTATATCTAAAAGATTTTTTTTTAGTATATATACAGTATAAATGTGTTGCTTTTATATGCAACCAAAAATGTTAAGTTTTTTCTCTGAAATTTATAGATATGGGAAATGTGATTTGAACATAGAACATACTGAATATTTAACTTAAACTTGCTTCATCTAAATATAAAAACAATAAAATTGGAATTTAGTTCCTTCATGTTATAAAATTCCTAGTACTCCATTCCCAGAAAATTTTTTTTCTTTTATTTATTTATGGCTGTGTTGGGTCTTCGTTTCTGTGCGAGGGCTTTCTCTAGTTGCCGCAAGTGGGGGCCACTCTTCATCGCGGTGCGCGGGCCTCTCATTATCGCGGCCTCTCTTGTTTCGGAGCACAGGCTCCAGATGCGCAGGCTCAGTAGTTGTGGCTCACGGGCCTAGTTGCTCCTTGGCATGTGGGATGCTCCCAGACCAGGGCTCGAACCCGTGTCGCCTGCATTGGCAGGCAGATTCTCAACCACTGTGCCACCAGCATTCCCAGAAATTTTGCAGCAGGTAAGGAATCCCTTTCATGGCCTGCACTGTCATTGGAGGCCTGTGGCTCGGTCTTTTCTTCTCACCTTCGCAGCTGATGCTGCAGCTTCCCCTCTTATCTTCCACCTGCTTTGAGGTACCAGCCTTGCTCTGATAGGCCCAGTGGCCCAGGGCCACTTAGCTCCCATGCAGGGATTTCTTTGTTTGGATTGTGCAACATTTATATAAAGGGGTTGTTAAATGATTATTAATTAATAAATATACTTGAGCTGTTCCCAAATACTTGTCCACTTGTTAGGTTGACCTGATCCCTTGTGCCCAATGCCACAGACACACAAGCAGAAAATCACTTTTCGGGTTAGTTTATTTGAGCTTAAGGTACAACTTATAAAATTTATGCCTAGATAAATTTATTCTCCTGGGTGGAACAATATGAGGAAATGCTAGTTGGCTTGCTTTCCTAAGGAGCTTTCAGAATCCAGAGTAGATGGTACTTGGGTTAGCAACAATATGCTAACCTAAGTACCATCTGACCTTCTAGCTCCGGCCTTTCAGTGACTGATGATGTACTTAAGATTCCACTGGGAGTTTGAGCAGGTTTGTGGTCACTTCTCAGCACTTTAAGAAACCAAAGCATAAGACTTAGACATTTTTGTAATACGGACTTTTTGTTAATTATTTTTGTATAAATTCATATATTGTCATTAGGAATGTTTAATTCTCTGGTATGTAATTTTTTGTCTCTACGTAACTATGAGAAAAGAAAACTAGTTTTCACATAAAGTCATAAACTCCTTTTATCTATATCAGTGTTTTCAAGTGTGTTTTACCTCTATAAGAGAAATTGTATTTAAGTGTTTATATATATATATGTGTTTAATTGAGTTAGTGTCCTTTTAATATTTTCTTAAAATGTGATGGGCAGACAAATGTCCTTACTTTTAGTATTTTCTTAAAATGTGATGGCAGACATATGTGGAGACTACGTTTAATGAACTGGTACCACCCTGCTGAGTCTTAACCATCAGTGCATGCCTGTGCTAGGCCAGGTTTCATTTCCAGTTTATTTCAATTAAGTGTCTGTAATGTAATTACATGGCACAGGAAGGATCTGTTGATGTCGTGAATTTGATTTTTAATAAGATTACTCTAAACTACCATGAGCCTTTATAACTTTGAAAATTCCTGTTAGGTAATTATCTTTCTATCAACTGTTAGGAAAAGTCTCATTTACACAATTATTGGCAAGATTTCCTTTAAGGTGGATTACAGTGAGGAAGGTACTTAGAATCACTCCTTGGTTTATTAACTACAAAATCTTTTCTAATACACCTGGAATTTTTTTGGCTAAAGATAAATTCCAAAATATCATACATGGAGGAGAGTTTTCATTTAGAGTAAAAATTCTTCATTACTTGTATTATAAAATTTGCCTTTTCTTAACTTTTTATCCTCCCAATCTTACCCTTTAAGATTATCTTTTAGAAAGATGACTTTCACTTGAAATGTCTGTTGACAATAAAGACTAACTATGACATGTTATCTGTATTATATTGATATTCATTCAAGTATTTAATAAATATTTATTGAAAACATACTATGCAACAGCCACTATGCTAACGATACAATGAAAAGAAAGTTTAGCAGAAGAGATAATTTGTGATCATATCGTCATACAATAGTATAAACTTTAGGTTGAGTGCACCAAAGGAAAATTTATGAGGTACAAGAGTATATTTCACGTATGGAAGAGTTAGTCTTGAAGTGTAGGGAAGGTTTCCCTGAGGAAGTGATGTTTGAGATGAGGTCTGAAAGATGGAAGGTGTCAAAGAAGATAGTGGAGACTATTTGAAGCAGATTGAACAGGATATTAAAATGGAAGGGAAAATGGTGCTTTCAAGGAACTGAACAAAGTCCAGCGTAGTAAAACATTTGTGAATATGGGGAAAGTGGTTTAAAATGATCATTTAGAAATAGACATAGACCAGTTTATGAAGAATCTTGTAGACCATAGTAAAATTTGGATCTTTATTCTGAAAGCAATGAGAAATCATTGATGACCTTTAAACAGAAAAATAACATGAATTAATTTTTATTTTTAAATATCCCTCTGGTCTGGTGAGTGGGATAGTTGCAGGGCAGTGAGGAGGCTCTTACAGTTGTTTGGCGAGAGATTGTGAGTTTAGACAAATGAGGAGTAAATGGTTAGGATAAAGTGGTGGCTCACCTGCGGGGGGTAATAGACAAGGGCAAAGAAGAATCTTTCATTTCTGCCTTTCCTGCTGGATAGATGCTCATTGACAGGAGTGTCTTCCTCTGCTCTGTGAGCTGTTTTACTCTCACACTGCTGTCTTGACAGCGGGAATGGCTAAGAGTTAGCAGAGGGGCCACAAAAGTACAGGGCTGCCTTCAATGCTCTAGAAAAGAGACATCGGAAGGGTTCTAACTTCTTGTGATTCTTGTGCTTGTTGTATATCTACTTCTAATTCTGAATCTGTGGTTAATTCTGAATCTGTGGTTCTCATAAACCCAATTGAGAAAGTCATGTTAAATTGCCTTCTTCAGATTATCTGAGTGATCCTGGTTGGAGCATCAATATGTTCTCAAAAATTTTTGTTTTATTGCCTCCTTTTTCGATATCAGGCAATCCCAATTTGAAATGTCTAGCATGAAGCTAACCTTGGTTGCCCGTTCTTCACTATCTTATAGGTAGGGACACTCTGGAAGTGCATGGAAAAGGAGCTAAGTCAGCAGTTCAAGCATGTACTTAAAGGAAAGTGCTGGGTCCCTTGTCCAATCTTTCAGCCCCCTCCCTGATAGTCACTAAGGGAAAGAAGACTTGGTGAGAACCATTGAACTCATGGCACAAGTTCTCTTTGGCATACTTGAGTTTTTGGTGGAGCTTTTCAGTGGAGATATCATGTAGGCTTCTCTCGATGGAGTTTTGTAGTTCAGGGTCATGATATGTTCTAATAATGTAAACTTGAAAAGCATTAACATAAAGTAGTGGATCAGGTGACCATATAATTTATTGTCTAAGCCAGAACACTCTTGAAAGTAAAAGAGGTGTTGTCGACCATCATACTGAAACAACAAGCAATTGAGAATGCCCTAGAAACGTCATGAAATACAGTCATGAGCAAAGAAAGAAACCTTGGATTTGAATTAAATTATCAGCAATTCCTCACAGAGGTTTCATCAATGGAGATTGACATTGTTAAGGATTTACATTGCTTTATGTAAGTCAATGTTATTCACAACTCATTTAAGTAGGAAAACGCCAACAACATTGCTTTAAATTGAAATTTAAAAGCCCGCCTTTTTTGTCAGGGAGAAAGAAATGTCATAGGGTTATTTAGATAGTTGTCTTCAGCTTTTATACTTTTGTAAGGCTCTGTGTAATTATAACCATAGAACGTGAAATTATGTTCAGAGGGGATATGTCATTCTTTGTGGCTGCTCTGAACCCTTTGACCATCCTTGCTCTCCTGGTTTTTGATATATGCATTCCTAGACTCCCTCTTGACTATGTGAGAGTTTGGACTGAAGTAAAAATCTGTGGAAACCTGCTGGTAAGCCTATTGCTTTCAGTGGTAATAGTGACATTTGTGGCTAATATTATCCTTTACCCTCATCCAGCTTTGAATGTAGAAATGATGCCTGAGCTGTAGTGTCAGTCAGTCTTGTGTCCGTGAAGGAAAGGCCAAAAAATAGATAACCTGGACCTGAATTATTGAGCTAGTTAAACAGTATTCAGTGTCAGCAGCAGCAGCTGGTTTTGTTTTTTGTTTTTTCCTATGTGAGAAAAATTAGCTCCTCTTATTTAAGACACTGTTTATCAGTTTTTCTACATCTTTGCAGGAGAATCATTCCAAAATGATTCAAAGGGCCAGGAGGTGATTATTAAACAACTATCCAAGAAACTTCTTTCCAGAGAAGTTGGTCAGTGTGGTCATGGCCACTGAGCTCGTTATCATGAATGTTAAGTTTCTATCTAGTAAAACTTTACCAGTAAGTGATAACTTGGGTCCAAAACATTCAGTTAGGTAAAATGGATGTGAGATCATGTTTCTGCAAGAGTAGTGACATGATGGGGGTAAATTTGTCTACTAATTGGGTGCTTCTGAGTGGTTCAGCTCTGCCCTGGCCATGCTTTGGTCTCCCCTGGTGGCGTTTTTCTGCTCTGGGTTAAGTATTAATAAAAGGCTGTTAACGGTTCTGCTGGAGTGATTCACAAAATGAAACATGATGCGTGTTTTGCTGTCCCAAACCAGATTGGGTAGAAAGGATATTGTAGATGCAGGAATCTGCTTTCTACTTCCTTACTTCCCAAGAAGAGGCTGCCAGCTCTTCTGGCCAGGCCCAAGCCTCACTTTCTCCTGTGCAGATCCCTCTTTGAGCTAGAAGATTGGAAATCTACCCTTCAACTGTTTGAGAACGTATGCTTGATAAAAGATAAGAACCAAGATCCAATCCAATTATATCTAAAAATCACCTTTCCATGTAACTTTGTAGTCATTGTACTGTGTATCTAGACTCCAAAAATCTGTGTTCTTTGCACTAGTAGCTACTCATTAAAACAGTCTGTTCTCCCTGAAAGATAAGAGGCATTTGACACTCACCTGACTTCTCTTTGACTCATATCACAAGTACTGAAGTTTGTGGGGTGCTGGTAGTTAGTTTAACAACCGAGAACACTCCTGGTTATGTGCCTTTCTGTGTAGGCTACAGTGTGGAATCTTCTTTGGTGTCCTAGCCCTAAATGCCTTAGGTTTTTTCCTAAAACAAATTCAGCAAAATCTTTGTTTAATATCCTGCTGCAATGTTTTCTGAATTGGATTTTGCAGTCATATGCTTAGATAAATTTGGAAAAATAAGCTTTAAGCTTTTTTTTTTAACTGTAAGACTTTTTACAACTGTCATTCCTGAACCTTTGAGATTAGTAGCGTAGAGAATGTCTTAGACTCATTTCATCCAGACTTGTTTCTTCTGGAAGTTACTGGGGGACTAATGTCTCATGAAACACATGGGGTTTTGTCAAATTCATGTGCTAAATTTGGAGGTGCACTTTCATTCTGGATATGAGGTTCTACTGTTTGCATTCGGAGGTATCTCTGTTTTGTGCCCACTTTCTAAGTATTAGATGTTTTATTCTTCCAACATTTTTGTATTTGAGGACTAATATCAGAGTAATCTCATGATATAAACTGGATTTTGAGAGTGGGAAATACCCTATTCCGTTTGAGGTGTCTGGAGCAACAATCTGCAGACCCATGGGCTTACATGTACGATATCGTGCAGTATCTGACTGAAAAATGAAAAATTCAGTCATGAGCTTCAGAGCTGGAAGATACTTAGATATCTATTTCACTCTTGTTTTACAAATGAGAAAATTAGTGCTTATAAAAGTAGAGTGGCCTACTCCTGGTTAGCAGACAGTTAGTGGAAGAACCAGAATTAAAATCTTTAATAATTATTTTTGTCCCATTACACTATACTTTCCCACAATCCTTGGAACATGGTATGGACTTAATAAATGTTTCTTGAATAAATACATGGCTAAATTCATACAAGTAACTGCATGTTTTACCTGAAGCTTCCTCTCTATATCTCCCTTCAAAATCTATAAAACTCTTTCTCCTAGAGTCTTTTCCAGCTTCATTTTTTTAAACCTTAATTCTTCTGATACAAAGTAATTTGTCATCCAGGTTTCTTTTTAACTATCATAAAAATCAATGCCTTGTTCCAGAACTCTTCCTTAGTTATCCAGAAAGGAAATGAGGAAAAAAACTGAGTGGCATGGATGCCTGCAAACAAAGATAAAAGTAAGAATTATCAGTTCTTCCTTGAAAAAGAGTTCTCATTCATGCTTCACATCATTTCCTGCCAATCAATGCCCAAGTAGCTTTTATCATTTACGGGTGCACCATAATTGCCAAGTATGTTCATGGTAGACATTTCTCTATGTTCTTAATTTGTGAAGAACAGTGGGCTCTAACCCAGTGAATCCACAATTCCCCACTTTGGTCTTGTATTATTATATTTTCTGAGAGCATGTAGCACACTCTTTTTTTTTTTTTTTTTTTTTTTTTTCCGCACTGGGAGGATGTGGGATCTTAGTTCCCCGACCAGGGATCAAACCCACACCACCAGCAGTGGAAGTGCAGAGTCTCACCCAGGAGAGTCCCAGCATACTCTTGATATTTTTATATTTTGTATTATATTTGGGGCCGTGACATGGATTCAATCAGAATCCCTGAGGCCAACATTTTACACCAACCATTCCCCCAAATCTGAATTGGGAGACAGAGTTGTGTAAATATGAAGACACATATGCAAGCAAATTGTATATTTGTGTACTGGACAGACATATAATGAAGTTCACAAACATAAGCAAACAAAGCCATATCATGATATGGTGAACTTTGTGGTAGAAACAGTGCCCTTCATAATCTAAGACTTTAAAGAGAATTACCCTCAAATTGGCAGAAAGGAGAAGAAAGAAGCTGCTTCACACTCTGTAGTGATGGGAAACATTTCAGGAGGACAAATTGAACATGACTAATTCTCCAGATTAATTGACACTATTAATTGAACTGGATTTCTTATTTACAAATAGTTCCCATTTCTCCCAGCTGTTTCATATTCATTTGTATCACACACTATGCCTCACCCCAGGGTTCTGGTTACTGAAATCCATCGGTCAACTCATTTGTGTAAATAGCCTAATTTCTCTTGATAACATACTATGAAGAAGGTAGGAGCGTGCTCTGTCAGCTTCTCCTGGTTCTGGTTTTTGTATTTGCATTTTAAAAGTCAAATGTGATGGTCTTTATGATACAAAAGGAAAAAATGAAACCCTTCATGAATTATATGAAATACCCTATACAATCAGGGTAATCTTATAAACGTAGAAAATGATGGCCAAAATAATATAATTTAATGTGGCTTGAAAAACTTTCTGTCTTAAAACAGCTGTTGTTTTCTGTTTATTTTAGTGTTTGTTCATGTGTACATACACATGCTCAAAGCAGTCGTTAGAAGCATTTTCCTTCCTCATGTGGTCTTCTGTTAAAATAGAAAACTTTAAGGGAGAGTAAAATAGTAAGCCTTTGATAACCTAGTGTCAGTGAATTTATTAGATATTTTGCTCAATTGATGAAAAGAGAAATATTGGAAATACTCAGTTTCCAGACACCAGGAAGATTTCATCAACTTGAAAAATTTAAAATAGGGCAACTGTGGAACTGGAGGGAATGAAGCTATACTTGATAGTCCCAATTTGTATTTATGGGGATGTTTGATATATCTTGAGTACCCACTAATAGTAGGAAATAGTCTGTACACATATGGAGGTGGATTAAGTAGAGTCTTCATGACTTGTTAGAAGTATATTAATTTAATAGAGACAAAGTCAAAAACACTCAAACTAGCAATGAAGTCAAATCACCCTTTATTCTTATATTCTGCACTTGATGCACTTGGTGCTCGGTAGGTTGAATCAAAAATGATTTTCAAAGTGAGTTGACAGTGGTCAGATTTCCTTTATAATCAGGTGCCAAGATGATTATGCACACATCATGTTTTCACAGGCCTTCTCCTCAAGTAGTAATTTCTTTAATACTGGTTTAAAAAAAAAAAAAAAAAAAAACTAGACAAGATGTGTTTTTTGAGTACAGGTTCTCAAAAAATGTGCAAAGCTGGAATATAATTGTAGGCTGTATTATTAACTCAAAGGCTAGCATCATTTCAGCATAAAAAATAACAGTTATGGGAATGAGGACCCCCTTTTTTGAATCATGAAAGAGCTTGTGTATGGATATTATGAGGGATTTTCCTGAGCCTTATTCTTAAACAGATTACACTATTCAAAGTCTCAAAGAATCAAAATCGTGCTCAGCTGGGGCAGTCAATGTGCAGTCTAAACATGTGACAGATGCAGAGAAAACTTCAAAGATGCCATTACAAATGCCTGTGGAGATATTTAAGGAGCCAGATGCTACTGTTTCATGTCTTCCGCAGCTCTGAATGTGTCCTGTGATCACCTTCCAAAGAGGAGGTGTGGTTCAATCTGGTGAGGAACAGAACACCACCTAATCTTTTTGTTGCTGTTGTTTGCATACATTGTATGGCCGGGGTGTGAGGGGTTGGGATCAGTGACTCTAGCAGGGAGGACGTGTATATGAATTTGCTATTCCTTATAAAAGCATGAAGGCACAACTGCAAGGAAATATGTACATGATGTATTCTGTGAAAGCTCTCCTCTCAAACAGTGTGATTTATAGGTGTGTATTGCCATGGAAGCCCTTTTTTGTCTTTAACTTTTGCCATGAATTTAGGCACTAAAAGAGGTAATAAATATATTCATTATGGTTAATATTTACTTTCCATTTTGTTTTGGTGAGAAATAAATTACTTGGGACAATGTATTATTAAGTGTATGTTTCAGTTTCATCACTACTGCCTTCTGGAAAAGAACTTAATATTTTGAGACAGAATGAAGCCCCCGGTAAATATAAAGGCAGTGAGATTTAGTTAAAAATTAAAAAACGCCACCTGCTTTATTTCATTTGGATTCCTTATTTTTAGTTTTCCTCTCCATTATAGACTATGTAAGAGAGTCTGTTTTATCTCAACTTTTAAGAACACAAATTCATAGGCTTATTATTCCAAATGGAACAAAGAGAATTAAAGACAGTTGCTAGGAAATATGTGATATAGCAAATAAAACAACCTAGAAAATTTGAATCACTGTGTAATGTTTGAGCATTTTTTTTTGTATCGAAAAAGTGATTCTGCCCAAGTTTGTTCTTTTTTATTATATGAATGACGTGCCCTAGCTCATCCTCTATTAAATCAAATCTATGGAGAGATTGTTTTATTAATTTTTGAATTGAAATTTGTGGCATATTATAAAAACACAAAAGGCATAATTATTTACATGAAAAGGGATGGCTATAAGTGGAAAATAAATAGCAAAGGATATTTTTCTTTCTAGTGTAAACATCTGGCAGTAATCCTTGCTTACACAATTAATGGGCATTTAATTGGCAATGATCAGTTTATTGCTGCAATATGAAGTGAATGTTTCCCCAGGAACAAACAGCTGTTGCAAGAATTTCACAGTGATTTAGCAAACACCAGGTGATAGCTGTATCTTGAAAGAAGTGTTCTGTCTCTCAGCAAATCACAGCGCATCAAAAAAACAAAGTGAAAAGTAGCATAGCAGAAGAGATCCAATTGTCACTGGCATTAACATTTATCTAAAAAGCAAACTTCATAAAACAACAGACTAATTACGTTAGATATTATCCTTGCCTCAAATATAAAGAAAGAATTCCTCCAAGAAGCAAATAATACATTGGCATGACATTCTTCTATTTAAAAGTAGTATTTTATGTCTTGTTTTAAAGACATAATAGTTGATAAAACTTTTTTTTGTATTCTAATATTTTATCCTTTTAAAAGTCAGAAAATTTGATAGTCATTTTAATTTTTTGATTAAAAAGAAGTTATTGAAGTCATTCAACAGTTACCGACAATTATATTCTTTTCTTACTAGATTGTATTCAACTGTCTAAAATTAAATGCACCACTTTTTAATTTGCATTGCTTGTGAGCTGCTTTCCCATTAAGTTTTAAATAAAAAGTTTTTCATTTTTCATTATGCACTCTTATTACTAATTTAATAAAATGATAATAGCTATGCAAAGTTTCTGTTACTACTCGACTTTTGTCATAGATTAAATTACACATTTTAAATGTAGCACACTGGCAGACACTGTTATTTCATAAAGCTGAGTTTCATTAGTGAAGAAAGTAATTTTGCTTCAGCAAAAAAAAAAAAAAAATGCTTTTATTTACTATACTATTTAGTATTAGCTCATACTAGAGTCTACGAACAATGAACTCAAATGAACAAAGCATCAAGGGCCAATTTATAGAACAATGCTTTTATTTTTTCATGTATGCATTCTGCAGTAATTCATCTCCATGACAAAAGCAGACAATCAATCATCTTCTATTGTGCCTTTCTCAATAAAATTACCATTCTTGATGTAACAAAAGAAAGCTGCCTAAGTAACAGGAACAGTTTTACATGCTCAAATCAATAAATTGATCATACTTCAAAAAAACTTTACCCATTAATATGACAGTGCAGTTTTATGTTTAACTTATCCACATTAATATTAAATTATTAAGTAACATTGTTCTTTTTCATTCAAGAAGACAATAGGAAATAAGAAAGCATGTTAAAGGAATGCCTTCAAGGGTCTCTGTGACAAAACTTTGTTGCCTACATATGTTGTTGATATGCTATCGTCTTATAGCTATGTAAATTGAAATACATAACATTTTTGGAAATAAAATCTCTATATTTATTAGTCCTAAAATCATATGGAATCTATGTATTGTTACAAAATTTATTATAAGATCATGTCAGAATGGCAGATTTAAGGCTATCTTGTGATATAAGGTATTGTCCTAAAGGGAGACATTTATATGGTAGTAAGTATACGTTAAACATACAAACTAATGCAGATATTTCAAAAAGTGAAATCTGAAAATGTCATGTGAATATAAAGGAAACTTAAATTCAGAAGTTAAGTAAAAGTTTCCACACTGGGAAAATGAAGAAGGAATATTATAGGTATAGATACAGCTACATACGCATTCTAAATAACTTGCTCTTTTATTTTCAACTGGAAGAATAGAAGCTTAACGTGAAAAAAATAAAAGGTTTTAGAAGTTTTCTAGCCAATATAGAGTTCAATACTGAGATACGTATTTCATTTTCATACTGTTTGTATATATATATATAAAATACTATTTTTCCTCCTAAATTTCTCTCACAGAGATCAAATAGAATTACAGCAAAATTCATAGACTAAAATATGAATTATTTCTGTATAACCTACCAGAGCAACAGGATTAATTTAAGCTAATAACACTCATGTCATTAACCACTCCAAAATTCAGATGACTTTGGAACCTCTGAAGATTCTCTATAATTGTGTTTTCTTTTTTCTGAATTAATGAGGCCAGGCCATAACATGTTTCAAGAAAATGAAATCCTCTGTTACAGAAATGCAAATTCTGTGACTTAGCATCTAAGAGATTATATAGTATAAATGACTATGAGAATAGTTTCATTGCAGTATACATGACATCGTAATAATTCACAATTTTCAATAACATACACCAGTTATGTAATTAAATTCTGAATATTTTGTGCTTATATTGTCTATAAATTTACAGTATGTTCATGAGTTACACCATGACACAAGAATGGCATTCTAAATTTGATATTAAATATTGTGTTTGATTTTAACCTCATAGTAATTAATTTGAAAAATTGCAATCAAAACATATTACTGTAACTGGAAGTTTAAAGTAAGCATTAGTGAAGACTTTACTGCATTTCATTAAAAAATAAATGTTTTAATTGAAATGTTTTTAGGTCGTGACTTTAAACAGTTGCTTATTGTGTTGCCCTTTTCTTTCCTCATGAACTGGTTAATTCACTCTGATTTAATTCCCAGTCAATGTGATGTAATAGTTATTTACTGAGAGAGATTTATTACTGACGATCAACTCTTACTAAGGAATCTTGCTTACTTATACATTACTCTTACTCAGAAGGAACTGATTTCAGGGAAAACTAGAAAGTTAGTTTATGTTGGATGTTTCACTTTTGTCTAGCCATCCTTAGCTTTATTTGCTGAAAAAAGAAAAAGCAACAGGTAAAATTTAACAAGAAATCACATTGGTTGTTTATCATACCATCACAACAGTATCGCTCAGTTTTCTTGAACTGTTAATTTATCTTTATAGAGAATCTGTGCCTTGGGACCAAGGTTTGGTCTTTGCTCCCAGGTCTCAAGAAACAACTTTACAATTCAGGTATTTTTCTCTTGAAGTCATCACATCCTCTCTTCCCCATGTTCCGTTCTCTCCTCCTCCCCCTGTTTCTTTCTCTCCTTTCTACTCCTTTTTCCCTATCACTGCCAGATCTCTTGAAGTGTAATGAATAACATCCCCATGATTTCATTACAAACTTTGCTTTGGAGGCAGGGCCCAGGAAATTTCCATAGAGCGCATCTGTTTCATTAATCCTGGAACTTTGTTGCATTTTATTTAAATTACATATCCAGTACCACTGTCTATGGAAGTCCTTGGTTTCTTTCTTTTATGGATGGCAGTATTTCCAGCAACAGCACCACCTGAAGAAACTAGAGCCAGCTATGTTTGTAGGTATATAAATCCAGAGTATTCCATTGAAATTTGAATTTTTTTTCTTTTTACTCTTTTAACAACTGTATTCAGAGCACGACGGTGCTTCTTTTTACTTTTGTTTTTGTTTTTAGCTGCACAGCTGCTGAGTCTTTCTCATGCCTGGTCAGTCTTTCCTTGGAGTAAGAAATTGATCTGAGACTATGTGTTTTTTTGAAAGCTTTGGCAGAGAATAAGAGTTGGAATCGTAATTATTGGAGAAATCTAGGCTGACCTTTTGGACAAGTCAATTTACACCAGTTTACACCACTACGACTATATTGCCGTAGTGCTCATACTTTTGTGTGCATCAGAATCATCTGGAAGAGCTTGCCCAGCCCCACCTCCAGAGTTTCTGATTCAGTAGCATGGAGGTGATGGAGAATTTGCATTTTCAACAAATTCCTATGGTTTGCTGATCTTGAGAACTACTGTTGTGTTAAGCCAGAGGATATTTTAAATCTTATGATTTTGAACCTTATAATATGGTGGATATCTCGTATCATTTTGGGCTTTTTAAAAAAGTATGATTTAATAGTTTGCCAAAGACTACACTATTTCATATAATAGGGACTGCATGCTGAATGTGTTTTGATTTCTTTTTACACAACTTTATTTATTTAGAGCAGTTTTAGGTTCATAGAAAAATTGAGAGGAAGGTACAGAGATTTCCAAATACTCCCCGTCCCCACATACACACAGCCTCCCCCATTATCAACGTCCCCACCAAAGTGGCACATTTGTTACAATTGATGAACCTGTATTACACATCATAATCACCCAAACTCCAGAGTTTATATTAGAGTTCACTGTTGGTGTAGTAAATTCTATGGATTTGGACTAATGTATAATTATGTGTATCTACCATGACAATATTGTACAGAAATCCCCTGTGGTTCACCAATCCATCCCTCCCCACCACTGGCAACCAGTGATCTTTTAGCTGTCTCCATAGTTTGTCTTTTTCCAGACTGTCATACAGGTGGAATCATATAACATGTAGCCTTTTCAGATTAGTGTCTTTTACTTAGTAATATGCATTTAAGTTTCTGGCTCTTTTTTGTTTGTTTGTTTTAGCACTGAATAATATTCCATTGTCTGGATGTACCACAGTTTATCAATTCAACTACTAAAGGACATCTTGGTTGCTTACAAGTTTTGGCAATTATGAATAAATCTGCTGTAAACATCCATGTGTAGGTTTTTGTGTGGTCATAAGTTTTTAACTCCTTCGGGTAAATACCAAGCAGCAAGACTGCTGGATCATTTGGTGAGAGTTTTAGTCTTGTAAGAAACCACCAAACTGTCTACCAAAGTGGCTGCACCATTTTGCATTCCCACCAGCAATGAATGCGACTTCCTCTTGTTCCACATCCTTGTCAGTATTTAGTGTTTTCAGTGTTCATGATTTTGGCTGTTCTAACAGGTGTGTAGCGGTATCTTGGTTTTAATGTGCTTTTCCCTGATGGCTTATGATGTGAATCTGTTCATCTTCTTTGGTGAGTTGTCTGTTAAGGTCTTCAGCCCATTTTTAAATTTGGTTGTTTGTTTTCTTATTGTTGAATTTTAAGAGTTTTTTGTATATTTTAGATAACAGTCCTTTATCAGATGTGTCTTTTATAAATATTTTCTCTTAGTCTGTAGCTTGTCTTCTCATTCGCTTGATTGAATGTGTTTTTTGACTCGTGCAGTTTGTGCCTTAGGCTGATGTCACCAGATCCTAAGATTATTCTGCAAAGCTGTGTATTTTTACCAGATGTTACTTCTAGAGATCAAAATTATTTATAAGCCAGAGTGTCAGTGGTCTGACTAAAGATAAATTTCTTTTTATAACTCTACTTCAACAAAATGAAGATTTCTAATACCTTGACCCTCCTTTTTTTTTTTTTTTTTTTTTCCTTAGAATTAAATTGTCCTGCCTTCATTTGCTCTACTATCCAATGAAGTCTACAGGTTATCACTTCAATCACTCTCTTGTCAATTACCTCCATTCCCATTTCTGTTTGCTTTTCAAAATTCTACCTCTAAATCAATCCAGTGTTGGTATTTCCTTAGACTATACCAGGGAGGCTGGGTGCTGATGGGAGGAAATCACACTGAGTAACCACTGCAAATCCATGATCTCTACTTCAGGTGGATCCTCATTGCTGTCTGGTGGCTCTTCTTTCTTCAGTTGGCTCTCTTTTCTATTGACTATACCTACTTTGATACTTTTCTTCTTTCAAACTTTTTAGCCAACCACATCGGTATTTACACTCTGAAAATGGTTGTGATTCCTACTTTACGGAGAAAATGCTAGAAATTGGATAAAAATACGTCTTGCCACCAAATCCACCCCCACCCCCAAAAAGGGGCAAGAGCAAGATCCTCATTCCTAAAACAAATACCTCTTTCAATGCTCTGAATGTACCTGTACATAAGAACATCATTTCTTTTATTATTCCCCATTCCAACTGTGTATTTATCTTTTCCTCTCCACTTCCTACTTCAGTATCAGCATTAAAAACATGCTCAAGTCTTTTCCTGTTTTTCCATGTTTCCCACTAGAGACCAACTTCTCTCACCTTTCTCTGGTATGCTTACTGAACAATATACCTTTTATCACTGTTGCTGTCCCTAATCTATTCACTTCTCAGTTTATGGCTCACAACTCTTATTTAGAAATTACTATTCTCTTCCCTTAGCTTCTACACTCTGACCTCTTTTCTTCACTCTTCATTCTTCACACACTCTTCTGGCTTCACAAAGTGCGGTGATCTAATCTACACCCAATCTTTGTTATACCTGCAAATGTAGCGTCCACTGTGGTCTCCCTCCTGAGTACAAACCCATATAATCCAACTGCCAGCTGGAGATCCCCTCCTGGAAGGCCTACACTCACCTGAAACTCAGTACTACTTCCATCAAACTTATCACCTTCTTCCTTGAAATGTGCTTCTAATCATGTGGACTTCTAATTTAACAAAAAAGCAGGCTGATACACTACATAATAGTCTGCTTGGACTCAGCATATCTCAGAGCGCCTCATTACTACTGTGTGACTTGATGTATGTCACACCACTGAATCTCTGTTTCTTTTCTATAAAATTAGAATGACCAAGTGACAATACGTACATTATAGGAGCAAAGTGAGATACGTATGCTATAACATATGTGAAATGCTTCAACTAAAATACATAGTGCTATACAAGAATAATAATGATAATCTTATTGTCATTTATCCAAAAGGTTAAAAATTAAATAGATGATAGTTGATCAGTCATCTCTCACTGGAATATTATTTGCCCCAGCAAAGGGGCACATTTATTTATCTTTTTATATTCTTATTTAAATGCTCCTTTTTATGGATCTTAGCATTTTTTCAAAGGGCTGATTCTTCTGAGCTTTCATATATTTCATGTGTTTATTAAATGACAAATCCCTTTTTACATATTTATCCTTTAAGTATCTTTTTGTTTCTTTTTTATCGTGGGGTGACAGGTGGGCTTATATGCCACTACGGCAGTTTTCGCTTTTTTTTTTTTTTTTAATTTACTCTCTTCTTGTAAAAGTTAACTTAAACTTTTAGATATCTCCCTTCTTTTTCAAAGCAGTATTATATATATTTCTTGTATTGTAAGAATTTTACTAGTTGTTCATTACTCTCAAGCCATCTTCTCTTTTACTAAATCATATGGTCTTTTATGTGACCTTTTTGAAATTTGCTACTGTGTCAGGCTCCCCTCCTTGATTATCACAAACTCTAACAAAACCTGGCCACTTAATTTGAAATGTTATATCACTTTTAATCCACACATTAGTTTTTGTTGATCAGAATTCGGTGTGGAAGTGAGTACTTGGTTGTTTGATTTACCTTCTGTGAAAAGAAAAAAGTACAAACTTTGAAAGATGCTGAGTTGAAACAAGAGACGGCTCACACTTTGGCTGTGATAAAAGTTGCATGTCACCATTGAGAGTGTCATTTTGGGCACATTTGGTGTTTTCCATTTGTAATGGTATCATCAATTTTCTTTTCTGCCATGCATTCACTCCCAGTTGAGTACATAGAATCTACAGATTTTACTTTTTATGCAACTCTCAGAGTCATAGAGCTTTTTTACATAATAGAAATTAAGTTATCAGCAAAAAACAAGTAATTTATCATGTCACAATTAATCTCCTTTTAGCAAAGTATTTTGATTTCCACTCAGTACCAACGTAACACTGGTTTAGAAAGGAAGGATATGATAAAATTTCCTTGTCTACACTGCTTTTTTTTTTTTAATGGCTCTATAAGACTATTACTTTAAAATACTTAATGATTATTTCCTTTTTGCAAAGCAATACAAATTTGTTGCAAAATATTTGAACATTACAGAAAGGAGTAATTTAAAAATAAAAACTTCTCAAATAATCTCATTTCTCAGAAAGAGTTTCCAATAGTATTTGATATACCACCCCCCGATTCATATCTATGTCCTACAAGTGTTATGTACAAAAAGCAATAGAATTATATATATATGTATACACACATACACATAAATACACACACACACACACACACACACCCCTTGCTTGTTTCACTTACTAATATGTTGTGAATCTCTTCTGTTTCAATTGATACAGTTTTGCCTCACTTTTTAAGAGCTGCGTAATATACCAAAGGGTGGATAAATCATATTTATCCGATCAGCATATTTTTAAAGATCATTTCCAATATTTTATTACTAAAGACAGGATTGTAATTAATGTCCTTGTACATATAATTTTACATGTTTATGTGAATATTTCTGTAGAACCAATTTCTGAAAAGGAATCAAGAAGGTACACATTGAAAATTTTGTTTGATATTGCTCAATTGCCTTTAGAGAAGATTATTCTATTTTACATGGTAACTAACAATATATAATATCTTCTATTTATTGCACCCTCATCAATTCTAAACATTATCACTGTGTGTGTGTGTGTGTCTCTCCTCAGATGAGGGCTCAATATACAGCTATCACTTGTTTATATCTTTATCTCTACCTCTAGACTGCAAACTCTACAGAGCCAGTGTCTCTTTCTTACTAATCCTTATATTCCTAAAGGGGGACCAGTTGTTTTCACATAGTACCAAGTTTCCTCAAATTTGTCTAATCATAAGAATTACAATTAAGGATGCAGGCCCCTGGGTTCAGCCTGGCTACTGCATCAGGATTCTGAGGAGTAGTAGAAAGGAGTTTTATCAGAAGGAAAGTTTGGAACTCACTAACATTTAAGTACTTAATAAAACCGTGTCAAATAAATAAACGAATGAGTCCATTTCTATTTCTTTGGAGTTTCCTCTTTGAGGACATTTAATCAAGTACATTTTTCTGTGGCTCTCCTGCTTTTTCTGTTCCTGATATCTCCATCAAAATACATTGAGCAGAAGGGTGTTGAACTCTGCAAAATTAATTGCTTTTATTAGCCAATTGACAAATGATATTCTAAGCATCCCTGTAAGTCTTAAAAAACAATGATTACTTTTGAGCAACATTTTCAAGCTGTTAGGTAGGAGTTTGAAGTAATGTGGAGGGCAGGGTTGGAAAACCGTAATTCAGTGTTCTGAGATATGTGTGTCACGGGTTGAGCTTCACCTGGAATGGCTTGGTGCAGCCACTATGGAGAACAGTGTGGAGGTTCCTTAAAAAACTAAAAATAGAGTTACCATATAATCCTGAAATCTCATTCCTGAGCATATACCCTGAGAAAACTATAATTCGAAAAGATACATGCACCCCAGTGTTCATCGCAGCACTATTCACAATAGCCAAGATATGGAAGCAACCTAAATGTCCATCGACAGATGAATGGATAAAGAAGATGTGGTGTATATATATATACACACACATACATACACACACATATGTATACATATATATATAAAGGAATATTACTCAGCCATAAAAAAAGTGAAATAATGCCATTCGCAGCAATATGGATGGACCTAGAGATTATCATACTAAGTGAAGTAAGCCAGACAGAGAAAGACAAATATCATATGATATTGCTTATATGTGGAATCTAAAAAAGAAGATACAAATGAACTTATTTACAAAACAGAAATAGACCCACAGACATAGAAAACATTTATGGTTACAAAAGGGGAAAGGTTGGGGGGAGGCAGGGATAAATGAGGAGGTTGGGATTAACATATACACACTCCTATATATAAAATAGATAACCAACAACGACCTACTGTCCAGCTCAGGGAACTATACTCAATATTTTGTAATAAACTATAAGGGGAAAGAATCTGAAAAAGATATAAATATATATAAAACTCAATCACTGTGCTGTACACCAGTGTAGGACTGTGGAAAGAGCCTGAGCCAGAAGACCCACTGGTCCTTGACCTGCAAATAACCTTGCTCTGTGACCTTTTGAAAACCTCTTCGTTTCAAGGGGCTCAATTTATTCATCTGTAAAATAAAGGAGTTGAAGTAGCTGATCTCTGAGGTCCCTTAGCTCTAAACTTCATGATTCTCTGATTCTTGTTTTATCTGAGAATTTCATTTGTCTATGTGATTTCTTTCTTGCCTCTGAAATGATAATTGAGGGTTGATTATACGTATCCAGTCCAATTATTCATAGATCATAAAGATTTTTATTATTATATGTGGGAGATTAAGATGTATGAAGGGCCTAAGATTGAAATCTCTACAAAGCCTAATGATAAAAATGCCATTATATACTAAAAATTTTCTTCTTTAGGATACTATACTGGTGTTTTCTGCTAAAAAATATTTAAGAGCAGTGCTTAATATTTAGTGTGCTTCCATTCTCGGAGAGCTGAATTTTAAAAATATATGTATTAAACATGCTTTCATATAAATTATGATACATCATTATTGGAAGCACTGGGCCATGGCAAACGATCTATTACATCATGATTTACTATGCTGTATTATGTCAACTGATGGATTATAGCATGTCAAGTTTTGATATGTAAAATTTTTAAGATAATTGGAGAAGCAAAGCACAAAAATAGTTCATGTACTGTTTTAAATAAAAATCTCTTTTTTCCACTCTCCAAAGTAATTTTAGACATTTTAGAGGGTTCTGTATTTTGGCATAGTTGAGTGTCAGTGTATTACCTCTGTGAGTACATAATATGCACAAGGAAAGTTATTAAGATTGGACATATGATTTAAATAGCTGATGACACCTTTTGAAGGATATAAGAATTAAAACATTTTATAAACCTTCACATTATATCTGTTTTTTTTCTGATTTTTCAGTATTGTGTCAACCATGGTTTTATAAATATGAGCCCTGTTTTTTAAAGAATCAATATATTTTACCTGCTATTCTACTCAGCGGTTACTATCAGCATAAATTTGCTACCAAGGAAACAATAAAAATAATTCTTTGTTGGCCAGTGGACAAAGAAGATCAGTTTTACAGAAAACTTATCTGCACTTTTAATCTGGATAATGGCATAACTAAAATGATGCCAACTACAGATTTAAATAAGGTAAAAAACCCCACAAGTTTCCAGGATTAAAATGTGATCTTACAGCATGACAATTGCTTTACAATGGTGGGTTAGTTTCTGCTTTATAACAAAGTGAATCAGCTATATGTATACATATATCCCCACATCTCCTCCCTCTTGCATCTCCCTCCCACCCTCCCTATCCCACCCCTCTAGGTGGTCACAAAGCATCGAGCTGATCTCCCTGTGCTATGCAGCTGCTTCCCTCTAGCTATCAGTTTTACATTCGGTAGTATATATTAGTCCATGCCACTCTCTCACTTTGTCCCAGCTTACCCTTCCCCCTCCCCGTGTCCTCAAGTCCATTCTCTACATCTGCATCTTTATTCCTGTCCTGCCCCTAGGTTCTTCATAACCATTTTTTTGTTTGTTTTTTAGAATCCATATATATGTGTTAGCATACAGTATTTGTTTTTCTCTTTCTGACTTACTTCACTCTGTATGACAGACTCTAGGTCCATCCACCTGACTACAGATAACTCAATTTCATTTCTTTTTATGGCTGAGTAATATTCCATTTGGGCATATACCCTGAGAAAACCATAATTCAAAAAGAGTCATGTACCACAATGTTCATTGCAGCTCTATTTACAATAGCCAGGACATGGAAGCAACCTAAGTGTCCATCGACAGATGAATGGATAAAGATGTGGTTCATCTATACAATGGAATATTACTCAGCCAAGTTCAATTCTTATCTCCACAATTTGCTAGCCATGTGGACTGGACAACTACTTGAAGTCTTCAAACTGGTTTCCTTATGCGTAAAATGGGACAAATAATCCTCTACTTCTTAGGCATGTTGTATCATGTGAGACTACACATTAAATGTGCCTAACAGAATATGGCTGGCTCCTAAAAAGCCCTCAATAAGTATTAGCTTCTATTATTGTCTGATGTAGGCCTGTACAATAATTCATATTTACTGTCTGCTCTACAAAGAGTTTCTTTCTCTTTTCTTATTTATTTTTTTACTGAAGTTCTGAAAACATTCAATTATTCAAAGTTTTTTTTCAAAAAACTATGTTCATCAATTAAATCCTTCATATTTTTAGAGATTGTAAATTCTCTCAGACCAATGTTTTCCTGATTTCATTTTGTTTGGGGAATCTAAGCTGTTTAGTCTCTTCTCCACAAAAGAAATTTTTCTATATGCTATCTATTTTCAGGAATTTCTATAGCTCATAGTAGAGCTGAGAAACACAAAACACTAAAGTACACACAAAGAAAATACTGCTGTTAATCATCATGTGACAAATTATTATGGCTAGTAGTTTATTTGAGGCACTTCTTTGGAATTAAATGAGAACCCAGCTCATCCACATGTGCCCCTTCTTGTACCTTTGCATGCTTAGAATTAAAGGCAGCAATGTATGTTTTTTCAAAGGCACGTACTGGATGCCTTCCATTTACTCCTCCTGATCTTCTTTCCATCCTTCTCCATCTTGATCTCTTCCCCAGGAGGTGATTCTGAATGGATTAGATTAATAAGGTTCTTTGCCCTCTGGCTTCCTATTGAATGTGGCATGTGGGGTTCAGCAGGGAGGTGAGGGAAGGGAGAAACTGAGGTTAGGTGTTTATTCCACGACAGTCTCTCCCTGCAGGTTTGTCTGAGGCTGTCTACATCCCTCCATCACAGGTTATACCTCCCTCCAGGTGGTCGTGCCCCACAGACCTCTTTCTGTCTCACCTGGTTCTGGTAACTGCCCTCTCCTGCTCTTCTGGGCCTAGAGGTGGGAGGAGGTACAGGTGTTTTTATATTGTTGTAACCTCTGGTTACTGCACTAACCCTGTGACTTCCCTATATCCTTCTTACGCTTTGTAAATCTCTCTATATTAGATTCCCCTCCAAATACTCAGTTTGAATTTGCCTTTTATTTCTTACTGTAGGACCTACACCCCATACAATACTCATTTGCATTTTTAATGTATCTTCATGTTACTGTTTAAATGGTAATTTCTTTGAGAACAAAAAGTATTTACTATTTTTAATTTGCCTCCTTTTATAGTCATAAAGTGGTGGATTTATAAAGGAAGAAATAGTATATAGGTTAAATAATAGTGCTGGATTTGAGGTTTTGAGTTGGGAAGGTGTAAGGATATGTGCTGGGCAAGGGCTGAGGAATTTCTGCATCTTTTACTCACACCATATTGTAAGTCCAGGATGTGGCTTGCACAGGCAGGGTGTAGAGAGAAACTGGGTGTTTCCAGGGCCTCCCTGATGAGACGGGATTCCATTGGCTTCTGCTATTACCCCACTGTATTTTAGTAGCTAGAGAAGGAATGTGGACAGGGAGTGATGGCAGAGCTCTTTCAGATTTTCTTTTTTTATTCATTTTTCATGGCATATAAGGTGATGACAACTATATTGGTGAGTTCTTCTTAATCCTCTTCCCTCAGAGCCCCTTTGGATACCATGACATCAAAGTATAGGTAAAAGATAAATGTTGGTGATTTACTAAGGTATTTCAGAACTATCTATTCCTTGGGTATAAAAAGAAATTGAGGTTACTATGTATAATCTAGTAAAATAATCTCTCTCTCTCTCGAGATATATATATATATATACATACATACATATATACACACACACACACACTTACTTGATGGTCATTTTCATAGGGAAAATAGTTTCTAAAAATGTCTGTATAATCAATAGAAAGTGTTTTTCAAATTTGCTATCATATTCAATGTCATTTACTAATGTTTATGTTTTTACTTAGATTTTCACAAACTTTATATTTTTTCAAAAATATAAATATTTTGAAATGACAGTATATTGCAAGGTATTATCTCCACAGCATATCTGTATAGCTCACTTATCAACAATCCACAGAATTGCAAACTTAGATTAGTGAAGACCTGAAGGTAACAGGAATGTTCCTTTGTAGTCCTTAAACCTTTTTAATCCCTAAAGGTACACCTGTGAAAAAAAGCTGGAGGTGGGATTATGAGCGCATAAAATACATTGTTTTATCTAAACCTACCAAACTTGACTGAACTCACTCTATTCTTTGATTCTAAATATATGTTTGGAGTCAAGGAAACAGGACAGGAACAATATTTACTTCATTACAATCTTCTCCATGAAAATACTTAACCCTAGGTTTTTCAGCAACTGGGGTTTGAATTCAATAAAACTTTTAGGCAATATTTGAATAATTTTGTGAAGGTAATGTGATAAAAGAATCCTCTGTAAATATCTGATTAGAGTCAAACATTTAGATGAATGTGACCCCAAGAGAAGTCTTACAGTTACTATAATTTTACAGAAGAAGTTTGTTACATACATGTGATTATTTTAAGCTACAGGTTTAGAAAAAAAAAAATTAAAGAGCTTTCTAAGGCAGGGCCAGTAAATGTTGAGTTGTTTTACCCACTGTACTTAGGAAATTGTATAGGTTCTTGACTAGAGAGAATTAATGTTTTGTTTTCCTTAAAAGATGAGAGAAGGACTAAAAATGTCCCATATCCTGTTAAGTGACCTATAAAAGCTACTTTAATCATTTTTATAGCTTTTTTGGTTCTCAAATTCATTTGAATATGGTTCTTTACTAACTAAAAATATTCAGATATTAACTTGAATTCCATTTTACCAATTAACAATACTTTCAAGGGTAGAGGTTTCATTTTGTTCAGACATTAGTTTACCTGGAATCCTTTGTTTTTAAAAAATAAAAATATATACCATTAAATTGTGAAAAAAGGAACACACATAAGTAACTGTGATTGGCCAATGATTAACATAACCTATGTAATGTATTTATTTGAGTAACACCATCAAACAACATATAGAATGAGTACTGCAGGGGACATTATATGAAAGTTGACTATTAGTAATAGTATGCAAGTATTTGGTATAGTACGGACACAAAAAGTCCCGTCCTATAACTCAAAAATAGTTTTATAGAGAGAAGAGTACATGCAAAAATCTTTAAATATTTTGCTTTATGAATATTCATAGAGAGGTTTAATATCCAAAAAGATCTTTTTTTCCCTTTGCATGTAGATATAACGTAAGTTGCTAAATGTCTTAAAACCTGTAGCATGATTACCTTCCCTTATGGTAAGTCCCTGTAGCAAGTTTTTACTACCACACTGGCTCAAAATATTGTAATTCATACACTACCAAGATCTCTGAAAAATCATTGTTTATTTTTGTGTGACTAGGAGCATGATATACCCTTCCTTCTAGGTGTCTTTGTCCCATAAATGTTAATGCACCCATGAAACTGACCTGATGCCTTTTAACTTTATTTTTAAAATCCAGTACTGAATCCCCAGATTATACTATCAGTACAATGTCATTGAAAAACAGCTCTGGGCAAAAATATGAAGTATGAAGCTTATTTCCTTCCCATTAGATTTATCTGTGCCATCCTGATAAACTTCCCATGCCTATCACAATAACCAAATAAATTGAAAAACTTGATGTCAAGTGTAAGTGAAGACTAAATCTCTGCAGAATATCACAGAAATTTATTTATTTCCCAAATACTCACTCAACACCAACTACGTATCAGACACTTTTTGAGGTGCTCACTAATGATATGGTGAACAAAAATAACTCTTCATAGTCCTATGGTCTAATAAGGAAAAGACAGAGACATATTTTTAAAATAAAATTAAAATGTTGTTTAGGTTAGGGAGAAAGGTAAAGCAGGAAAGAAAAATATGAAGTTTCAGCTTTTAACAGGGGGTGGTTGGAGAAGGAGGGTTGAAAAAGTGACACTCAAGCAAAGACCTGAAGGAGGAGAGGAAATGATCCTTTTGGCAGAAGAGAGAGGGGAAATCCATGTATCCAAGGATCCTGGCATGTTTGAGGAAGAGTGAGGAGAACAGGGGGGCTGGAGCACAGAGAGTGCGTGTAACAATAGAAGGAGTAGACGCGACCAGAGGTTGGATCTTGTCAATCCTGGAAGGCTGTGTATTCAGAGAGAGTTAGGAAGCAGGGGAATAATGAAATTTGAATTATACTATAAGAGGATCATTCCGGTTGCTGAGTTGAGAAAAGGTGCTAGGCTGCAAGTGAACCAGGCTGGAGATGGTAGAGGGGCTGAGAAATGGTTGGAAGTGAGATGATGTAGAAGTTTAATCTGCGGTTGTAGAGATTCCGAAGTACACGTTAGAAATAAAATGTCCTATTTTAAATGTGATGGAATCTGTAAGAGTATATATTTAAAAAAAGAAAAACTAAAACTTCTGTGAGTAGAAATATCCTTTTCACATGGATATATGATAGTCATGTTTATATGGCATTGCTCTATGATATGTCAGTGGTTCTGTTATAGATTGACTGAAATTAAAAGAAAAAAAGATAAAATGTTTATCTAAACTGATGAAGCTAAAGAATTAGCCAAGGAGTGTGATAGGTTAATAGTTTGGAACTTTATCCTTAAGCAATTGGTAGAATGTTTCATTGGTATTCTATCCCTAGGAATGAGATATGTTGTTTATAAAATCCAAAGGAGGAGAAATGTACTAAATTGGCCCCGATGAATAGATGGCCACTAGATCAAAATTCAACTGGTTGAACCAATAACATTCAGTGATCAAGAAAGTTGTATGCAAAGTGCTAGTAAGAGAAGGAGGAGGAAAAGGAGAAAACAGGGAATTAATGATCGTTAAATGTTTACTGTATTCTAGAAACTATGCTGTGTGTTTTTCTTACATTGCCTCGTTTAAATTTCAAAACATTATGGAAAGTGGAATTAAGAGAGAAATAATTAGGGAAAAGCACTGAGGGTAGTGCAGCAGGGAGGCATGGAAAGGGAAATAGTCCACGTGCCCAAGAAACTGGAGGAGGGATGCAGAATGGGAAGAAATAATTAATGCTTTTATATTGAAGTTGCTGAAGAATTTTAAGTCGTATTGTGACTGCTGTATTTGCATAGATAGTTTTGGTAGCCATGTGAAGGCTGGGATTACTGGGAGCTAAGGCTGGAGACAAAGGACTAGTTATGAGCATGTGGAATCAAAAAATGCAATATGTGACTGTGACCAGGAGTAAGGCATGTTTGTTTTAAGGTTATCTTCTGCCATCCAAATAGACAAGCAGCTTGATTACACAATTCAGGAGAGTGGTCTAAATGAAAGACAGAGATTTGGGACTGATCCCTATAGAAGCCTTGGACATAGATGAGATCATGGGAGCTGATGGAAATGGATAGAGTTAGGACAAAGGACAACAGCCAGCACTGAGAGAAAGAAGGAAGAAGAGTTCATGAAAAAAACTATGGAAGATCAATGGAAAATTTGGGGAAAAAGAAGACTGTAGCATGGGAGCCCTAGGGAAAGAAAATTTAAGGAAAAAGGGAGGAGTTAAATAAAAGTGAAAGAATGTAGTCAGAGAAGGTAAGAACCTGCTTAGAACATTCAGCAGCAGGATTTTCTTGTGCTCTGGATAAAAACAACATCAGACCAGCAACTGGGGCAAAAGTCCAATTGAATTAGCTTAAGGAATGCATTAGGAGTTGAGGAATTAGAGGGCAGAAAGGTAAAGCTCTCTGTATTACCTCTAATAGGTATAATAATGATCCCCAAAGATGTCTACGTCCTATTCTCCAGCACCTGTATGTTACTTTACATTGCAGATGTGATTAAATTACTAATTTTGCAATGGGGAGATTATCTTGAATTATCTGGGTGGGTCCAATGTAACCACATGGTCTTTTTAAGAAAGGAAGGCAGAACAGTCAGAGAAGGAGATGTAGTGATGGAAGCAGAAGTCGGAGGGATGCGGTTGATGGCTTTAATGATGGAAAGAGACTGAAAGTTAAGGAATATGCGAAGGCTCTAGAAGCTGTAAAAACACAGGAAATGAATCCCCGGAGACTCTAGAAGAAAGACAGTTGGGCCAACACCTGAATTTTAGACAGGTTGAAACCCATTTTGGACTTCTGACCTCTAGAACTTTAAGATAATAAATTAGTGTTGCGTTTTAGCCACGAGGTTTGTAGTAATTTGTTATAAGAGCAGTAGAAAACTAATATATTACCCTTGGCTGTGAAAGAGGAGAAATACAAAGAGAGATAAGAGCACAGGGGTTGTGTGTGTGTATGTGTGTGTGTGTGTGTGTGTGTGTAAAATCATCATCAAGGATTCTTGAGACCACCCTCATGAAAATTCTGTAATATGGTAGGATGGTAGCTTTGGGACTTGTTTATTGGAAGATTTTACTTGTATGCAATTATATAAATGATAATCACTCTTGTGATAATTTTACTCGGTTCCTCTCATATAGGTTTGCAAGGACTGAAGAAGCAGAGTTGACAGCTGTACTTTTGGATACTTTGATATTTGTGTACTTGTGTTGCCACATTTTTATATTCCTCTACAGTCATTTTATTTTATGTATGCAAATTCTGTTCCCATGCTATTTTTATGCATTTTAAAGAAATCTCTGCTCAGAGTGTTATTCATAATAATAGTGTGTTCCATTTTTGTTTTTTTAAAACTAGTGGAAAATAAGTTCCTGCAATATAATGAGGACCCATGACACTATTCGAACTTTCAAAATGAAGTGAAAATCCTTTGATTTTAACTTTCTGTTGGTCGTCATAGTCATCCCTGACTCATTTCCCAGCATAAGCATCAGAGCAGTAACATGTAAAACTTCTCAATGTCTGCCAAAATGACATAATACCTGAAAAGAAATGGCCTAGTTTAAAGAAAAGTTCAAGTGTTTGCAATCAAAGTAATCAATACAAGGTGATTAGATATTAATAATGGAACAGAATTCTCAGTGTTCTCCTACTTGCTCATTACTTCAGATTTTTCTCATTATTATAAACTACAAACCATAATTATGATTTATAAATATTTTAGATCAAATGAAATAATATTTGCCTCTAATAATTATATACAAATCATTCTTTGCTAACTCAATACATACCTTAATCCTCAGACCATTGAAGCTAAAGGTTAGTAACTCATACATTCACTCTGTCCTCATATAAATACAAGTCAAACTTATCCTAAAAAGATTAAAATACAGATGTTAAGGGACAAGGTTAACCAGGTCTTCTGATTGTAGCTGCTGTGTTTGGAGTTGTCCAAGATGACCTGAAGTATGTTCAAAACAGTTTCCTCTGACACTCCTATGTAATTGTATTTTAAAATGAAACAGGATTATTTTTCTCTAAACAACACTTTCCTCTGTGCAGTATGTTCCCCTGTGATTTCTTTCCTCTATGCAGTTGCCTATGCTGATCGTTCCATGTGCACTTCTCTCTTCCTCCATCTTCATCTATCTCAAAGCCTAACTGTAATTCAATTTTTTTTCCTGATGTTTTGCTTGATTTTAAGGGAAAAAATGCACCTCCACCTCCTTTTGGGATGTAACATTATAACTCTTTGTGAACTGATCATCCCTTCATTAGGATAGAGTGAATGCTTCTAGGTGGAAGGAATGATTCATCTTTTGATCAGCTGCATCCATGGTGCTCATAGTGGGGCCTTTCAACAGAGCAGAGCATCTATAATGACTAAGTGAAGATTGAGGTTCTGCTCTCCTCTCTTAGTAGGTTGCTATATTAAAAAAAAAAATCATTAGCTCTCTTCAAATAATTATTCTTATGGATTTTTCTCTTGATTAGTAATGATCTTTAGTCCTTCTTCAGAGTAGCATTGTTTTAAAAAAGAAACTCTTCATGAGAAATGTCTAAAAATGGAGAAAACAGATTTCAAATCATAGCTACTCAGCTTTACCTAAAAATACCCAGATAAGCTAATGCATCCATTTATGATCACAATTCACCTTTTCCTTTATATGAGTTTCATGCTTCAGTGGAATTATTTGGTTTTACTGGAGTTCTTTTAATTTACACTTAAAGTATAAATTTTATACAAAAATCTAAAATAATGCTATCATGATATTTTTGTTCACATCTCATATCTCTGATAAAATACAATAAATAGCATATTTGGCAATTAATATCAGTCAGGCTCTCTGTACGAGCTCATTGGATCTTTACAACTGCTTTATGGTTTACATACAACTATAATCCACACTTAATAGATGAAGGAAGTAAGGCAGTGTTTAAGTAACATGGCTAAGTTAACACAACTGGTTATCAGCAGAGTAGAGATTTGAACCCATGAATATAGTTCTCAGCAAATATATCCGAGTGTCTCTGTATATTGTTAAAGGCTTTTTTTTTATTTTTCTAGAATGAGATTCATGCCAATGTTTTCTATTTCTTCCCACCTTTCTTGTTGCCTCATCTGTGGGCTCGAATCTAGTACAGAATTTTTCATATAGTATTAGTATTTAAATTCTTGAATAGTCTTGGTTCACAAGATTTGAATGCATTGGTATCAGGGGCACTATCTTTAGTGCAACTAAGCTGCATTTAGGAGCTTTAGTTTTCTCCTCTATAAAATGAAAATGACAATATTCAAGATAAATGAGGGTATCAATTGAGATTAAGTATGTAAAATAACCAACATATTTCTTAAACATAATTGTTGCTCAATTAGTTCTATTTATTTCACCCTCCTTTAATATTCTCTATTTTAGAATTGGAGAAAAGTATCTGTGTCATGAGAACACACTTTTTTATTTGTGAAAATTTCTAAACGAAATTTTCAAATGGCCTGCATCTGGTATGCAGTTGATTGCCAAATGCATTTTGTAGTCCTTTTCCATGTGGCAACACTAAAACTGTTCCTATCCACACTGATTATCTACCTTTTTCATTTATTTATTACAAATTTCTGGGACACAAACACAATTGGGGGACATTGGCAGACGTGCTATTGTGTGTGTGTATGTGTATATATTCCTAGTCTTTCCAAAAAAGTCTTTTCAACTAATTATGGAAATGAACATAAAGGTGTAATGTCTAAACTGGGAAATTTGTTTAGTTATATAGCTCAATAAGGTGATCATAAGGCTCAGTTTCAGGGAACTATTTGGATTCCATGAAACATAGTGTGTAAATTATAAAATATATACTTTGTTCAAGTGAGTTTGTAAAATTCAGAATCAAATAAAGTAAAATAGCAAGGCTTTTTTAACTTTAGAATTTTCCAAACTATGGAAGACCTTTCTTTCATCTCTGAAACAACTACTGGTATTCCATGGAACACAGTTTGGGAAATGTTGGTTTGATATGAGACAACTGAAGATGTTAAACCTATGTTTCCAAAGATGTATGATATGTTAAAAGTTGTTACTTGAAAACCTGAGTTACATAGTCGAATTCATTTAGAAAATTAACAGAGTTGAATAATTTTCTCTTATTAAGGGAATTCTTAGAAATTTTAATATAGTAAATATGTCTGTTATTAATATGCTAATAATATGTTAAAATATCTAAGAGGATACTTCCCTCTGTAGCATAGCTCAAAATGACTTGATTATCGGTCACTTTTCTGTAAAAGTTCCCATTAACATCTCATGGAATATTAGTGCTGCAAAAATAGTTTTAAAAACTTGGTACTAGATCATTGGTTCTCAAAGTATAGCCCCCTGACTAGCAGTATCAGCATCACCTGGAAACTGGTCAGCGTTGCAAACTCTCAGCCCCATCCCAGACCCACAGAATCAGAAACTCAGGGGTTAGGGTCTATAATCAGTGTTTTAACAAGCTCTCCAGGTGATTCTGACAAACACTACCGTTTGACAACCAATATTTGGATGTTTGTAAGATTGACCACAATAATAAGTGCAAATATTTTTAACTGGACTCAAATTAGAATAAAATAGATAATGAAATTTTAAAGGTATTCTTTTGGGCTGAACAGTGTCTCACCAAAATTCATACGTTGAATAACCCCTCACAATGTAAATATGTTTGGCGATAAGGCCTCTAAAGAGGTAACTGAGGTAAAATGAGATCACGTGGGTGAGCCCTAGCCCATGTGACTAGTCCCCTTATAAGGGGCAATTAGGAAACACATGCTCACAGAGAAAAGACCGCTTGAGGATGTAGCAGAAGGCAGCCATCTGCAAGCCAAGGAGACGCCTGGGAAGACGCCAAACCTGCAGATACCTGAATCTTGGACTTCTTGCTTCTAAAACTGTGAGTCAATGAATTTCTGTTGTTTAAGCCGTCCCAGCCTATGGTATTTGTTTTGCCAGTCCTAGCAAATTTATGCAGGTATGTATTTAAATCACTGAACTTTTGGATTGAGTCAAATCAATTCAAGGGGTTTTTTTGCTATTATAAAGTGCTATGTTTACTTTGCAATTCATCTCCATGAAAGCTCACAAATGTTGTAATATTTTGGAAGAAATGAGACAAAGCATCCTTGCAGTTGTTTAATTATATCTTGGGCTGAATAAGCCACAAGACTCGAAAGAAAGTTTTGAGCAAGGGTGGTAGCTCTTGTTAATGTAATTAGCCTTTTACTTCTTTCCTTTTATTTTGTCTAATTTTAAGGTAAAAGCTTATTTCTATACCCCTCATCCTTTTGGTGTAAGGTCTTTTTGTTTTTCCATGTAGCAATGGTAGCATTTGGTGTTTTATCTAGAAAAGAAAGACTTCGTTGGAAAACACCTAATTTATCTTGTAAAAACTCCACTACTTTTGTCATTTATTAGTACAAAGTACATTGAAATAGAAGTAGTAATATGCTTCCCTGGTTTTAAAATATATTTATCCCATACACCATTAATAGATTTAATACCATTATCGATTTAAAATGATGTCTGTGTATTGCGTGTTTTAGGCCTTAGGTGGATAGAGTTAATTCTTTCTATATGACTGCTTGTTGTGAGACTTATGCTGACATATATCTCATAATGGTTCCTGTTGATTGATCTAATTATATACACATGGTTTTATTGGAGCTTTGTGAATCTGGAGATACCCATGTTTGCTTAATGTTCTACAAGCACAATTCAAAACCCTTTAGGCTTACCAGGATTGTTTCCATAATCCTTAATTGAGAAAAGTAAGCCTTGAGAATTTTGAAATACCCTGCCTAAATCAAGCTTCTGGGCCAGGAAATTTTCTCATTTTTCTCATTTTCTTTTTTTTTTGAGAATCTTTTAAAAATATGTTATGTATTTTTTGTGTGAATGTCATTTTAGAATGAAATGAAACATATTTATTCCTATGAGTGAATATAAATGTCTTTGCTTTAAGGCCTTTGATTTTCAAATGTGAAGAGTGACTATTTTGCAAAAGAATATACAAAATAAAATTACACCATAGTAAGCAGTGACTAGCAGAGAAATAGTAATATTTCAAAACAAGGCTAATACCCTTAAATTACTATATTTTATGTATGAAGATAAAGATAGCAGAATAATATTAATTTTCATAACTAAGTTAATTTCATTGAACACTCCTGAATGGTAGATATGAATCTGTGAATTTTAGTTTTTTTATTGGTCTCCATAACACATCAAGAATATCATCCTGATGCTTGAAACATGCAATTGTGTCTATAATCTGTGATTTATCCTTTCTCTCTGCAGTTTTAATGATTTTTACATTTTTTTCTTTGTATTGCTTGAAGAATAGTTCTGGCAAATAAGGTTACAATGTTTTCTATCCACTCCAGTGTTTTGGGCTTTCAAGTGTTTGTTTTTTTTTTTTATATATGTAAATTTATTTTATTTTTTATTTTTGGCTGCGTTGGGTCTTTGTTGCTGCGCGCAGGCTTTCTCTGGTTGCGGTGAGCGGGGGCTACTCTTTGTTGCAGTGTGCAGGCTTCTCAGCCTTCAGTAGTTGTGGCACGAGGGCTCAGTAGTTGTGGCTCACGGGCTCTAGAGTGCAGGCTCAGTAGTTGTGGCACATGGGCTTAGCTCCTCCACGGCACGTGGGATCTTCCTGGACCAGGGATCGAACCCGTATCCCCTGCATTGGCAGGCGGATTCTTAACTACTGCACCACCAGGGAAGCCCTCAAGTGTCATTTTTTAACAGAGCTTCAGTTTACTGAAAGCCCAAGACAAACCTAAAGTTTTGAAATGTAATTCCATAGACATATGAAATTTTTCTTGACTGAATCACTTTATTTAATAACCCAAATCTTGTGAAGCATAAACCAGCAAAACTGTAATGCTGATAGAGGTTTCTCTCATAAATCTTACCCACCACCCCCATCAAATATATATATGTTTAGCCGCAGTAAAAGACTCAAGGGAGGGCTGTACTGGAGCTGAATAATGGCGGCAGGATGGGGGTCAGAGGACTGCTTAAAAAGGGAAAAGAATAACAAATGAGTGACTTGCTAAATAGTGGAGAGCTTTGTGAACCATAATTACATTCTTTGAGCAGCCAAAGCAGTTTGCTTTCTTGGTACTTACTGACCTTGATTGGAGAAGAGTTGTCTAATATACTGCGGAAACGAAAATGGTACAATTAACTCCTAAAGGAAGCTAACTGGCTTCGGTTCATCTGAAGTTTACCATCCATGGATGTTGATAGTTGCAGTGTAACGTTAAGAAGTTATCATTTCAAAAGGAAAGACAATGATCGATGAAATGAAAGATAAAAGATCTTTATGATTCAGAAAGGATCAAAAAACCAAACATGACCTGAGAATATTTAAATGAGACTCCAGTGTTAAAATGCACACACGTTCGTTTACGAACATCTCTTGTCAGGAAAATACCTTTATGATTGATTCACATTTGTCTATTTACAATACTTGGAAACATTTATTGAGTCTTTTATTGTTAGGCACTATATTAAATACTTTCTTAATTAATCCTCTTAAGAGACTCATGAGGGTGAGAACTAACTTTATATTCATTTTACAGATGTGAAAACTGAGGCATAAAGAGGTTTAGTAATTTTCTCTGGCCAAGAGTTGGGGGCAGGAGTCAATCCTAGGCATTTTGAACACATTCTTTAAGCAGCATTGCATGATAGTGAAATAATTGTTGAAGGCTTGAACATTAATAAACTGGGGCACCTTTACTTATCAAAAACCACACCGAGCCACAAATACTAAAAAATTGGTAGTCTCTGGTTCCAAATGGAAAACAAAAAAAGATCTGTCTTTATTTGAGCCTTCCTACTGCTTTGTCTTCTAGTTCCCTCTTGACTGATTAGAGCGTAGTAATATAATAAAGTTGAGATTTAAGAGTTTAGATTTTTAAAATAAACCTCCCAGTATGTATATTCTAGGTTAAAACGCATGTTTTCCTTTTTTGTCTCCTTCCCATTCAGAACCTTTTCATCTGGACAGTACTTTAAAATTTCTTTGTTTATAATTCAGTTTTTTTCTTTTTTTTTCCCAGTGTTTTCAAATAGACCAAGTATTGGTCTTTAAAACTGTTAGTGATGTTCAATTGGAAATTTAGGCAGTGATTCAGTTTTTTGCCTAAATGTAATATTATACCTAAAGAGAGATGGGAGAAAAAACTTGAAATAGAGGATGTATAGCTCTGCTTTAAATCTGTATTAGCAGCAGTTGTCTTGAAAACATTGTTTAAGTTAACAATATGAAAATGTAGTATGCAGCTGTAGTTAGTGAGTTTGCTTTCTTATGTGCATAATATGAGCTTGTAATGGAAGTAATGTCATATACTATTTAACTCTGACATTTACTGTTTGCCCTAGTAGATGGTCTTCCTTTTACTTAAGTGCCATTACTTTTATGTAGTCCATTTTCATTGCATTTAGTCCCATTTTAGTAATAATGCTTGCATGATTTACCAGGCAAATGCAATCTTTGCCCTGAATGGCACAGTGCAAGAAAAAATGGAAGCTGTTAAGAGGCTGAATGGCAAAAAAGTATTATTGACCTATGGTGGCAGCCATGTGTTTCAATTATTTTCAAGAATCCATTTGTCAAATAAGTGAAGCGATGTGGGACGTCAAGTTCAAGCTGGGGTTAGTGCCTTTCTACATCTGATATGATGTATCTTCTGTAGCCATTTAATTGAATTACCCAATTTATTTTTCAAGCAACAATGCTCTACCAAAAGCCATGACATTAAACAATTAAATATGAGTTTAAAAGTCTGCATTTTGTGTAGTTCATCATTCCTCTGCAGCAGAAAGTGAACCCGAGGGCCTGAGAATTTCTGATTTTGGTGTAGTAAAAGCTTAGCTTCTAGGGAACACCCTAACTGTCCCATATGGAAACATTTTAAAAGTAATACTTCATAATTCTTCTTTGAGCAGAGCAATGGCATAAACATTTAGAATTTAACTGAGATGGCTCAATAATTCCTCGAGAAACAACATTCTATGTGGACAAGTAAACTCTAGGCTGTGATCCTTTTACCTAATTTTAATGCTCAATGATTTTGGTTAAGAATGCTTTTCTATTTGAAGTGTCTCCATTTTGTGACTGTAGAGGCGAAATCCTAATGAATAAAAAAATCAGGCTTTCAAAGAATTATGAAGGGGACATGCAGTTGAGAAATACCTATGTTTTCAAGTCACTAAAATATTCTGAGCCATTATCACTTACAAAGTTGTTGAAACATTTAATGAAAAACAAGTTACGTGACCATAACTCTTCCATTTGTGTGTGTGAGGGGGAATGGTGGGCGAGAATTCAAAGTAGATGCGTGCTGCCTTTAGTTAAGATAACTACTGTGGAAAAAAAGTTAATTTTTATTTTTTACAAGGGTATTCTATAACAAGTATTAAGAACCCTTTATTTTAGGTTTTCTTTTGTTGCCAAATTTGACATAAAGATGTGTTTTTGATCTGAGGAGAATAATTACTGAAATGCAGAGAACAGAAGCGACTTATATTTTTTTCAATTAACATTCAACAATTAAATTTTAATACGGTCAGGGAATTGTTCAGATCCTTTTGTATAGGGATACTGCACCTTTAATTATCTGCCCTCTGGTGCCAAGCCTTTTCTTTGAGTGCTTCCATAAAAGCTTATTGCAGCTAGTTATTGAGCAAATTAGTACTTGAGTTTTGGTGAAAAATGTCTTTATTAGTCCTAAAACCGGAGTCACTGTGCATTCCCAGAAGGCGTGATTTTGTTTGATGAATAAATCTAGTAATTATCCTGCTGTTAGGGCTGTACTGCAAATGTCATAAGCAGATAAACAGAGGGAGTAAGCCTTCCGTAAATTCTCTAATTATCTATGTTGGACTACTTATCGCCTGCAGATGATTTATGAGCATATTGATATATCCTTAAGTATGTTCATTTGAGTTCACAGATGCAAATAATTAAGGCACTAGTCATTTACAAGGGAGGCTTCAGGTCAGGGTCATTTCATTATAAAATTTCAGCCTGGCTTGTACTATAAAACAAGATACAGATATAATCGCCTTGACCAGGATATTTCCTAAGAGACGTTTAATTTTCTTTCCTTGTATCTGGAGATATTATTCTCACCCATTATTTTCATTAAATAAGACTTTTTCAACTTTCCTATGTCACCTATTTTTATTTCATTTTAAGAAATAGTAACTGACCTATGTTTAATATTTCTAAATTTCTTAGCAAAATGATCACTGCGAAAACCCAGAAATTCTTCAAAACATTTAAATGCCATTTAAAAATTTCCAAAACATGTTCTTCAAATACAGGTGCTTTATTTTTCTCTTTGACAATTTCACTTCAGGTGACTGGTTTCCTAAACTGTAGAAAATTATATAAAGAATATTTTGTTCTCATGCTTATTTTCTAATTGACTAAGAAATCAACTGTATAAATCCCTCAAAAATAATTTATTTTAATAATTAAAGCTAATGTACCTGTATATGATAAGAAAAAGAAGTTACTCTGAAAAGTTGAACGTGAATAGTTAATAAAAGTACTTGATACTAGTTCTCCAACACATTGAATTACAAACACTTTAAGAAGATGAATGATTTTAAGATATATCTTACATATTTTGGTACTTTTTGAGCTGTGATGTGTGGAAGAAAATATACCAGTTAAAGAAGAGTGTAGACATTGTAGCATATTATTTAAAAAATTGTACAAAAACAAAAAGTTAAGCAAGCAAAAACTTTCTTACTTTTGATATTACTAGAAGTCAAAGCGCTAAATAGAATCACATGGATGTAATCATCGACTTGATTATTTGATTTATGAGTAAGGAACGAATCTCTTTCTGGCCAGATCCTTATTAAACTGAGGTTTAGCTACATAATTCTTGAAGAAGGCTACTGATGGTGTTCTCAAAGGATTTATGTCAGTTTCGGGTCATTGTATTTCCCAACTGACAAGAGCAAATTAATTGGAAACTTACGTATATTTAAAAAAAAATTGAGGTTGTCCCAAGAGTCTCAAACTAAGAGGGACAGTGGCTCAACCCTCTAGAATCAATTCAGTCTACACAGAGCCCTTTATAAAACTGATCTGAGGTTTGATATTGGAGGCAGATTCTTAGCAGAGCTGCTACCAGTTGAAAATCAAGATTGTTATCTTAGAATTCGGTAAATAAAGGGACATTTCTGTTTAATATATCAAGGTGGTATTTCATGAATCTACCATCATAAAGCAATTTCTTATGTGCCGTTCCTTGCTTTCTTCCTCTCCCAAAACACACTCACAGATTTCTCCATTTCCTCCTCTACACCCTCTCCACAGCCATGTGTAACAGTGATCACACTCACTGCTTGGGATTCAATACATCAGACTTACACTTACATCAGATATTCCACTATTCTTTCTCTTCCATTGTAGCCTAAAACGGTTAAGTATTGTAAAGCCCATTAACAAGAAGAATCCAGTCGGCTTTTATTTCAACTTGTCTATAAAGATACCTTGAATGCCAATCCACTTCTAGAAATTAGCTTATCATAAATGTACAACTGAAGAAATGTGTCTTATCATACAAATAATTTATCGGTAGTAAGTCATGAAAACTAAGTCTTAGAATTAGACCTTACAAAAACAAAATCGATTTTCACATTTCTAGCATTCATATGCAAAAATTGGCATTTTTACAAGTATTGCATCTTTGAAAAGTCCTTCTTGGCAAAATGTTTTTGCAGATTTTCCCTAACGGAGCTGAAAATGCCATTAACAATAGTTTGATCTTATCAGGAAAACCATATAGATATAATTCACTGTTCTGTAAATAGAATAGTTTTATAAGTTAAATCTTAAAAGTTAGTACTTGATAACAAAGTGAATCAGCTATACATATGCATATATCCCCATATAAAGCAGAAAATAACACACCATTGTAAAACAATTATACTCCAATAAAGATGTTAGAAAAAAAAGAAATGCAAAAAAAAAAAGTTAGTACTTGAAAAGGTAAACGTTTTACTCCAAATGTTATTTCAGCATGTATGAAATTATGCATCTTGAAAAAATCTGTAAAAGCAAATTAAAATACGTAATTCATACTTTTAATGAGTTATGTGTGTTCATCCAAGATGCAGCTAGAACAAAGTGAGTAGGTAAGTCTTCTGACTTACAGTCCCGATTCCCTTATAGCATTGAGTCTAATACAGAGAACTGAAGAGCAGGAGTATAACTATACTTTACTCAACTCATTATTCTCTTGATATTTAAGTAAATCCAGAAATGTTAAGTATCTTTATTTTATTAAAATTTCCCATTTCTAGAATATTGTGGTATTTAAAAAAAAATTCTAGTTGCTTGATAAAACTAGTAAGAATAGATTTCTCCTCAATTACAGAAATCGAATTTTCTATTTTGCATTTCCAAATATTAGCACTAAAGCCAATAATACAGGATTAATAAATATGTGGTGAGCAAAATTTTTGAAGGATTTAAACACAAACACACACAATTTTGCTTTCATGCATGCACTCATTTTCCATGGCTACTTTCTTTTCTCTCATTGAATTCCACCTCTCATTCTTTATATGTTGCCATAAGTTGAACGACTAGGGCATGTTTGTTAGGACATGGCTAATATCTTCTAGTAAAGAAGGAAAATAAAGCCGGTATTTAACAACGATTTTATTCTGAGTGAAAATATATTGTGTTTTGTTATATGTTTATCTACAAAATGTTATATAATATAGGTTATATGGCTAATATGTATGTATATATTATATGCATTTATATGTGTGTGTACATATCTGTATACCTATTGATCTCAGAACTCTTTCTTCACTAGAATTATTTCTGAGCCAAGCATTTTTCTTTGAGAAGATGAAAGACAAAACAAGTAGTGAGAAATTGCAGTGCGCCTAAAATTGTGCTGAAACTGCGATGTCTCAGGACTGGCTCAGACATCCCGGGTGCCTCAAATTATATCATGGGAATCTTTACTCTTATGATTAGCTGTGCAGGACAATGATTCCACTGTTTGGATTGCAGCCACCGAACTGCTAGATAGCTGGGAGGCAGAGAGGGGTCGTGCAGATGTCACGGAGATCTAAGGCAATTTTTTTTGGCTTTCTGAAGTTGACTTTGTAGTATTGGGGTCAGAATGTTTTTACTTCTTGACAAATCCTTTATAGAAATAATTTACTCATCTTAGCTTAAAAAGTCCCCCCGAATTCCTGAATATTTTACGTTTCTTTTGTGCCTATTGTTAAAATAAATAAAGTGGAAAAAGAGGACAAATGTAAGAAATAATAGTGTCATTGAAAGTGTCATTGCACTGTAGTTTGTAAATGATTACTTCTTTTTCAAATGAACACACTCATATTCTCTCTCCCCCCGTCACCCCCGCCTTCTCTCTCTCCCATCCCGAAATACTGGAACACCCTTTTATTTAATGTTGGTGCCTGAAACTGGGAATGCATAGAGAAACAAGTAAATAGCAGTCTTTCTTTGTGGGCATTCAATCACTGTCAACAGCTTATTTTTATGAGTAGTAAATTTAGTTTCAAAATAAGCACAGTGAAGAAAAGAATGTGATGCCAGAATTTAAAGAGCAATATATCACCTGACTAGTGTTCATGCATAAAATAGAATCAGATCCTATTGGGCCTGTGATAGGACTATTAACTGACCTACAAGATAAAAGCACAAAGGTAGATGTCTAATTCCCTTGCTCCCTGCGCAAGTGAACATTTTTCAAAAGAGCTAACTAGTAGAATCATTGATTTTCCTCTTTGCTATTCTTTGATTCTCACCAAGATCTGAGCTTATTCCTATTAGCATGACTTCATTAAATCTCAGAGGAAACATGCCTGGTAAGGAAGCAAATGGAGGTTCAGGAATACCATAGATCATAATTTGCAATTTTTATAGTAATCTTATTTATGTCTCACAAAATCGTCATAGTACTTTGGTGTTAGATACAGAACATTTCTCTAATTCTGTTGTCTCTTTCCTTGCCATTGAGGACTTTCTTTTCCTTTTTCTTTTCTGTGAGTTTATATAACCTAGTTGGAGAAGTTTGTGTGCATTTGTTTTAAAATCACTGCCTTTGATTTTATATTTGATAATTAAAAAACTGAAGGAAAACCCCAGTGCAGCTCATCATAACATTGTAACACTGAGAATTGTGCTTCTTGTTGATATATATTGTCTGTGGTTGTAGTGTTTTAATTTCCTACCATGTTATTTATTGAAAAATTATATAATATGATTATCTTTGCATGTTAACATTTTTTTTGATTGGTTTACAGAGCTGAATCTTCGAACTATTGTACAATCTTCATACTTTCTCTAGATTTTAAAAGTTTGTTTCATTTGTTTTTACTTTTTTATCTAGAAGTATCAAAGCTGAGGAGTCAAAATTTAGAAGAGTTAAGAATGAAATAAAATGCCAATAGTTTTCATTCCTTTTAGACTATAGATCTTTGCTTACTGAACAATGGGGGAAAATAGGTATTAAAAAATTTTGCCAACGTATGTAATCCTGAGGATTTACCCTTAAAACTAGTTATTCAACATCAGATGAAAGGTCATCAATAAGCAATATATGAATTGTTCACTGTGTGGGATGTACTTTGGATTTTGTCTGATTCGAGTCATTTCAGCTCAGCTACTTTGGATTCTGTGATTGGATGTAGTCCAATCCAATCTTACGTGTCTTACATGTGGTATGTAGTGTTTTTTGTTTGTTTGTTTGGTTTTACTGTAACCAGAGGAAGTGGAGAGATCCATGCAAAGCCCCATTTCTATGATCCTCTCAGTGGTCTATACTGAGCAAAGAAAGAAATTCACTTACACACCAAAATTACAACCAAAGAATTTTAATAGTGTTTTGTTTAAATTAGGTGGAAAATCTGAGAAGTGTGTGTGATTTCTAAGATTCTCTGGTATGTTGCATGGGGTTACAAAGGACGAGTAGATTTTAAGAAAAAAGATAAAAATTAAGATATACAGACATTTCTTTTACCTCACACCTTTGTAAAAATTATTCTCCTCCTTGGCCAGTAGTCAGTCTTCAGCTTCTTTTTTTTTTTTTAAACGTCTTTATTGGAGTATAATTGCTTTACAATGGTGTGTTAGTTTCTGCTTTATAACAAAGTGAATCATCTATACATATATCCCCATATCTCCTCCCTCTTGCGTCTCCCTCCCACCCTCCCATCACATCCCTGTAGGTGGTCACAAAGCACGAGCTGACCTCCCTGTGCTATGTGGCTGCTTCCCACTAGCTATCTATTTTACATTTGGTAGTGTATATATGTCCATGCCACTCTCTCACTTTGTCCTAGCTTACCCTTTCCCCCCCCATCCTGTGTCCTCAAGTCCATTCTCTAGTAGGTCTGTGTCTTTATTCCCGTCCTGCCCCTAGGTTCTTCATGACCTTTTTTTTTTTTTTTTTTTAGATTCCATATATATGTGTTAGCATACGGTATTTGTTTTTCTCTTTCTGACTTACATCACTCTGTATGACAGACTCTAGGTCCATCCACCTCACTACAAATAACTCAATTTCGTTTCTTTTCATGGCTGAGTAATATTCCATTGTATATATGTGCCACATCTTCTTTATCCATTCATCTGTTGATGGACACTTAGGTTGCTTCCATGTCCTGGCTATTGTAAATAGAACTGCAATGACCATTTTGGTACATGACTCTTTTTGAATTATGGTTTTCTCAGGGTATATGCCCAGTAGTGGGATTGTTGGGTCATATGGTAGTTCTATTTTTAGTTTTTTAAGGAACCTCCATACTGTTCTCCATAATGGCTGTATCAATTTGCATTCCCACCAATACTGCAAGAGGGTTCCCTTTTCTCCACACCATCTCCAGCATTTACTGTTTGTCGATATTTTGATGATGGCCATTCTGACCGGTGTGAGGTGATATCTCATTATAGTTTTGATTTGCATTTCTCTAATGATTAATGATGTTGAGCATTCTTTCATGTGTCTGTTGGCAATCTGTATATCTTCTTTGGAGAAATGTCTATTTAGGTCTTCTGCCCATTTTTGGATTGGGTTGTTTGTTTTTTTGATATTGAGCTGCATGAGCTTCTTGTAATTTTGGAGATTAATCCTTTGTCAGTTGCTTCACTTGCAAATATTTTCTCCCATTCTGAGGGTTGTCTTTTTGTCTTGTTCATGGTTTCCTTTGCTGTGCAAAAGCTTTGAAGTTTCATTAGGTCCCATTTGTTTATTTTTGTTTTTATTTCCATTTTTCTAGGAGCTGGGCCAAAAAGGATCTTGCTGTGATTTATGTCATAGAGTGTTCTGCCTATGTTTTCCTCTAAGAGTTTGATGGTGTCTGGCCTTACATTTAGGTCTTCAATCCATTTGGAGTTTATTTTTGTGTATGGTGTTAGGGAGTGTTCTCATTTAATTCTTTTACATGTAGCTGTCCAGTTTTCCCAGCACCACTTATTGAAGAGGCTGTCTTTTCTCCATTGTATATTCTTGCCTCCTTTATCAAAAATAAGGTGACCATATGTGCGTGGGTTTATCTCTGGGCTTTCTATCCTGTTCCATTGATCTGTATTTGTGTTTTTGTGCCAATACCATACTGTCTTGATATCTGTAGCTTTGTACTATAGTCTGAAGTCAGGGAGCCTGATTCCTCCAGCTCCATTTTCCTTTCTCAAGATTGCTTTGGCTATTCGGGGTCTTTTGTGTTTCCATACAAATTGTTAAATTTTTTGTTCTAGTTCTGTGAAAAATGCCATTGGAAGTTTGATAGGGATTGCATTGAATCTGTAGATTGCTTTGGGTAGTTAGTCATTTTCACAATGTTGATTCTTCCAATCCAAGAGCATGGTATATCTCTATCTATTTGTATCATCTTTAATTTCTTTCATCAGTGTCTTATAGTTTTCTGCATACAGGTCTTTTATCTGCTTAAGTAGGTTCATTCCTAGGTATTTTATTCTTTTTGTTGCAGTGGTAAATGGGAGTGTTTCCTTAATTTCACTTTCAGATTTTTCATCATTAGTATATAAGAATGTAAGAGATTTCTGTGCATTAATTTTGTATCCTGCTACTTTAGTCTTCAGCTTCTTTGAGAAAGATTGTTGGATAGGCTATGATAACTTTTTATTTAATGTGACTCAAGACAGACTATTTTGTTTAAGTATATTGTGACATAGTCTATTAAATTCCAGCTAAAGTAGTGCTAAAAGAGGGCAATAATTGTAATCATCATACATAAAAGTTATATATATGAGAAAACTTGTTAATGGTACTTAACTAGCATAATTTATTGCCATTGATATACATAGAAGGCAAAAGATTTCTGGAGCTGAGCAGGTTTGCTTGTTGCTTTTCAGTCCTTTTGAGGGTGCTGCAAAGAAAGAGTAAAAGTATAAGTTAATACGAAGTGCAACAGGCAATGGAGCCTGGTGAAAACATTTGAACCTCAAGTTAGACCTGCATATACTAGCTGAAAAGATGCTGCCTTTGTATCTTACTACTTTGCGCCACCTCTCTACTCCTAAATGTTTATAATATTTGTAAAAATTTATGTATTTTAATCAGAAAATGTCCATTTCAAAAATGAAGAAAAAAATTGAAGAAGATAATCACCCAACTACAACTCAAAAATAACCAGTCAAAATTTTAGTATGTGTTCTTAATTTTTATTTTATATTTTATTTCACATGATCTTATAGTACACATAAATGGCAGACTTGTAAAAATAACTAAATAGCTTGACTGTTTAATGGAAGCAAAGTATTCGTCACACAAAGTAATTTTTTAACTTCTTATCTATAGCCAGACATTTGACTTGTTCTCACATTTTTGCTATTGTAAATTTATTACACATGTTGCACATGTATTCTCAATTTGTTACTTTTTTGGTATTTTTTATGTTAAGTCATAAATATTTATAGCCTAATAAAAATACCCTGGTATGTTTAAAGATTTAAGTTGAAGTGTAATTGCATTCAGGTCCAACTTTCTATATAAGTAGACCAGCAATTTCTGTGTGTTGTTTGGGAAATACAGGAACTGCATGGGTGTTATTCCCATTATCCTGTACTACCTGCAACTTCATCACTAAAGAACCACTTCCTAAGTTAAAACACTGCTCCCTGCTCATGTCTCATTAAATTATTATCAATCAGTAATCTGTTAGTAAAAATGTATTCGGTTCTTTTTCTTGACAAGTAGAAATCAGAGCACTGATGAAATAGAACATTGATCAAAGAGGAGAGAAAGGACATTTTCACTTTCAAAGTGTGGACATAAAGATCACTTCACTTTGTTTAACTTTGGTTATGAAGGAGATAACATGAAGGATAAATGTTCTTAGTTAAAGGGGAAAATTCTGAAATGAGATGAGCTCAGAAATGAGAATCTACATGATAGGTAAAATAAACAAGCACACAGATAATGACAGCAAACCTTTACCTATTTCTATCTACTTGTCTGAGATAAATATTTAAGCAGATGCAGAGAATGTATTCTTGTCTGTTTTCATAGTAGTATTTAATATTGGTCAAGGAAAATAAATGCAAATATCATAACTCCATGGATGAATTAATATCTACCATTGTTAAAACATGCATATTTCCTTATATAGATGCCTTTCATTCCTTTATTCTCAGAAAGTTACTGTGTATCTGAATCCCCATGTTCCACTGGATCCAGAACTGTTATATATGTTTAATCTTTCCTGGATCTTCAGGCCTTCTTCTTTTCCTTCATCTAAGTCCCCAAATAGTTCCTTTAAAAAACAAACAAACTTTACAAATAATTTCTTAGTTTCCTGCCATCCTATCAGAAGACCACTATGCAAAGCCATCCTTTAGCATCAATGAAAGTTGATTGTAAATGTTCTGTATATTCTCTTATTTTCCTTCTCACCATGAAATGACATTTCAACACTCTACTCTTAGGCTTATGCTTCTACCACTTACTCTCATGAAATAATACATTTCTGCAAATTGGTAACCATTTTCATATCTTATCTCCCATAACTTCTCCATAGCCTTTACTTCCTCCCACTGCTTCTTGAAATTCACTTTCTTTGGCTTATGGTTATGATTTTCTCTTGCTTCTATTCCTATTCTCCTGACTATCTTTTCTTAGCCTTCGTTTTTCTGGCTCCTCCTCTTCTATTTGCTGTTTAAATACAGATAATTTCTAGGGTGCATTTGTGTTTTTCTTCACATTGTCTCCCTGCAGGATTTCATCCACTGGCAGTATGTCATCTACCATCCGTTTACTAGTGATGCCAGATTCTATTTCTCTTGTGTTGATCTCTCTCCTGAGCATATTATCTGTATTTCTACCAGGAGAGGTGCACACCCTGCATTTGGAAAATAAAATTTATATTACCTAACAAAATGTAATACTTGTCCTGTATTCTCTGTCTCTAAGCTAGAAACATTAGGATCATTCTTGGCTAATTTTTCTGTTTCACTCCTTAAATTCAACCAGTTATTTTGGTTCTATACCAGAAATGTCCCTAATATCCAAATCTTCTTCTCATTCATTATTGATGCTCAAACCTCATGGAAGCATTCTGTGTAAAGAGCCTACTACTTGTCTGGGGTGGAAGACCTTGCATTTCAGTGTTAACTGGTAACACTGTGTAGAGGTGATACAAGGTACTTTGGAAAGATCAAATTTACCCAACTTGCCTATTGTCGCTGATCTGTGCTGCTGGAATAGCCTTCTCACTTCTCTCCCTGCCAGCAAAATCTCCTCTCGGCCATTATCTTTTCTCCATATTGCAACTAGACTATTCTTCTGAAGAGACAAGGTAATCATTTTGTTCCACTTATTAAAAATATCTTCTGGGATCCTGTTGGCTAAGTAGGAACTCGTAATCTGGGACACTGAATGGGTCGGCCATATTTTACTTCTCAGCTCCCCTTCCTCCTTCTCTGCATTAAATTAATCCTTTCCAGGCACATCAAACTTTTCACCATTTCCCAAACACTCTTTGTATTTAAATGCCTTTGTAGATGCTATTACATAAGTTGGAATGGCATTCCCCATCACCATAGCACATTTCTATGCATTGTTAAGATTAATCAGACCATTCCTATAAGAAGCTCCAGGAGGGTTTTGTCACTAAATTCTTCCTGTTTTGTAGTATTTTTTTCTCTAGTGTTGAAAAGTTGCACTTTGCTAAGTCTATGTATGTATAATTTAATCTTTCAGAACTCTGATAGTTTCAATTTACCTTTTTTTTCTAAGGGACTAACAAATCTTCTTAAAAAATCTTTTACACTTTGCATGAACATCTGATGCATAAAGGTTGCCCAGTATAAGTTAGTTGAATGACTTAATGGATTTAAAAGAAATTTGGAGATTAATCCCTTGTTGCTTGCTTCGTTTGCAAATATTTTCTCCCATTATGAGGGTTGTCTTTTCATTTTGGTTTATGGTTTCCTTTGCTGTGCAAAAGCTTTTAAGTTTAATTAGGTCCTATTTGTTTATTTGTTTTTATTTTCATTATTCTAGGAGATGGGTCAAAAAAGATCTTGCTGCAATTAAGGAGTATTCTGCCCATGTTTTCCTCTAAGAATTTTATAGTGTCTGGCCTTACGTTTAGGTCTTTAATCCATTTTGAGTTTATTTTTGTGTATGGTGTTAGGGAGTGGTCTAATTTCATTCTGTTACATGTAGTTGTCCAGTTTTCCCAGCACCACTTACTGAAGAGACTGTCTTTTCTCCATTGTATATTCTTGCCTCCTTTGTCATAGATTAGGTGACCATAGGTGTGTGGGTTTATCTCTGTGGAATCTAGAAAAATGGTACAGATGAACTTATTTGCAAAGCAGAAATAGAGACACAGACATAGAAAATGAACTTATGGGTATCAAGGGGGTGAGATGAATCAGGAGATTGGGATTGACATATATACACTACTATGCATAAAATAGATAACTAATGAGAACCTACTGTATAGCACAGGGAACTCAGTGCTCTTTGGTGACCTAAATGGGAAGGAAATCCAAAAAAGAGGGGATATATGTATATGTATAACTGATTCACTTTGCTGTATAGCAGAAACTAACACAACATTGTAAAGCAACTATACTCCAATAAAAATTAAAAAAAAAAAATTTGGAGGTGATTTTTTAACCAAGACCACATTTCTGACATTAATTCTGGTGCAAGGCAAAAACAGTAAAGCATAAAGAACTTTAGCAGGAAATAATGTATTTTGAATAAAGAAGTAAGTTCTCGAGTTTATAAATATGAGGCCCAGCTTGATTCAGAGTATATTAGGAGTTCTGAGGGAAGAATGATAACCATCAGAAAACTACCAGAGGAAGATAATTGTTCACTGGTTGGATTCTGGACATTTGTTTTTCTCATCTATCATTTATAGGTATATTTTAGTAAAGGCACTATATACTAAATGTCAAAAATACTTTTTTGAGAATTATTCATAAGTGGTTTGAAAGCTAATAAAGAAGATGCCCTAATAGTACAACTAATAGTGAGGAGTATATAAGCTAGAGTAAAACCACAGAAATAGTGAGGATAACAGTGCCTAGCCATTTGCAGGGAAAAAGCATTTGGATCCAATAGTGGTTTTGGTTGTGAGAACTGATCAAGAGACAAATAGAAGACGACACTAATGTGGAAGTCAACTGTGCTACCTGTGGTACTAAGGATGATGAGAATGATGGAGAAAGTGTGTGTGATTGGTGGGGGGTAGAGACTAGCTAATGAGTCTTTATTAGACCCTGTGAAAGACTCAATGTAAAATATTGGGTAAAACTGGAAATATAGAGTAATTTTCTTTTAAAATAAACTTTGTAGCTTATTTTATATTGATACGTGTATATCAGTAAACCCAGGACTAAATAACAAAAAGGATGATACGATGATCATCACAGATATATCATTTATTGAAACTTTATTATACACTGTGAATGGCAGTAAGCCTCATCTCCCTTCATTCCATAACAACCTGATGAGACAGGTACTATATTAACCCAATATAAGAAGGAAGGAATCTGAGGCTCGTAGAGGTTAAGGAACTTGCCCCAAATCACTCAGCTAGAAAGATGCAGAGCAGTGACTTGGATATGGGAACTTTGATCCCAAGCTCCATGTTTTCAATAACTACCATGATATTGCATCCTTCTGAGGCTATTTGATAGACACTGCCACAGTTATCTTTTTATGATAACATTTTGATAATGCAGTTTATGTTGATTTAAATCTTTATTAAAGACTGTAGGCAACACTTCAGAAAAACATTACGGAAGTGTCTGTTCTCTTGGATGGCTGAGAATTTGTCCTCTACAGAATTGTTTTCATTTGAATAGTTTTCTTATAATTATGATTTAAATGTAAAACTGTACTTTAACTAATATGTGAACTGCTTTTAAGAGCTACCTTAGTATTCTCTCCAATTCTCTTTCTTTTTAGGTCAATATTTATAATTCTATATCACTTTTGTGGAGTGGCAGTTTTAAAATAGAATGTCTAGCTTTTCTTAATACTTTGATTTGTGCAATCTGTTTGAGTTCATTCTCATTCCAAAGTTTCTTCAGGACTAATTATGTTTTGTGTGTGTGTGTATATTTGGAGTTAATAAGCTTAGATACTAGGGGGGGAAACAGTGGAAAGATTATACCACAGATAATTAATAAAAATCAATTAGTTTGTTAATGAGTACTCTGTTGGTACCCAAGGTGGCAGAAACCAGCTGGGGGAAAGAAATCAGGATCCCTGAATAGGACATTTAGAATGCCTGAGTCCTGCTGAGAATTCAAGAGGAAATAACTCTAAGAAGCACTTACTTGGGTTCAAACTGGCTAAATTTCCTCTTGAGATTGCAATTCTTCTAGCTAATAAATCTAGTAAAAAAGTGATTCACCTTTACTGTATGCCATAAAGCATTTTCTGAGGCCTTAAGTACATTGCTCACTGCCCTGTATTAAAAACAAACCCATAGTTGTAAATGTCAATGACTAAGAATATTAGAGCCCTTGCATCTTTCTTGTGTTAGTAGAAAAGCTGGGAAGCACCCATTACCTCTTCTATGACTTTTTACATTGTATTTATTTAAATGGCAAAAGTCAAACATAAGCTGACAGGGAAATACAAAATCTGTCTTCCAGTGGTCCTTGGACAAAAAAAGCAGAAAATTCCAATTATAGTAATTGACCTTCATATAAAGTTTTTCAGAACAACCCATTCTTCCCATTGTTATATTTATGTTAAGAGTATTTCCTCTCCATCATATGTAATTATGGATCGTTTATAGCAGTAACAGAGAAGAGATGATTTATATTAAAAAAAAAAACAACTAATTCCATTTGATGTATCTTCTCTAAGGATTGAGGGGAAAATGTATTCTAGTGGACTGATAGCTTTTATGTGAGTTTTATATACAGTTATGTTGTAAATAAACATATTTCCATTAATTGTTATGAATCCAAATATGACTGCTAATGGGTCTCCCTCTTGGATAAAAGATAAAGTCTAAAAGATGTTTTCAGTATTGGTTTTATAATAAAAGTGTTCCAAATTCTGTGAGTTAGATTTATAGTATGGAATAAGATACATAAAATTGATATTGAAAAATTTTACCTAATGGCCCCCTCTGAGTATGAGTTAGACTCCTGGGGGTAAAAGAGCATTGATTTGACTTACTCAAATAGTTGGCTTCCACAGATAACAGGTTCCTTTAATTATCTACACAGTTTCTGGATAGTGAAATAGAGAGTGCTCACACATGGGTAGGAGAAAAAATGGACTGAATACATACAAATAAATGACTCATTAAGTAATGTTAGACTATTTTTAGTCAACTAAATAAGTAAATAAGTTAGTGCTGTCTTCCTTCAAATAAATGCAGAACTGTGTGCTTAAAAACCACATTCGTACAATGGACAAAAGTGGTATCTACACTCATTTAAGTAATTGGATTACAGTTTCCTTTTCAGTGCTCTCTGATAGTTCCTCTTTTTCCTCTAGTACATTTTTAATTTCCTAGGTGGCAAGAGTAATAGTCTCAGTTTCATGACCTTACATTTCTTTTAATGCATGGGATTTTTCAAATGTTCTGGCATCTGCCTACATATAAAATACAATTATGCTTTATTTCAAAATATGTTGAAAAATGAATGCATCTTATGTTCATTTTAGGAATACATATAGAGATATTACACACAAATGAGGAATTCATCTGTGAATACGTGAATTTTTGGAGCACATATGTTTATCATTTTCCATTTAACCTTTGCTATTCCCTCAAGAAACTGAATAATATTCTTCATGTTTATTAACTAGTTGCATTATTTTTTCCCCATCAACTAAAAAGAAGCAATTTTTTGGAAGCCATTTCTAAATTCTTGGAAACCCTGTGAACCCAAAGAGACAAACTGGCCTCACCTGTGGGATGGTGGCGGTCACCATCTAACTCCCTTCAGAGGTGCATTGCCCCATGAAACATGGCAGAGCTACCTCAGACTTACACAGAATTAATATTTAGTATGGAAAATTAAAATGGTAGCTTCTGGAATGAGTTTCACTTTTGGTCTTTAGGTACCACAGACTTTCACATAGGCAGTATATGATTTTACACCTTCTCTTTAAAGTTAAGGAAATCGAGACTTTAAATTACTTATTAATATTGCTAGACTTGTGATTGAACCGATGACCTCTGATATGGGAATGTTGAGGAATAAATGCCTGCTCTATCACTAAATACTTAGACAAACTTTTAACCTCTCTGTGTCTTGGCTGGTTCATCTGAAAATAAGGATACTGATAATGACTATCTCAAAAGGTTATTGTGATGATTAAGATAAGGTAACTTTTTAAAAGAACTTACAATAATGCATAGTACACAGTTAAGTGCTATATAAATGTTTGCAAAAAAATCATTTAATCATGTTAATGCCCTCAAAACATATAAACCCTTCCTCTGAAAGACTGCCAATCAGTGGAACTGCTAGAGGTAAACACTTTTCCTTCATTTGATATTAGATACTGCATTGTTAGTTCAACAAGCTGTGGAACCCTTCGTATTTGCCAGGATTAATGCTACCTGCTGGAGACTAGGAAAAGAAAAGTTGCTGCCCTCAAAGTGTCTATTGTGGTTGAAGAGATTGAAACATACATCTAAATAAATAATTAAAATACAATGTGATTGGTGCTATGAAATAGTGTTGGAAAAGCTATAAATTTCGACTTAAAGGAAGGTCTCACAAAGGTGTTTCAGTAGCTCTTGAAGTTTTAATAGAAATATTTCTAGTAAGGACTGAGGAAAATACATCTTAGTGCAAACAGAAAGGACGGATGAAACTGCTGTGGCTTTAGCTCTGCACTCAGGCTTTCTCATGCAGGGACAGGGTAGAGGAGCAGCCCAAAGTGGGGCTTTCCCACTGTCGTGCAAAAAGGAAGAGCAAGGGGGTGAGCTGAACGATGCAATCACACTTACAGCTTCTGTTCAGATGTGGTCTGTGTCACATCTCCACTTTCTGTTAATCAAAGGAAGGAGTGCGGTCAAGCCCCAAATCAATGAAATAGGGTTCAATATACTACGTTTCTCTCTCAAGAGTAGTAGAGGCCACATGACAATGAGCAGGGATTACAATCTCTCTGTGGAAGAAAAGGAGTGTATAACTGAACAGTAGTATGAACCATCACAGGCATTTAGGGAGTTGGGGGGGATTTGCTGTGGTTGGAATGCAGACCATTAACTGTAGGGAATAAAACAAGTGATAAAACAAGAATGATAAATGTAGCCAAATTGCGAAATATCTTGTATCTTGCTGAAACTTTTTGACTTTATCCATGATCAAAAATACATTTTTAGAAGTATGACCCTGGCTGAAATGTGGAAGACGGCCTGGACAAGGAGAAAGTGGAGGTAGAGAGGCTGTTAGGACTGAAAGAGAGTGGTACTGGGAGGGAGCTTACAAATACATGTAGAGTGCCTGGAGAAGGTAGACTTGGCAGACAGACCAGCTGTGGAAGGTGAAGAGTAAGGATTTGGAAAGAAAGAAGTAAAGTTAGGAGGGTTCCAGCTTGGTTGGCTAAGTAATGAGATTGAATGATCCGGGAAATATGGGAAAAATCAGTCATTATTACCAAGAAAAGGAGTAGGATTATTCTGTCAGGGTCAAGGTATAAGCTGAAGGGAGGCTTCAGAAGATGGGATTGGTGGGCTGACTTCACGGAACAGTGACTGGCTGTAATGAAAGGGATCCCTAGCAAAGGGAACAGCGTATGGCAATGCAGATGGTATTAAGCATCATGCCGTGCTCAGAAATTTTAAGATACTTATGGCCACCAAAATGAGAGTTAAAATCAAAGAAGGGAATACTGAAGTAGTCAAATATACAGTCTTAGTGTTCTGGTCCATTTTCTTTTTCACTTTTCCATCTCAGTTGAAGAGTACGTGCAAATTGAGAATGACACGAATGCAATAAAAAGAACAAGGTATAAAAAGTCTTTACTAATTGGTTAAACTCAATAAGGTTAAAGGCCAACTAGAAATCAAGTTATATTCATAAAATGAGCTCTGAAAATGACAAATGATCAGGAGAAATATATAATTTTAAAACATCTATTTCTAATTTTTGAACACAAAGCTATCTTGATATTGACTTTAGTTTTGTTTTTTTAAACAATTACTCATTTAATTTTAGGAATGTAGAAATAGTCACACTGAAATTGGCATCAATAAT